>NC_032000.1:40658267-40675053 GCF_001879085.1 Nicotiana attenuata | reverse complement strand
CCCTCAATCAACAACACAAACAACACGGCAATAACGATATAACTATTTAATTTTTCGAAAGACAAGATGAAAACTTACAAATTTCTGAAGCAATGAGCTGATGAGCACAATTTCATCAATCGCACAACCCACCAATATTAATAACCTGAATATATTCTCAAAATTAAGTTTTGGAATCAAGCAATTTGGTAACAAAGATAATATTTTTCATTGAATCTGCTTTCAAAGAATAAGCGATAAGCATGAAAAAAATTCAAAATCCTTCTAAGAATATTTTTAATTTCTTACTTCAATAAAAATACCAAATCTTATTACCTTGTGCTATGTTCTGATTTTGAGATTGTTGAGAATGACCGAAGAATTTGCTAATTGTTTCGTCTACTTTGTTCTTCGTTTTTCCCTTCTCTACGTTCCTAATGAGCAAAAACTCAAGAAGGGTTTAGTTTTAAAGTTTTCTGTAAGACGGTAAAAATGGCCTTTCTTATACTTAAATCTAATTAATTATTAATATAATAAAGCCTAAAAGTGAAAGGAAGTAGGAAAAGGAGAAAATAAAAACTAAAAATGGAAAATTAAGTTCAAAAGCAGAGAAAGGTTAAAAAAAACGCTGACAACATGCTGTGACGGGAATGGAACCTAGGTCTTTGCTTTCAGGAAAGGTTTTAACTCCCACTTCAGAACCAGATCACCCATCAGTCGTTTTGTTTAATGGGTGCGCACTAAAATTTTTTATCCTATTTCTTATATATTTATTATAGCTATACCTAGTTTATGTCAAGGTCAATGGGTGCTTGAGCACCTAAAATTAACATGTAAATCCGCCCCTGTGTAATCTAGACAATTATATAAACGGGATTTTACGGGTTACCTCTTGAAGCGTGAACAAAGCTCATCTATTACAGCAACTCAATGAAATCTCCACCACCCGCACGATCATACTGTGTTACCCAAATAATATTCGGAAATAGCAATTTCGTGTGGGCAAAATTTCTAGAAAAACTTGGCTGAAAATTTTGGCCACCATATCTATCTCCTCTAGGTTGAAAACCTTATGTATTTATAACACAAGTTTTAAGGGTTAAAACTTTTTTCCAAAACCTGTTAGGTTTTCCTTTCCAGCAGAAAAATAATTTCTTTATTTTGCTATTATTTAGGCATAGCAGGGACCACAAAATTTAATTAACAAGGCTTCCAATTATAAAATTAATTTATAATTTTCGAAATTAATATCCAGCATAATTAATTACGAATTATTCCAATAAAAATTCGTAATTGCACTCCTTATTCAATTTCAAAATTCATCCATTAAATCTTATTTAACTCCCCATGTTAAGATTCAGATACTAATCAATTAAATTAAATTACTGACGACTTAATTTATTGATTATTTTCTTTAGACTTTCGCTTGACTTATTTCATGTGTCGGATACAAAATTCACCGGCTGGGATTACACATGAAAACTTATAAGCTTTCATAAAGGTGTATCATCAACCTCTAAATCGAGACATGGATTCCATCAACTAACTATTACTTCGCCAATGTACATTATTATTATCCAATTTACCAGGCATATTGACCCACGAAAGAATCTTGCCTTTTAATAAATCAAAATAATAATAATGTACACAGTTAATAATAATATATCAAGATTAAGAGTATAAGTACATTTAATGGCTAGAGAGTTTATTTTATTAAGTCAGTATAAAATACTTATCTCTGCTTGGTCCATTCAATACATACAAAATATACTAGCACAAGAAGTTGGAATTAAACCATTCCCATAATCAAGATAAATTATATTTAATCTTGTTTTACAATCATCCACGATGGTTTGTCCAATTCCATCATTAGATTGTGAACTCAAACTTTATACTTATAAGGACCGATAATTTAATCTTCCGTGTATAAGCTAAACTCTATACACTAAATCATCTACTATATAAGCAATGACACAAACTAATATATGATCTATTTAAAATATTATTAAAATTGAATAAACAATTATTTCATAATAAATACTATATCTAAACCAAACGCATGGTTAATAGTATATATCCCAATAATCTTCCACTTAGACTTTTAACGATTACAATTATTAGAATATACCATATCCAAATGCATGGTTAATAGTATATGCCCCAACAATCTCCCACTTAGACTCATAACCTTGCATCTACAACTTTCCCAGGCATTCTTTTTCATGATTATTACAAGTCTTCACCAAATAAGGTTTTGTTAAAGAATCTTGCCAAGTTATTTTCTGATGCAATCTTTGTCTAGTAGTGTTTTGTCGTAACTATCTAGTTTGGTATTAAACTCTCCAGGGATCCTGTTACCGAAACTATCCCAAGAGTATACACCGAACTATAATCTTCTTCACCATTCTCCCACTACTATGAAGTACTACTAATATTACCCTCATTACCTTACGGTATTGAAATATTAGTGACTTCTTACTATAGTATACATTGTTCAAATATGACTCCCACTCGATAAAGGCATTATGTCTATTAACGTTCTCCCACTACTTAAATGTAATGGAACGCCAATTCCGACGTGTGAGTTTTGATGTTCTTGAACATGTAGTTATTTCTTTGCCTAGTTCTTGTAAAACTAGTTTACTTCTAGGAACATGGTTTATTAAGTAGTCCTTATCTAGAAAACTGCATTTGTTTTAACAATTGCCTTATTTTCTTTAGGACAATAAGATAAAACTCCATTCGCTTTTTTGGATATTCAATAAACATGCACCTATCCATTCTTAGTTCCAACTTACATATCCGCTTTCCCTTTCAGCACATTTGCGGGACAATCCTATATCTGAACATGCCACAGACTGAGCTTACATTCAGTCCACAGTTCTATAGATGTCACAGGTACTAACTTAGAAGGAACAAAATTCAGAATGTAACAGTTTCTAGGAAATATTCCAACAGCGAATAAGGCAAATCTGAATAACACTTCATTAATCTATCCATGTCCAAAAGAGACTTATTTCTTCTTTCTACCACACCACTCTATTATAGAATTTACAATGAGACAATTGAGATGTACAATTGAGACAATTGAGAAGGAACACCATTATTTCTTCTCTTGCGAAATCGGATTTCGACATTTCCGGGACAACTCCTTTCCTTTTGGGATGGGGTAGGGGATTTGAAGAGTCGCCACCTAACGAATTAAGGTGCGTTAGGGCACCTAAAGCAATTAACTCATATAACCAGTTTACATCACCAGAGATCGGGTAAGGGCTCGAAATTACCTTGAGGGGAAGGTGTTAGGCACCCCTCAAGGTCCACAACGGTAGGTCCCGGCCGAACATAAATTAAGCGAATTAGTCTTATGGGAAAATAAAATAATTTAGACAGATAGATATTATTTTAAAACAGGAATTAGAGGGGTCCTAGGTTTTTTAGCCATAGGATCATTTCCATGCAATACTTGGTAACTTTCCCAAGTTGGGGTGCTACATATAGCATTAGCGCACGGGTCATCATTTCCTTTACTACCCAATTACTATCTTTCAGTTGTTACCTAAGCGTTCTAGTAGCTTATAACTCGTGCCTTATGCGTGCACTACCCGTCCCTTTCCTATGGTCCTGGAGGTATTTAGGACCTCTATTTAGGGTGGTTCTAGACTTACCTATGTTGCTTAAATGATAAAAAGCTAGGCGACAAACAAAATTCAAATAGGACTATCATGTAAGGAGCATATAAAGGCTCATGTTAACCTCCACAAATAGACAACAAATGCTCGCAATTTAACAGCCAACTTTATTGATTTAGGATCCTATAGGCAGGATATCTAGATGAGCAGAAAAAGAATATAAGAAAGCAACTTATTAAAACGAGCATTGGGACCTACGGGCTTGCCTACTGATTTGATTAAGTTCTGAATCTGGGCATGTTTCAAGCAGCACGAGATCACAGTCTTTAGCCCAGGATTCTTAATAAACCTACAGGTTTGCCTACTGATAGCCAGAACAGAATCCTATAGGCATGATGTCTAAAGGTTGATTAAAGACCTATAACATGATTTCTAAGTGAATTACTATTTTTTAACTCATGAAAACATATTTTATCTCTTTAGATCCTATAGGCATGCTTTCTGATTTGCAGAGTTAATTAACTCCTATAGACATGATTTCTAGGTGTTGAAACTGATCTGTTTATTTCTTATAGGCATGATATCTAAGTTGAAACTGATTTTTTATCTCCTATAGGCATGATATCTATCCATCACATGTGGGCAGAATCTTAAGCACATTGCTTGGAAAGGTTATTATTCAAATAGATAGAATCCTATAGACATGGTCACTAATGCATGTAAGTTAGAAATGTGCATGGATCCTATGGATAGGATTTCAAATGCAAAGGGGCCTATAGATAGGATTTCTAGCATGCGAGTGAAATACAGAAAAAATCAGTCAGAAAATCCTATAGGCATGATCTCTAAACAAGTAGTAACATTCACATAATTACCAATAAACCTATAGGCATGATTTCTACCCGAGTCTCAAACAAAGATATAGAGAAACCCCCTAGCTTTTACTAATAAACCCCAGATCTGTTTATTACAAAGATTATTACTGCCCAGAATGAATAAGTTACATAACAATATCTATTAGACTATAGGGAGTCTTAGCAGGCCTAATATAAACCTGGGAGCCAGGCCTTCAAACACAACAGCTCTGAAACAATAGCAGGGATCCACAACACCTTAAACCAGGCTTCCAATGTGTCAAAGTTCCCAAAGAGCCTCAAGGACCCTGGGCAATGCTCATACCAGAACCATACATTCAACACAGAATTCATAAGAGATTGGAAAACCAGCCCCAACGTGTTAGAGTTCAAAGGAGTCTCAGGGACCCTAGGCAGTGCTCATGCTGGGGGTGGTAGGAACCTAGATAATTAAGAGTATAAGTTTGAAAACCAGTACATAGGGGGTAGAGAGACAATTTTAGAAAACAGTTTGAATTTTAGGAGCAGACAGATCCTATTCACAAGACTGCAAACAGAATTTCACTTAAAACAAACAGAATCCCTATTTAGTAAATAGTTCAAACAGATTGGTATAGATTCAGACATGGATACTATACTAGCATTTAAGCAATCACAAGAGAGCCAAGATACTTGAACTAATAGACAGAGCTGGCAGCATATTACATGTTTGCAGAACAGGGAACATACAATTGTTTATACAAGGTTTCATATTATTAGAGATAACTTAGTTAACTAAGCGAAATTATATGGGCATATTGCAAACAGAAACATGCCGAAATCTCAATCTAGTAAGCACATAGGGTTGAATAGGGTAACAGAGACTAAAGCATGCCAGTTGAGAAAGCAGTAACAGAAAAACATGCTGAGGTTGAAATAAACTATAGGACAGAATGAGAAAACAGGAACTGAAACATGCCAGTTGAGAAAGGAGTAAATAAGAATCATAGATCACACAGAAACATGCTAAGTTTTGAAGTAAACTAACCACATAAGCACAGGGAATAGAATAGGATAACAGGAGTTAACACATAACAGTTAGGAAGAAAGTAAACAGGAATGTAATGGCAATTTGAATCCAAAGAGTTTAGCCTTGGCTTCCAGCTGACTAAACAGTGCAGAAATCAGAGTAGTCTTACAGAGAGAGAACTTAAATCCTTTGAGGGAAAGTAGAGAGCTTTTGAGTTGCAAAGTGAAGAAATTATAAGAGTGTGTAAGTGTGAGTGTAAGTCTGTAAGCGTGAGCGTGTGTCCATTAAAATCAGAGTAATGAAAGGTTTTTATAGCATACAGTAGAGTAAAACCAAATAAGGTAGGAGAATCAATGGCACACAAATAAGGCAGAGAGATCAGTTATTTAGTCAATTAGGTCTAATAGGAATCAATTAATAGGCAGAATCACGGAAGTATCACTTAAATTAGCACGGAATCAATCAACATTCAAAATTGAGGTCTAAGTAAGGTAAGTAATAAGTCCAGAGATCAATTAAAAGTCGGTCCTAATAATCAAAGTACAGAAATCAGGCTAGCTAAAGAATTAAGGAAAGTACTACCAATTGTGAATCACACATAAGGAGAGAATAAGTAAAAATCTGTCAAGGAAATCGTACAGGAAAGGAAAGATTAAAATATCAGTAAAGGGTTTCAAAACCCTAATTTTGGGTACACCATAAAGTCAGCAGAGAAACAAGGGCGAAATAATCACACACTGTGTACAATGAACATAGACAAGAGATTTATTCGAAAAGCACAAAGAATCGAACTAGAGAAGATTTGAAACCTTAATTTTAGGGCGAGTAAATTAATCAAAAATAACTATAGGAATAACATAGATGCATATAGATACACGAAAATATTAAAGAGAAAATACTCAAAACTAAGGAACCCTATCAGATCTAAAAAGATTTGGGCTCTAATTTTAGGGTGAGTAAAATTAAGCGAAAAACCTTTTAACGAAATCATGAAAAGATTCACAGATAGTCATGCAGAAACATATATATGATTTTAACGAAAAATAAGTACCACATCTCAGCAGATTTCAAAGGATCTAAACCCTAGCTTTAGGGTAAAATAAGGAATGAGCAAAATCTCAGAGATTCAAATCATAAGGAGACGAAGGAGGAACATAGATGGAAAAAGATAAAGGTTCAAATCAGATTTGGTTCAAAATAAAAGAGATCCACTTGCCATGTTAGGCGAGTGATTATGTAATATCATAATCGGTTAGCCAGTAGAGAAAGGGGGCCAAATAAGGTAATAAATCACCAGATGATTCCATATCTGGTTGGAATCAAAGGGGATTTGGTGGGAATGTGGGTGACGACGCTTAGGGTTTGACAGAAAGAAGAGGGGAGGTTGAGAGAGTTCAAGGGCGGCGGGTTGAGTGAAATGGGGTAGGGTTTTTGGGGTTAGGTTAATAAGAAAAAGGGGTGAAAGGATGGTGGCCGTTGATTTTGAGAGATCAACGGCTGGGATTAAAAAATGGATGGGGCGGGTCGCGACCGGGTTGTGGGTTGGGGGTTGTTTGGTTTGGGCTATGGCGGACTGGGCTAGTTTTTAAGTAGGTGGGCTGGGTAATTGGACTAGTTTGGGTAGCCTAGGTCCGAAATTAGTTAATTAAAAGGGGCTAAAATTTTAAATACCCAATTAATTTAATAAAATAATTTTATAATATAATTTATAAATGCTAAAAATGTCATTTGTGCATAAAAATAATTTAAAATAATTACTAAATATTATAAAAATATAAAAAGTCATTTTCCGTGTATATGTAATTATGCATACATGGGATATTATTGCAAAGTTATCGCAATTATAGCCCAAAGATACAAATATAATTATGCATAAAATGATTAAAGCTTAATATGAATATAAATAATAAAAATCAAGTAATAAATCATTATAAAATTATTTGTGATGCAATTAGTTTAGATAATAAAATGCTGGAATAAATTAATTAAAATCCCTTTTAAAATTACAGAAAATTATGGAAAAATACTGCTTGATGCTCATGCACTATTTTGAAAGTATATATGCATTTTCTTTAAAAATATATGAGGGAAAAATTGGGTATCAACAGCTGCCCCTCTTTACCTGGGAAGGATGAAAGAGTTGTCAGGTAAGGAATTGATGACCGATTTTGACCGAATGGGATGTTTGAAAAACATCGGCTGCACCCTGGTCTCTAAGCTGCCTACATATCCCTGGTTTTACAGGAATCAGGCCGTGTGTAGTTCTGGATCCAACGGCGAATGAAACCGATGGAATTGTTATAGGAATGGTAGTATGTTTCAGAAAAAGGTTTTCTTTTGAGAGGAATAGTATCAGATGGGTTTATACGGAGATATGAAGGTGAATCGAATTATAATGGAGGTATCACAAGGTAGGTATCTGAACGGTCGTGGGGTAAAGGCGAGCAATTGATGAGAATCGGTTACGTTTGAGATAACAGCAAGGTAAAAATGGTATGAGTGGAAACCAGAGCGAAGGTTGCTCCTGTTTGAAGAACGGTTACCTCCTGGATTTCCTTCAAAACTTAAAACACGATGCATGCAAATATATACATTACTGCGAGAATTTAAACATGATGCAAATTCCCTTTGGACCATGAAGATTGTCTTTGGACGGAGAGGATGACATCGTTAGACCATGATGCCCTGGGCCATGAGTCATGAGGTAAGGGATTCACAGGCCATGAAATGATGTTCTCGGGCCATGAGAATGGTGCCTCTGAACCATGACACCTTTGAATAATGATGTGCAGTATTGAGAGATCCTCGAGCCATGACATGGTGTCTTCAGGCTATGAGGATGATGCCTTCGGACTATGACGCCTTCGGATAGAGACATGATGATGGATCATATAAACAAACATGACAGAGCTTAGTCTTGTATAGAATCGGGACAGAGCTTAGTCCCGGAAAAAGCAAAATAGTGCTAGGTCTCAGATAGTGTAACACTCAGCATTAGACAAGGAAAGGCAGGGCTTAACCTTATGCAGTTGGGGAGGCAGTGCTTAGCCTCATGCAACGAGAGGAGACAATGCTTATTCTCGTGCAGTGGAAGGGGATGCTTTAGCCTTATGCAAATAAGGAGGCAGGGCTTAGCCTCATGCAAGAAAGGGAGACAATGCTTAGTCTCATGCAACGGAAGGCAGTGCTTAGCCTTATGCAAATAGGGAGGTAGGGCTTAGCCTCATGCATGATTTGAGACACTGCTTAGTCTCATTCAAGGGAAGGCAGTGCTTAGCCTTATGCAAATAGGGAGGCAGGGCTTAGCCTCATGCAAGAAAGGGAGACAATTCTTAGTCTCATGCAATGGAAGGCAGTGCTTAGCCTTATGCAAATAGGGAGGCAGAGCTTAGCCTCATGCAAGATTTGAGACAGGGCTTAGTCTCATGCAAAGAGAAGGCAATGCTTAGCCTTATGCAAATATGGAGGCAAGGCTTAGCCTCATGCAAGATTTGAGACATGGCTTAGTCTCATGCAAAGAGAAGGCAATGCTTAGCCTTATGCAAATATGGAGGCTGGGCTTAGCCTCATGCAAGGATCGAGACAGCTTAGTCTCATGCGAGGAGAAGGCAATGCTTAGCCTTATGCAGTGAACAAATAACAAGTGGGAGTAGAATATTTCTTAGCTGGAGATATATTTGCGCTTGGCGGCCCGATTGTTATGAATATAGTGATTTTGATATGTGTATATTTGCGAATACTCCTGTTATGTTCACTGTGCCTGCATCCAAAGAAAAATTGTGAGTTTTGAGGGAAAGGTCGGTTCATGCCTTCGTCTGTTTGCTTTGCTCTGGAGGCCCTGTCCGAGTTACCCTGGGTAACACCTGGCGGCCATAGAAATAAAGTTTTCGAAAATATGCACTTATTGATGAAATAGAGTTATTTAGAAACATAGTGGTATATAATATCAAGTGAATCAGATGAACTAATGACTGTAACACTTTTAGAGACACTGTGGCTTCTTTGCATTAGAATTTTGAGGGTCCTCCTCAAAATTCTGCCCCAGTTTGGTGAATGATTCTTCGGCCGTTCTACGTGTAACGAAGTTTGTTGGATTTGCTTCGGAATTTTGAGAATCCTTCTCAAAATTCTGCCCCAGTTTCTTAAATGATTTCTGACTGTCTTGCATATGATTGCATCAGCTGGACTTGTTCCGAAATTTACTAGACGTATTCTCTCGAACTATGCTAGCTGGCTCTAATTCACCGCTCACTACGATCGCACCAAGGTTTCGTTATCTCTAATCCCACCTTTAATCCTCCATATTGATCTATCACATACGTTAGGAGTGATGTTGTTCAACAACTACCTAAATGCGTACTCTTTCTCTCTCTCTCTCTCTCTCTCTCTCTCTCTCTCTCTCTCTCTCTCTCTCGAGTAATATACATACTAAATAGGCACAGTTAATCGATGGCCATTCAAGCAATAATAATAAACGCGTTGTTGAACAAGTAGAGAAATCCAACAGCTCAATTATGTAAAAACATAACAAGAATTTATCCTACAAAAGGTTCTGTCAAAACTCTAGATAACAAATTAGCTATTCATAATAGTATGTAAAACTACAATACTAGAATTCATAACCGATAATGAAAATAGGAAGAAGGAAGTGAAAAACTCATAGAAGAAATCCCTGCCTTGCTCCTGGTGTGTTCTTGCCTCCTTAGGTCGAAATTCCATCTTCAAAAACGTTCCCTTTGGTTGAATTACCCCTAAAAATGGCTCTCCCTCGGTATTGACATGTTTAGGGAGAATTTATAGGCTAGGGTTGAAGTCCTTGAGTCTAAATCCGGGTTAGGTATTTTAACCCGCGACTTTTAATTATCGTGCAATAGACCTTGCAAAGCCTGGTCTATAGCGCGGTCAACCTAGCAATAGACCTCGCGAAGTCTGGTCTATAGCGCGGTCAGAACCTTGCGAAGCCTGGTTTATAGCGTGGTTAACCTGGCTATAGACCTTGCGAAGCCTGGTCTATAGCGCGGTCAACCTGGCTATAGACCCTGCGAAGCCTGGTCTATAGTGCGGTCAACCTGGCTATAGACCTTGCGAAGCCTGGTCTATAACGCGGTCCAGACCTACCGAAGCCTGGTCTATAGCACGGTCAACCTGGCTATAGACCTCGTAAAGCCTGGTCTGTAGCACAGTTTGGATAATTGATGCTTTGGTGCTCTTTTCTTATATTTTTTTCCTCTTTTTGTGCAACTTTCATTCGACGATTCCTTCCGATGTTCCTACACATAAAACAATATAATTTAGCTCAAATATCGCACAATAACTCACTAGACCAACAAAATATAGGGCGACTAATGTGATAAAAGTATATCATTTTGGCCTCACACCACCACCCCACACTTAAACATTGCTCCTCCTCGAGTCAACCACAAATTCACATTAACCTAGAGCACTTTATTTTTTTTAGCACATGTGAAACACACCATACCTATGACTATAGCTGATAGCAACAATTAAACTTTAGCATATGTCTTCAACACACACTTCCCTTTACTTTATGCCATACTTTAAATTTATTCAACATAAGGCAACATGCATATAACAATACTAACCTCACAAACCGACTCAATATCACAGTGCATTCATGGCTTGAACACTTGACATCATAGAGAAATCGAATAACGTCACCTATCCCTTGTGAAATCATGTTCCCTCGCAACAAAAACAAGAGAGTAAGTTGAATCCACACATTCGAACCAAATTCTCAAATATATTTTAAGGACTCGCATATATCAAAGAAATCCCTCACTCTCACAAAGAAGTCACATGCATGCACAAAGTATCATAGACTTGCCCATTATGTAAGCCTCTACTAATGTAGGCTTGCTCGGTCTAAAATTAATTAGGACTTTTTATGGTTATAATGTGGGCTAAAGGAAGGGTAAGATATATTATGGATTAGTGTTCATCCTCCCAAGCACTTTAACACATCACATAATAAACTTCAAGGACAAATTCTTCATTCCACTTCAATTTCACAAACAATATCACCACCAAAAATATTATCTCTTTCTTTAAGCACTACATTAATTCATACACACTAGCAAGGACAAGATATGCTTATTTTCCTTTACTACATATTTTTTTCTCTTTTCAACAATACTCTTTTTTTTCTCTTCTACCATTCCTGCTAATGGTGTATTCCTTACAATACAAGTGCACCTTTCTTTCTTTCATTAGTTCTACTCAAAGGCCGCCCAAGTTCCATCCTTACTTCTTTTAGCGCTCATTATACCATATAAGTGTTGTAAGAGGTAAATGAATCAAAACAATGACAATTAAGAACAAATGGGTATAGGCTTGTAATGTAGTTTCCAAATAAAAGTCTATAGGCTCAAAAGGGTTGACTAGGGATAAATTTTATTTGTGGTAGGCATTAAGTTCAAAAATATCAAAGAAAACCTAAAATTATTTTTCAAACCAAGCATAGCCTAGGATTTTGCTTCAACTCACATGTCGAGCAAGTTCTAGATTCTAATGCAATGACACGAACTATGCTCTTTCACACCACACATGGAACATGACTTACTAAGGATGGTTCCATTCCAATTATCAAACAGTTATAAGTATTCACTGAGCCACAACATATTAAGCATCAAGCACAAAGCGACACAAGCCAAGAAAACGAGATATAGACGTCAATAACATGTTATCTACTCAACAAGGCACCAAAAGCATTTTCAAACCATATGAAAGGTACTACACATGCTAGAGCCTAAATATGCTACTATCAAACAAGTCAAAATTGCGCCTAGATATTTCATCTTCCTTCCTTTATTCTCTAAATCCTATTCTCCTCTAAAAATAAAAAAATTATGACCCGGTTCAAACTACATCCCATGGAAAAGAACCGAGGCACAAAGAAAAACGACAGGGGATTATTACTACCTAAAGTAAAAATTAAAAGACATGATTTTTTTTTTGGATTTTTCTGTTTTTCAATATTTTTTTGGGTGTGTTTTTGGTCGGACTTAAAACCCTCAAGAAAATTATCTAGGATATCCGTCGTCATGAAAAGTCTAATCTTTTTCTATTTAAAAATAAGCATTATTCAATTAAACTAACACCACTAAAATAGCATAGAAAGTCACCTAGACAATCTTCTCACCCCACACATAAAATTGTGCATTGTCCCCAATGCACACCATAACTAGTAAGAGGGTAAAATATACTCCCTGGTAGGCCAAAGGTCGAAGCACTGGCAGCTCATGGGGTACTCAGACTTCATCCAGACCTTGTCTTTCGTGTGGGTACCTCACACTTAGTTCCAACCATCTGGTTTGCTGTTGCATCCTTCCAATAGATTTGCTTTAAATGCTCCTAGAAAATAAAAAACGACACCTCAAAAATAATACAATTAAAAATAAATAAAATCAGTAAAGCTGGGTTGCCTCCCAACAAGCGCCTTAGTTAACGTCGTGGCGTAACATGAAACACTTTTTGCCTCCACTTCGAACTTAAAATTTGGACCCCCAATTTGGATTCAAGTTTTCAATTATGCTCTAGGGGTGGTGGAACAAATCTAATTGGCCCAAGAAACCATCGTACTATTCTACACTTCTTGGCTTTTAAATGAGGTATGTAGTCTTGTCTTTCAGTCAAGAAAAATTCCAGAATGTAGGCACCTTATTCCTCATTCCTTGACTCCTCAATCGGCTCGAATGACTCTATTTACATATCATCATCCAAACACAATGTGGAAAAATGTTTGGAGTGAGGACCAATGCGCTCAAACACATAAACTTCAGGACTTTCAACATCCTCAACATCAATGATACTAGAGTCAATAAAATTTATATCCTCAATGTCCTTGGCTGACTCTAGTCTCACTTCTTCAACATCGACATCCTCAAATTGTAGTTGGCTAGGTTGTTGATGTTTTACTCTGATCTCCTCAATTAGAACCTCAAATTCATGTTCTTCTTGGCTACTATCCCCAATATTGGCTTGTTGAGCATTAAAATCTTCAACCACTTGACTCACTCGAGCCTCCAAGTTGCGAATAGTTGCGTGTTGCCTTTCTATCTGCGGTTGTTTCTCATTATTTTGTTCTAGAAGGCACTTTAACATATCTTTGATCTCCTTCAGGTCTGCATCCCCAGGTTCTTTGTTCCTATTAACTTCACAAGAAAAAGTAGAACCATCATAGTAAGGGGTTGGGGGAGGATAAGAAGTATAAGCATAACCATGAAAGTGACCATCTTGACCACCACACATCCCACACATAAGATTGAGTTAGTGCACATAACCCACTCTCGGGAATATTTTGATAATTTTGCCATGGGTAGTTTCCTCCACAATATGCATAAGGGGGATCAAAAGTGGAATTACCAACATCAAAACTCTCATAATTCTAAAATACCATGTCTGTCAAATCAAAAATAAAAATAACATAAAAATAAAGGAAATAAAGTTCAAACTTGACACTAGCAATATTTACACCTACAACAACATTGTTAGTTCCCCGGCAACGGCGCTGAAATTTGATTACGCCCAACTATTTCTTATAAAAAGGACTAAGCGGTCGTGGCAAATATAATCCGTTTTACAAGTCCGGAGTCGAATCCCACAGAAAACTAAGGCTTAGCTACAGTTGTTCAATATTGCTAAGAAACATAAGTCCAAACAATTTCCTAGTTATAAAGAGTTGATTTTTATTTCTACTAAATAACTAACATATATATAAAGTAGTAACACTATCAACTAACAAGGATGAAATTTGAGACAAGACTAAGGATGTCTAGAGTTATGATTTTCCCAATTGTAGGAATCCTTCCCGCTACGCCTTCTATAATTTTGCCTAAGTATTCTCTACCTATCTTGAGTACTTTGGGTGTCGTAGCTCTCTCTCGAGCAACTATCACAATTTACTAGACGTATTCTCTCGAACTATGTTAGTTGGCACTAATTCACTGCTCACTACGATCGCACCAAGGTTTTGTTATCTCTAATCCCACCTTTTAACCCTCCGTATTGATCGCTCACATACGTTAGGAGTGATGTTGTTCAACAACTATCTAAATGCATACTCTCTCTCGAGTAATATACAGACTAAATAGGCACAGTTAATTGATGACCATTCAGTCAACAATAATAAACACGTAGTTGAACAAGTAGAGAAATCCAACAGCTCAATTATATAAAAACATAACAAGAATTTATCCTACGAAAGGTTCTATCAAAACTCTAGATGAAAAAATAGCTATTCATAATAGTATGCAAAACTACAATACTAGAATTCATAACCAATAAGTAAAATAGGAAGAAGGAAGTGAAAAACTCATAGAAGAAATCTCTGCCTTGCTCCTAGTTTGTTCTTGCATCCTTAGGTTGAAATCCCATTTTACAAAAATGCCCCCTTTAGTTGAATATGCCGTAAAAATGGCTCTCCCCCAGTATTGACACGTTTAGGGAGTATTTATAGGCTAGGGTTGAAGTCCTTGAGTCCAAATCCGGGTTAGGGTCTTTTAACCCGCAACTTTTAATTACTGTGTTATACACCTTGCGAAGCTTGGTCTGTAGAGCGGTCAACCTGGTTATAGACCTCGTGAAGCCTGGTCAATAGCACGATCGAGACCTCGCGAAGCCTGGTCTATAGAACGGTCAACCTGGCTATAGACCTCGCAAAGCCTGGTCTATAGTATGGTCAACCTGGCTATAGACCTTGCAAAGCCCGGTCTGTAGCACGGTTTGGATAATTGTAACGACCCGGCCAGTCTTTTTGAGAATTTAAGCTCCGTTCTCAACGTAAGATCTTGAACAACTTCATATATGTGTATCGAATTGTGTGCATATTTGAATTGAGCTACCGGATGATTCAGAGTTGAATTGGGAGAAAGAATCTAGTTTTGGAAGCTTAAGCGGTGAGAATTTGACCGGAATTGGACTTTTGAGTAAATGACGCCGGAATAGGTTTTGGGTGATCTCAACATCTTCGTATGGTGATTTTGGACTTAAGCGGCGCGTCCGAATTCATATTTGGAGGTTAGGGTAATTTGAGGCATTTCGGCAGAAGTTGGAAAAGTTGAATTTTGGAAAATGGAGAAGTTTGACCCATAGTTGACTTTTGTGATATAGGGGTTGGAATGCGATTCCGAGAGTTGGAACAACTCCGTTATATCGTTTTGGATTTGTTTGCGAAATTTGGCATCATTCTGGGTTGATTTGATAGGTTTCGACGCGAGTTTTGGAAGTTGGAAGATTTGAAAGTTCCTAAGTTCGATTCATGGTGTGATTCGTCCTTTCGACGTTGTTTGATGTGATTTGAGACCTTGAGCGAGTTCGTGTTAGGTTATATGACTTGTTGATATGCTTGGACGGGGTCTCGAGGGCCCCGGGTGTGTTTCGGACGAGTTGCGGATAATTTTCCATGGTTTTGGGGAGGCTGGGTTCTGGTGTAATGGCACCTGTGGGCTCTGGGCGCAGGTGCGAAGGGGGAAGCGCAGGTGCGAGAGGAGTTGGTCTGGGCAGTCTCCGCAGATGCGGAGAATCAGAACGCACGTGCGGTACTGCAAGAGCGGATCCCTGGGCGTAGAAGCGGAGTGGAGTGCAGGTAAGATTGGTCAGGCGCACCTGCGGTTGCGCAGATGCGGTTAAGTTGGTCGCAGGTGCGGAAGTTCTGGCAGAATCATATAAGTCGAAGGGTTTGGCTATTTCTTCATATTTTTGAGTTTTAAACTTCGGATTTGGGAGCTTGTTTTGGGGTTTTTCAAGCAAATCGATTGGGTGAGTGTTCTTCACCTAGAATCTAACATATTCCATGATTTTATCTTCATTTTTATCATTTAATTTGCTTTTTGGGTTGAGAAAAATGTTGGTTTTTGAAGAAAGTTTTCAAAAGAAGAATCATGATTTGGGGGACCAAATGGTATCGGAATTTGATAATTTTTGTATGGTTGAACTCATATTGGAATGAGTAGTCGGATTTTGTAAAATTTGTCGGGTTCCGAGGTGCGGGCCCGGGGTCGGACGTTTGTACCGATTTTTTGGGTTTGTTTAAGTAATTGTAGACGTTCTACTGATCCGGAANTCATGATCCGGAATAGTTTCTTTTGTGTTTTGTTTGTGCTTTGAAGTTAATTTGGTTAGATTTGAGCCGTCCGGAGGTCTTTTCACCCGAGAAATGCATTTTAGAGTATCGGTTCTTTGAGGTAAGTATCTTGCTAACCTTGTGTGGGGGACTTCCCCTTAGGATTTAAGTCTTCTATGTTGATTGTAGTTCGTGTACGCGAGGTGACGAGTGCGTGCTCGGACTTATTTGTAGA
>NC_032000.1:40645070-40649198 GCF_001879085.1 Nicotiana attenuata | reverse complement strand
ACGTAACCTGTCGACTTTCAACCGTTTCATACAGCTGGTCAATGGGTTCAGTGATAGTGGTGTACTGTCTGGGTGGTTTGCGGTCAAAATTGGGTCTTGGTCTTGGATAATTTTGGCGAGTCGGAGGTGACTGGAAATGAGATGGTTGGGAGTTATAGGTATGATAGACAATGGCTGGTTAGGAATATCTGGGAGATGATGGCTGATATGTAGGTGGTGGTGCTTGGTATGTGGATGGAGGTGTTTGATATGTGGGCGGAGGTGTTCGATAGGTAAGTGGAGATTTCGGGCCCTGGGCCACCATTACTGCCCCAACGTCTTTCTTCTTTGATATGCCGCCTGATTGCAATGCTTTATTTGTGGCCTGTAATGCCTCAAAATTCGTTACCATCCCCCTTTTGATGCCTTCCTCAATTCTTTCCCCAAGTTTGATGATATAGGAGAATTTATGGTTTTCAATAACCATCAACCTTTCGTAATAGTGCGGGTCCTATGCTCTGATGAAGAACTTGTTCATCCGTTCTTTGTCCAAAGATGGCCTGACCTTGGCCGCTTCCGACCTCCAGCGGGTAGCATACTCGCGGAAAGTCTCAGTGGGTTTCTTCTTAAGATTCTGGATGTAGAAAACATCGGGTGTATTTACTGTGTTGAACCTGAACCGGTCCATGAAATCCGACGCCATACTTGCCCAATAGGACCATTTCTTGGGATCCTGGCTGATGTACCAGGACAAAGCATCACCAGTAAGACTCCTCTTGAAGAGTTTCAACCGGATCTTTTTGTCCTTTTCGACCCTAACAAGCTTGTCACAATAGGTCCTTAGATGAACCCTAGGATCACCTGTACCGTCAAATATCTCGAACTTAGGAGGTTTGTACCTCCCCCGGCAGTTCTACATCTGGCTGTATGCATAGGTCTTCATAGTTCAAACCTTCTATCCCTTTGCCTCCTTCGATACCCTAAACCTGACTTCTCAATTTCTTGAGTTCTTCAGCCATGTTTTTAATGAGCTGGTCCTTCTCTGAGGATTCTGATGCATAGGAAGTTGGTTGAGTAGAGTGAGGTATAGTCTCCATATATATGGGGTTGTTTTGATGAGTGCTAGGGACTTGGGTGTAGTGATGGTCATTGGTTGAGTTTTGAGGATCGGGAACGGGTTGTGGTGTGTTTTGGGGAGTGTGGTAAGTGGTGGTTGGTGGGTACTGAATTGGTTGATGGTGATGTTGTGGTGGAGTTGGTATTGGTAAAGTATTGAGATTTTGAGGTGGGGTGCATATTGAGGCGGTGTAGGAGGGTTTTGTGGATGTTGATTTTGTGTGTTTTGGGGAGGCGCTGGTTTCTTTGTGTTTTGTTGGTTGATGTCGGGGACATTTAGGGCGAGTGACAAGTTTGCCAGGTTGCGAACCTGCTCAAGCTCCCCTTGTAGCTACAGTATCTTTTGTTCTAATCTCAAGACTAGATCATTTGGTGCCGGAGTACTCCGACCGTCTGAAGTTTCTGCTTTCCCGACATTCTCCTTTCGAATACCACTTAAGTCGTCCATTTTTATTTTTCCTTTGCTTTTTGTATTGCTTGGAGGAGGAGGAGGTGGAGGGCCTTTAGATCTTGTATGGTACGCTGATGATGCCAGTATGAGTGAAACAACCTTAGGGGATGGGAATAAAGAATAAAAGGAAAACAAAAAGGTAAACAAGTCAGTAAGGGTTCTAAAATGTTTGCAGTATTTAAACACATATTGCGAGAATGTAAATTCGTGTCCTAATTTGGGAGCCTCGTTGTGCCCGAGGTAGGCCTAGTGACAAATAGATTTGGAGAACTTTAGATGCCAACAAATGCCTCATTTCATAATATGAAAATAAGACGAATCCCAAAACGACACTAAGATAATAGAAAAAGTAAGTCACTACTGGCAGTTGACCTTATTACTTTAGGAAAGCAAGTAAATCTAGCCTATTTGGTCCCTGAAGGACCTTCCCCAGGTTCGATCTTCCTGACTCCATTGTACAGGCCCCAGCTCGCGTAGACCTAGTAGCAAGTAGGCTCTGGCCAGATGTCCTCCTTCAGTTCCTTCAGCGTCCTGGCAATCCTCAATCCTCTTTATGACTTTACACTCCAGCCCCATTATTTCTCGCTCCAGATATTCCAACTTCCTGTTGGAAGTAACTGCCATTTCTTTCCATTCTTCGATCAACCTCACATTCCTCTCATGTATTTCCCGGTGCTCATTCTCAGAGTCGTGGACCCTCTTGCGCAGCCTGTTATATTTGACTTGAGCTTCAGCTTCTTCGTCTATGATTGTATTCCCTCGACCGGCTCCTGGCCTCACCATTCCCTTTAGATTGTCTTCTAACCATGCCGGGTAGAGAGGTGTGCACCCTGCATGATACTTGTCAGTCTCAATGGTGTTCTTTTCCACAATGGTTTTGCAGTGCCACATGTGCTGGGCTTGACACTTGTAAGGGACGTCGTCATCTTGAAAGTCTTCTCCGAAATGACTCATCTTGGCAACCTTGGTACAACCTGTTTCCTGCCTGCTTGCCTCATAACTCGGATAGGGACATAAGGGTATATTCCTCTCAACCCAATCAACACCAAGTGTGGAGCGTCCCTGGATCTGATGATAAATTCGTCTGTTGGGAACCATTCAAGCATCCATTGCACTTGTTCCTCGGTCAGATTTTCGTAAAACTCTACCCACTCTTTGGCACTTTCCGGCTGAGCAAACCTGTCCGAAAAGTAGGTCATCTGCTTGGGGTGATGGAAGGCAATATGGTTATTCCAAGCCCTTCGCGGAAATTCTTGGCGATACTGGCCCCTTTGAAGATGTTCTAATAACCACAATTGCAGCATCAGGTTACAACCCTCGAAATGCTTGACCCCTCTTTGACAGTGCTTTTTAGCCCTGTAGATGTCGGCTATGATCATGGGGACTATGGTGTATGTCTGTCCATTGATCCCTTCCATCAAAGTCTTGGCGACCATGGCCAACCTAGTGTGGATTCTTTCCTTTTCGTTGGGAATACTATCAGGCCCAAGAAGCACACAATGAACATGAACACTCTGTGGTAGATGTGGCCCAGAGAAGTGATAGAAAGCTCGTCATGGAAGGTACGGTATGACTTGCTATGACCATATCTCTCATACAGATATTCGAAGGGTATGTAAGATTCATTCAGGCATCCCAAGTCAGTATTTTTCTTCAGCCCCATCATCTTTAGAAACCCTTTACCAGTACGGTTCTCCGGCACCAATAACCCAGGGCTATCCCAAGTCAATCCCGCAAGTCCCACAATTTCTTCTAGGAGTGGTGTCATTTCTATGTCGCCAAAACAGAACACAGCCCTTTCACTATCCCAGAACAAAATGGCAACCTCGATCAACCTATTGTTTGGCTCAATGTCTAGTAGAGAAGGTAAATTGCCCAAGTGCTTTCTTACATGTTTCTTGTCACTTGAGGAAAGGTCCTCCCACCAATCGAGTAACAATTGTGGAATGTTGCTAACCATACCGAATCTAGGGACCTCGTGCCTCATTTTCTTCAAAACAAAAGGTTAGTCCCTTCTCCCCTATCATACTCGACTATTTCTACATTCATGATTAGCATATTAGCATTTAGTTCTCCAAATTAATGCACAGAACGTGGTTGTGTCCGTTGGGATTATGGAAACCCCGGTGGACTTTTGGATAAGTCTTGTCTTAAAGGATTATTATGTGGACAACATATTAATCCGACTAGGTTTGACCATGATGCATGCACAATTACGATCAGAGTAAGGTTACTATGGGGGTCTAGACTGGTACCCTCAAGCGGACAACTTGAGGGGGAAAGGCACGGAACCGTCGACTGCACCGCTGATCGACTAGTTTTACCGCAAATAAGCCTTTCCAAATTTAAGGGTAATAAATTGGAAGAGCGCAACCACTCATCAAGTGTTGCTATAGGATTTTGATACGCACGAGTGGAATATGATGTGGAGTATATGCAACAATAACAGCATGTTGTCAAGTATTTGCACGTAAGAAAATAATAAATGCAGTATTTAAATAATTGAAAGATAGTTACAGAAGAAGAAAACAAAGAGACAAGTCAGTTTCAGGGAAATAAGGAAATCATGATTGCTTAAAAAA
>NC_032000.1:40624020-40644749 GCF_001879085.1 Nicotiana attenuata | reverse complement strand
CACGTACTTGCAAGTAAAGGCATGTTTTGATATCCTAAGCACATGTATGATTCAAGTAATGAAACAAGGGAAAAGGTTTGAACAAGTTGCACATATATAAAGAAAAGTAAATTCATTTAAACAACGGGAGTTGCGAGAGAGCGGTCCTAGGTTGGTTAGCCTACAGGATCATACCCACATAATGCCCGGTAATCACTCCTCAATGATGGGCTACACGTGACATTAGCGCCTATTCATCATATCCTTACTACCCAATTCCCTCCCCTTGGTCATAGCCTAAATCGTTCTAGCAACCTTGAAAGATATCCTATGCGTGCACTACCCATCCCTTCCTTGTGGCCCTGGAGGTATTTAGGACCTCTAATTTAGGTGGTTCTAGACCATCCTAAGATACTCAAAGGAGAAAAATCTAGGCGTCAAATCAAAACAGTTAGGACTGCATTAAAGAGAGAACATTTAAAGGCTCACGTTTTACCTCCACAAAAAGAACAAATAAGTGTACGCCTCAAACAACCGTTTCAAGTATTAAAGAGAAACTCTTAGAACATGATATCTAGGTGAGAAGGGAGTATACAGTATTGAATTAGGACAAAGTGTCAAAGACCTATTCAGCTTGCGTACTGATTTTAGACCCGTTGAATATGAGCAGTCATAGATAACAGAACATAGTTTTATAGTTGCAGAATTTTTAATCGCCCTACAGGCTTGCCTAGGCGTATAATAGTGATGTCCTATGAGCATAGTATCTATTATTGATTAGGAATGCACAAAAACAGTAAGCAAATTTAAACGGGCCATTTGAATCCTATAGGCATGCTTTCTAGTAATGTCACTTAAGGCAGCGTTGAAAACGTATTAAAGAAACAAACAGATTAGTTGATTAAACCGAATCAGAGTCTTCAAACATGAGTTTAAAGCTTAAACTAAACTGGTTTTAGATCTTATAAGCATGGTTTCTAATTAAACATAAGGCGAAGTAAACAGAATTTATTTAAACCAAAGTAGATCCTATGGGCATGGCTTCTATTAAAGCTGATTTAGATCCTATAGGCATGATCTCTATTATTAAAGCCGATTTAGATCCTATAGGCATGGCTTCTAATTGTGTGGAAGTAAAGCAAGCAGAACTTGTCAAAGTAGATCCTATAAGCATGTTATCTAACAAACACATTTGAACCTAACGAGCCCCTATAGGCATGTTATCTACCCAATTTTGACCATAATATACAACTACCCTCCCTTTTTCACTAGTCACCCCAATATTTGTTTACAATAATTATTACAGACCAAGAATTGAATATAAATTACATAAATAAAATGGAAGCTAAGCTATAGGGAGCTTGAAGCAGTCCCAAAACAGTCATGGTGTACCAAGCCTTTACTGGTCTCAAATGCCCAAAGTTCCATAGCCCAATTCATGTCTAGGTGTGTTAGAGTTCCCTAAGGACCTCAAGGATCCCGGGAAGTGCTCACACCCAGACTTTCCTCAAACATAGACTGATTATGTGCAGTGTGGAAGTGCCAGCCCTGATATGCCAGAGTTCAGAGAGATCTTAAGGGTGTCAAAGCAATACACATACCAGAGGGGCATGACTTAGTAATCTAAGAGTAATGTGAGAGTGCATAATGATTTGAAAGAGTTTAGTAAACAGTACAAGGAAGGTATTAGGAATGAAAGATTTTTCTGAAAACCTGTACTGGTTTGAGTAAAACAGTAGTTGGAAAAACATAAAAGGGAATATTTTGAAATCAGCATACCAGTCTCAGAACAGCCTCATAAGACATTTTTTTGCAAGCAGACTTCATACAAGGAGAAAGGGGTAGGGACACATAGAATGCACCTTATTGACAGCAGACAAATACACAGATTCTTCAAGAAGTCATGGAACTGACAAGTTAGTTACAAAGACATGCTGAGAACACATAGGCCTTTAATCATGACCAATACACATGGGTGAGATAGTAATCAAACAATGCAACTTGAACATACTAGTGAACAAATAGGATTCATGCAATTATCTAAAGCAGGATTGGGGCATGCTAAGCAGTATACTAATTACCGCTTTTAACAGAACAAACTTAAGCATGTTGAGTGATACAGTAATCAGGCAGTGTAATCTAAACATGTTGTTATACATTGAGCAACATGATAACAAAATAATACACAGGATTGGAAGCCACAACTAATGAACTGAAACAACAAAGAAACACATAGTTTTTGAATGGGAACTGAATCAGGACATACCAGTTAGGGAGAGAATACAGAGTATATAACAGAGATGGTGCAAATAGCCAGCCTTGGCTTACAGCCAACTGGATTAGTGAGAATTACAAGTAACAGAAGAGAATAGAGAGCCTTTGAGAGTGCGAGAGTGTAGATGAACTAATGTTCGTGTCTTGAAGTGAGAATAGGTAAAGGCATATATAGTAGTCAAGAGTTAAACAAAATAAGGTAGGGGATCAATTATGTAGCAATTAGGGAAATTCACAGAATCAATTGTACACCAATTAGTATAACTTTCCCTTAATTAAGGGTAATTAACCAACGGTAAAGGCAGAACATATTTAAGGAAAGAAAATCAAATGAGCAGATAGGGGTAAATAGACAGAAGTTTAATTAAGGAAATGATCAGTAAAGAATCAGTGAATATCACGGTTAATTGAATAAGGTAAGAACGCTAATCAAGATTGTAAATAAAGGCAGTAGTAAGGAATTAGCACATAGGCCTTAACAAAACAAATTGATAAATCAAGAATCCAAATCAATCACTGATTTAAGGAGAAAAGTATAGGTTTACCATGAATAGGCAAAAAATGAACATATACATTTAGAATCGGTAGAAAAGTCGAACCAAGATGTCACGACCCCAAACCAGAACCGATCGTGATGGCGCCTTTCGTGAAACAAGGACAGCCGACACAAACCCCCAAAACCAATTAACAATTATAATAATTCATAAACAGTCATTAATAAGTGATAAATCCCAAAAGAGAACGAACTAAAAGAAATGCGGAAACAAAACACAGCCCGACATCGGGGTGTCACCAATCATGAGCATCTAAAATCCGTCTACAAGTATGTAAAGACAACATAGTCTATTACGAAACTAGGGCACATGAAATAAAAGTAGGAAGGAGAAGCACTGGGCTGCGAACGCCGAGCAGCTACCTAGTCAACTCCAAACAGCCTGCTGGGAGCAAATCGACCCTCGCTAGCGTGACCTGAGACTCCTGAATCTGCACACAAAGGTGCAGGGAGTAGTGTGAGTACGCCAACCTAGTAAGTAATAAAAGTAAAGGCAGCTGAGCAATAAGAAAACACGTAAATACACAGCAATATGCTACAACGAGGCAGTATAAAATCAGCAGAATGCAGTAAACAGTAAGAACTCATAAAAACTTCTTTGTTCAGTAAAACCTCTTTAAAACAACTTTCAGCAGTTCAAACGAGTGAATGAAAATAAGTATAAAAGGTAAAAAAACCCNCAAAATCAACCCCCGTCAGAATCTCATGACTTTTGTACAAGCAAAGGTCTCATTGATGGATAAGGTCACTTGACGGAATTGGAAGGACAGAGCAATGGACTTTTCACTTTATTGACCAATCTGCCCTTGTTGTGCTCAGATAATTTTGGAACTGTAACATGAAGAGTAATATTGTGATGAGGGTACCCGGAACCAAGGTCAGTTTCAATATTTTTGAGGGCATGAGATGTCAAGATTCTGCTGATGAGTTTTTCTTGATTGTCTCCTGAGCATGCTGCTTCACTGTTCTAAGCCCGCAAGCATCTAGATGGGAATGTGTTTAATTACTGGTGATAAGGCTTTTACCTTATTCTCATAGTCTCTCACAGAAAGCGAATACTTAATATACCAGGGGAATACCCACCAAGAGAATCAAGGAGTTGGTCCAAGTGGTGGATGACTTGTAGCGCTTAATACATGATGCCAAAGATTCAAATCGNTAATCAGTCAGAATCTCACAAGCCACACGGGCAACTGTAAAACATGATGCTCAGCCCAAAAATAGCATTTAAAATATCAAAAAAACGAGTAAAGATGGCTGAGTTGTGGAAACAGTAGAATATAGCATGACTGAATACAAATACTAAGTCAAAATAGTGAGGAATAGCAGTAAAATCCTGGCACGAGGCCCAAGTATGGCATTCAGCCCAAAACATGATGATAGCAAATAGTTTTCAATCAAATACGTAACTAAACAGTCATACGGGACGGACTAAATCACAATACCCAATGGTGCACGACCCCACGCTCGTCATCCAATGTGTGCGTCACCTCAAAATAGCACAACGATATGAATTCCGGGGTTTCATACCCTCAGGACAACATTTACAATCATTACTTACCTCTATCCAGTCCAATCTCTAGCCCGCGATGCCTTTGCCTCTCGTCTTAGCCTCAACACGCGTTGAATCTAACCAAAATCGGAATCATGATGCCAAAATATGCTAAGGGAACGAAGCCCATGCGAAAATAATCAAATTACGACACAAATCCCGAAATCAACCAAATCCGACCCCCGGGCCCACGTCTCGGAATCTGACAAAATTAACGTCAATGGAACCCTTATCTTCCCACGAGTTCATGCATATCAAATACTTCAAAATCCGACCACAAATGACCCCTCAAATCCCTAGATTTAGGTCTCCAATTCCCGAGCCCTAACTTCTAATTTTCAGGCTTATTTTCCACAATTTCCATGATTAATTAGGTAGAAATCACATTAGGATTGAGTATTAAGTCCATAAATCTTACCTCCAAGTGTTCCTCCTTGATTCCCTCTTCAATCCTCTTCAAAAAGCTCTAAAATCGCCCAAAAATGGTGAAACTTAGGCTAAAAGTCATGGAATGGGTCTTTTAAACATTCTGCCCAGCAATTAAAAATCCTTCATCGCGAACGCGGTCAACGCCTCGCTTTCGCGAAGCACAAATTTTTATTGACCATTTTTCCTTCTACGCAATCGCGACTCCATGTACGCGAACGCGAAGGCTTGGCTTCCCAACACAGCACGAACGCGACTCCCCGCCCGCGAACGCGAAAAACAAACCATCCAGGACCCATCCGCTCATTTTCCTCTACGCGAACGCGGCAAGAACCTCGCGAACGCGATGACCATAGATCTCGACCCTTCGCGATCACAAGACCACCTTCGCGAACGCAAAGGCCAACTTTACAGCCTCACAACCTAACCCTTCGCGTTCGCGGGACCTCCATCGCGAACGCGAAGGTCAAAAACCTGCAACACCAACAGCAGTTTTTCTGCAATCTTTTTCAACATGAATTGGTCCATTCAACCACCCGAAACTCACCCGAGGCCCTCGGGACCTCAACCGAACATTCCAACATATCCCATAACATCATTAAAACTTGTTTCAACCTTCTGAACGATCAAAACAACATTAAAACACCAAATTTGCATCGGATTCAAGCCTAAGAATTCCAAAAACTTCCAAATTCCGCTTTTGATCAAAAGTCTACCAAACCACTTCCGGAATTCCATTCCGACCCCTATATCAAAATCTCACCTATCAGCCGAAACACGCCAAAATTTCAATTTCGCAAATTCAAGCCTAAATCTACTCCGGACCTCTAAAATACATTCTGATCACGCTCCTAAGTCCCAAATCACCTCCCGAAGCTATCCGAATCATCGAAATTCACATCCGAGCCCTATTTCACATAAGTCAACATCCGGTTGACTTTTCCAACTTAAGCTTCCTCAAAAGAGACTAAGTGTCTCAAACCTTACCAAAACCTCTCCAAACTCGAGCCAACCAACCCGATAACACATAATATAGTTGAACAAGACAATAAGAAGTAGAAATGGGGGAAACAGGGCATTAACTCATGAAACGACCAGCCGGGTCGTTACACAAGAGCATCGATAGAGGCACATTAGGAGGAAGAATCACAGAAACCAAGGCATAGGACAAGGTCAGTACACAAGTAACCTAGACAAACTCAGAATCCAAACAATAATGTCGAAAAATTAGGGTTTTTAGCATAAAGAAGTTAGGGTTAAAGCAATCTTCATGAAATCGGTTAAAACACACAAGAAACAGAAGATTAAACACTCAAAATCATAAAACATTTTGGAGAAAGAAATTTCTGGAAACCCTAGTTTGGAAAAACTTAAAGAAGAAAATTGGAAGGCGTGTCAACATACAGAGATTCGAACAAACAGAAGTTATAGAAGTCAAAAACCTGAAGTATTGTAGTTCTTAAGATCGGTCAGTAGTAGAGGAATAAGAGAAACTTAAAGAAAAACTACAGAAACTCAAAAACATTTCAAGTATGCAGAGATTCAAATAGTAGATAGCAAAGAACCCAAAATATAGTGCTAAAATCGGTTAACAGTAAAGAAACAAGAGATCTTTAAAGAAAAGTCATTCACAAACATAAAATCTTTCCAGATCTACAAAGATCGGGACGGATTCATGTCCAAAGATTAGGGTTTTGGGGAGAAGGGGGAGGGGTAAAGAGAACCTGGTTTTGAACCAGAGATTTGAACCATGGAACTTCAATAGAAATCACTCGCAAACCATGGACGAACCCTTGAAGAGCTTTGAACGAGATCTGGACCAGATCTCTTCGAAGTTCTTCCACGAAACCCACATAATCGAACAACCAAGGGGATAAGAGACAAGTAGAGGCTTCGTACAGCCATATGATGCCATAGATCGGACATGGATTCAAAGGATTAGGGCTGATTTTAGGTGACAGCAATTAGGGTTAGAGGTTGGTTTCAGAGAGAACCAGAGAGAAAGGGATTCAAGGGCGGCTGTATGGAGGAAATGACTAGGGTTTAGGGGGTCGTTTGATTAAAAAAGGCAAGTATTGATGTGGACCGTTGATCTAAAAGATCAACAGCCACGATTTGATGGGGATCTTGGGTCGGGTAGGTGCAGATTTGGGCTTGGGTAGTTTTAGGTTGAGATTGGGCTGGGTATTGGGTCAATTTTAGGGTCACAATTGGATTAAAAATTGGTCAGATTTTAAATAGCCAATTTTAACAACTAAATAACTTATAAAAAATAATAAATGAGTACCAAAAATATATTTGTGCTCTAAAATGATTTAAAAAAGTTATTTAACATTTTAAAATATAAAAGATCATTTTATGCATAAATAATGTAATTATACATTATTATGGGCTATTATTGCAAAGATGTGCAATTTAGCTTAAAAATGTAAATGTAATTACAAAAATGCACTAAAAATATTTAAACACTATGTTGGCTTAAATAATGAATTTAGATGGCTAAATCATCATAAAAGTAATATGGAGGATAATTATTGGATATTTATCTAATAAAAAGAGAAAAAAACAAATTGATTTGGAGCTTTTAAAACTATTAAAATATTATAAAAAATACTTATGCATGCTTATAACTGCATATGTACTATTTTGAAAGTATATATATATATATATATATATATATTAAAAATATGTGAGAAAAAATTGGGTATCAACAATGAGGGCACAAGATGCCAAGTGTTAGGGTTCAGGTATTGAAAATCGTATTGTATGATTATGAGATGAGTTGTCACAAGGTGACTTATATTCGAAGGATATTTATTGGGAAGGGTTATATTCGAAAGACTCATTTTTAGAGAACTATTTTGGAAAAATATTTACTCGAAGGAAGTATATTTCGAAATGTTTTTATCAACTGAAGGATTTGACTAATTGATTGAAGTTTGTTGGCAATGACCTAATGTGAAAAACTAACGTAGTTGCTGAGCTATGATTTGTCCTTACCGTATTTGTGTTCGGATTTGGGTTGTATTTCCGTTCATTTTTATGTGCTTTATTACGGTGTTCCGCTGTTACTTGCTGTTTTCTTTCCTTTGTAGTTACTATATTGTTAGTAATATCGCTTAGTCTTCATATAGATATCATGTTCGGTTGTTTCTACACTTATACTTGTTCTGCTTATGAGACCAGTGGGTGTCTTGACCGTTCCTCGTCACTACTCCACCGAGGTTAGTCTTGATACTTACTGGGCAGTGGTGTGCTCATACTACACTTCTGCATATTTTTTTGTGCAGATCCAGGTATTGTTCGATAGTAGCTGTGCGGATTCTTGCCGAGGAGACTCAAGGTAGCCCTGCTACTGCGTTCGCAGGCTTCGGAGTCACCTTCCTATTTTATATTCACACTGTTGTACTTATTTCCATACGGTTGTGTTTAGAAGTTGTAGCGAAACTCTGTAGAGCCTATGAATTGTATTACCGGGTTTTGAGAATTTTAAATTTATAGAGATTTCTGCTTCAAGACTGTTAAATTTTATTTATTATTGTGGTATTTCAGTATGAGTTAGGCTTACCTAGTCCCTAAGACTAGGTGCCACCACGATACCCAAACGGAGGAAAAGTTGGGTCGTACAATAATTGATGCTTTTGTGCTCTTTTCTTGTATTTTTGTCCTCTTTTTGTGCAACTTTCATTTGACGATTACTTCCGATGTTCCTACACATAAAACAACACAATTTAGCTCAAATATCGCACAATAACTCATTAGACCAACAAAATATAGGGCGAGTAATGTGCTAATTATAAGTATAGCAATTTGGCCTCACATCGGTGAGCCATACCTCAACGATGATATTTTGAGTTTCTCAAAAGGGTATATGTTACACTATTGGTAAATTTGTATAAGAAAGCGAGCTTAATAGCCTACTACGTAATTTATTTTAATAACCTTGTAAGTTTAGTCCCAAAGTAGACAATATTACTAGTAAGTAGTGTTTTAAAAGGCAAAAACGTCAGACGGGATATTTTACTTAATATAAGACGAGGCGTAAGTCTGAAGACATGGGGCGTAAGCCCCATGGATTTTTAATTTTTTAATTATAAATTAATAAAATAGAATTATAACACAAAAATATAAAAAATTACAGTAAGAGCTTAAGAAAATTTTATAAAAATATTTAAAAAACTCATAGAAAACAAAATATCTAGTATATTTTTACAAGTATAAACAATGTAATTGTTTTAAAGTTATTATGAGATACAAATCGACTTGCCGTTTTAACTTTTAAACTATTAAGAGATCACCATTTCTTAAAAAATATTATCAAATTACACATTTACCTTCCTAAAAGTAAATAATCAGCAAGTTTTATTAGTGCTATAGTTTAAAATATTACTCCTTTACGAATAATAATAATAATAATAATAATAATAATAATAATAATAATAATAATAATAATAATAGTAGTAGTAGTAGTAGTAGTAGTAGTAGCAGTAGTAGTAGTAGTAGGTAGTAGTAGTAGTAATAGTAGTAGTAGTAGTAGTAGTAGTAGTAGTAGTAGTAGTAATAACAATTATGCAAAAATTCCTTTCAAATAGTAAAACAATAACATGTGATAATTTTAAGAGAGATAGAACTAACATAAAAAGACTAGTAGCAAGATATAGATTTCGGCTATCTATTTCTAGAAGAAATATGCATATGATATTCACCGTCACGAGCTCTTAAATAGTATTTTTTATATATAATACTATGGCTCATTATTTGGGTTACTCTTAATCATTCATATTCTATAGATGGATAGAGATTTTATCATTCATTTTATGGCAGAATTTTGAGGGTTAATGGTGCTAATTAGGGAGTTTGATACATAATCTGTGTAGAATTTATTGGGAGTCGGGATGGCAAACGGTGCGGGATGGGGCGATTGCGGGTCACACCCGCATAAACCTGCAAAGACTTCAACCCGCCCCGCCCTGCAAAGCATAATTTTCTGTTTTCAACCCGCCTCGCCCCGTCCCCCATTAACTCTTCATTTGCTCAATTTTGAGAGAACTCGATAGTATATTTTTTTTCTTTTCTACTAAATAGTATTAATTTAATTTAAAAATATTATATCATTTTAAAAATTACATGTTGAAGATATTCTAAATGGTAATTAATTAGTACATGACGGCCAACAACTCACAGACACTAACATCTTGAAATTCAAATTATACAGAAACAAGCTTTAGTAAGTAAAAGTCTCATAAAACTGAATGAAAACGTCACATCTCAATACAAAATATCCCAAAACCCGTGTGTCATTGAGTACACGAACATCAATAGTTATTCATAGTCTGATAAACTGTCAAAGAGTAGAACTGAATAAGTAAAATCTGAGAAATAGGGGAGGGGAGTCAAGGTCTGTGGACGCCATGGCAGCTACCTCGATAATCTCCGAACGGCTGAAACTCTGAGATCAACAACCATTATGCCTAGAAACACCTGAATCTGCACACAAAATGCAGGGTGTAGCGTAGGTACAACCAACTCAATAAGTAACAAGTCTAACCTTTGGACTGAAAGCAGTGACGAGTCCGAAAAATACGGTCTAAATACATAATTAAACAGTACGGAAATTTACAGTACATATGACAGTAATATCTCAGAGAAACTCATAATTTGCAGGTACCAGTATAGGAATGTAGACATGCTTCTAGGTTTAACAATTAAACTCAGAACAGATAAAATATGTCAAGTCTGAATGATATGAGGAATATGACATCTCTAAATCTACATGCCAATATGCATATCGATTGTGATGCAACACAATGGAAGCCTCACGTACTCACACTCTCAGAGTACTCAACCTGACTGTCTCAATTCTCACTCATCACACTCAATCACTCTGCACTGTACAGGGCAGATCCAGCCCGAATCAAATATCGTGAATCAATAGCAACTGCGCTCACTGTGGGTGTGCAGATTGCGGAGGGGCAGATCCAGCCCAAGCACTATAATAAACCAATCATGGCATGAATTAATAAAGCATGATGCGGCGTGCAGCTTGATCCCATAAATATCACTCACAAACAGGCCCTTGGTCTCACTCAGTCATCAATCTCTCCAGTCTCTCGGGTTCAAAACACTCATGCTGAGCAGCCCAAATCAATGATACGTGATGTGACAATGTGTGTCAACAGATACTGAGATATGATATGCAATGATGAATGCGATTAAGTACATGACAGCAATTAAGCAAATAACTCAATAGCAAAAAAACGAGCACTGTGGGTCCCAATAGTACCAGCACATAGCCTAAACATGTTTTTTAGCATAAATCATAGTTCAAGTGCTCTAACACATAGAGCACATTTATAATATTCAGATAAGATAGCTACTGTGGAATCGACTAAATCACAATTACTACAGTGCACGCCAACACGCCCGTCACCTAGGATGCGCGTCACCTCAACATCAAATCACATAGCACGTAATTTCAGGGATTCATACCCTTAGAACCAAGTTTAGAAGTGTTACTTACCTCAAACTATGCAAATTTCTACTCCAACAAGCCCTTGTCTCGCGAAACAGCCTCCGAATGCCTCAAATCTAGCCACAAACAATTCGATACAGTCAACTCAAGTTATAGGAATCAATTCCATATAAAAATGCTAAGTTCTAAATTAAAATTCAAAAAGTCAACACCCGAGCCCACATCTTGGAATCCGATAAAGTTATAAAATCCGAACACCCATTCAACCACGAGTCCGACCATACCAAATTACTCAAATCTGGCACCAAAATCCCGCTCAAATCCCCAAAATTTGGTCTAAGAAGTTTTTTCCATTTTTCTCAAATCTTTCAACCCAAATCACTAATTAAATGATGAAATCAAAGATATATTCATGTAATTTAACCAAAACCATGTGAGAATAACTTACCCCAGTCACTCCCTTGAAAATATCTCCAAAAATCGCCTCAAACCAAGCTCCCAAAATCAAATTATGAAAAAATGACTCAAACCCTCGTTTTTGAGATTTAATATTCTACCCAGAAGTCCTTAATCGCGATTGCGGAAAATGCCTTGCGATCGCGAAGCACAAACTACGCTGCCCCAGAATAAAATCTACGCGAACGCGACAATCTCCACGCGAACGTGAAGCACTGCCTCCTCAGACCTACGCGATCGCGTCCCTCTTCACGCTATCGCGAAGAACAAAATGCATGAACTCAACTCCTGCCTTATTTCCTCTTCGCGAACACCGCTTAGCCCACGCGTTCGCGATTCACTGCTTTACCAACCTACGCGATTGCAACCCTCAACTTGCGAACGCGTAGAGTAAAAAATCCTAGCTTTTCAAACAAGCCTTCGCGATCGCGGACTTATCCACGCGGTCGCATAGAAGGAAACTATACCTGAACACCAGCAAACTTCAGCAGTCTTCCAAGTCCCATTTTACTTCGTTAACCATCCGAAATCCACCCGAGGACCCCGGTACGCCTACCAAACATACCAACAAGTCCTAAAACATCATACAAACTTAGTAAAGGCCTCAAATCACATCAAACAACATCAAAAACAGGAATCACATCCCAAAGCAAGCCTAATGAACTTATGAACTCCTAACTTCTACATTTGATGCCGAAACCTATTAAATCAAGTCCGATTGACCTCAAATTTTGCACACAAGTCATAAATGCCACAACAGACCTATTCCAACTTCTGGAACCAAAATCTGAGCCCGATAACAACAAAGTCAACTCGCGGTCAAACTTCTAATTTTCTAACTTTTGCCATTTCAAGCCAAAATCAACTACGAACCTCCAAATAACTATCCGGACACGCTCCTAAGTCCAAAATCACCATATGGAGCTATCGGAACCATTAAAACTGTATTCTAGATCCATTTACATATAAGTCAATATCCTGTCAACTTTTTCAACTTAAGCTTCCAACCTTGAGACTAACTGTCTCAACTCATTCCGAAATATCCCCGGACCCAAACCAACTAGCCCGGCAAGTCACATAACAACAGTTTAGCATAGAGTAAGAAACAAAATGGGGGAAGAGAGCTACAACACTCAAAACGACCGGCTAGGTCTGTACATCCCCCCCTCTTAAACATACGTTCGTCCTCGAACTGGTTTAGAAACATACCTGGACTCTCAAATACGCGTGGATATTTTCTCCGTATCTCCCGCTCGGTCTCCCAAGTAGCCTCCTCAACTGGCTGATCTCTCCACGACACCTTCATTGAAGCTATGTTCTTTGACCTCAACTTTCAAACGTGCCAATCAAAAATGGCCACCGGCTCCACCTCATAAGTAAAATCACCATCCAATTGAACCGTGGTAAGTCCAAACATGAGACGGATAGCTGACATACTTCCAGAGCATAGAAACATGAAATACTGGATGAACACTTGACATACTAGGCGGAATTCAAGCTTGTAAGCCACCTCTCCAAACCTATGAAGCACCTAAAAACAGACCGATGTACAGAGGGCTCAACTTACCCTTCTTCCCGAACCTCATAACACCCTTCATGGGTAAAACTTTGAGCAGCACCTTCTGCCCCACCATGCAAGCAAACATCATGAACCTTCTAATCGGTGTAACTCTTCTGCCTAGACTGCACCGTGTGAAGCCGATCCTGAATCAACTTAACCTTTTCCACAGCATCCTGAACTAAGTCAGTACCCAATAGCCTAACCTCCCCCGACTCAAACCATCCCATCGGAGATCGACACTGTCTCCCATACAAAGCCTCATACGGAGCCATCTGAATGCTCGATTGGTAGCTGTTGTTGTAGGCAAACTCTGCGCGCGACAGAAACTGATCCTAAGAACACCTAAAATTTATGACACAAACGCGTAGCATATCCTCCAATATCGGAATAGTGCGCTTAGACTGTCCGTCTGAGGGTGAGATGTTGTACTCAACTCAACCTGTATGCCCAACTCTCGCTGTACTGCTCTCCAGAACTATGATATAATTTAAATTCCCCGATCTTAAATGATGGACACCGGCATACCGTGAGGGCAAATAATCTCGTGGATGTAGATCTCAGCCAACCGCTCCGAAGAATAAGTAGTCCCAACTGAAATAAAATATGCGAACTTTGTCAACCGATCCACAATCACCCAAATAGCATCAAACTTCCTCGAAGTCCATGGAAGCCCAACTACAAAATCCATGGTGATACACTCCCATTTCCACTATGAAATCTCAAGCCTCTAAAGCAATTTGTCGGGTCTCTTATGCTCATACTTCACCTGCTGACAATTTAGGCACCTAGCTACAAACCCCACTATATCATTCTTCATCCTCCTCCAACAATAGTGCTGCCTCAAGTCCTGGTACATCTTCACGACACCCGGATGAATGGAATACCGCGAACTGTGGGACTCCTCAAGAATCAACTCACGTAGCCCATCTACATTAGGCACACAAATCTGACCCTACATCCTCAACACCCCATCATCCCTAATAGTAACATCTTTGGCATAACCGTGCTAAACCGTGTCCTTAAGGACAAGAAAATGGGGATCATCATACTGGAGCTCTCTGATGCGATCATATAAGGAAGACCGAGAAATCACACAAAGCTAAACCCGGTTGGGCTTCGAAATATCTAATCTCACGAACTGGTTGGCCAAGTCTTGAACATAAACTGCAAGAGGTCTCTCACCAATAAGAATAAATGCAATGCTACCCATACTCATCGTCTTTCTACTCAAGGCATCATCCACCACGTTGGCCTTCCCGAAATGATACAAAATGGTAATATTATAGTCCTTTAGCAGCTCCAATTATATCCACTGCCTCAAATTTAAATCTTTCTGTTTGAACAAGTGCTAGAGACTTCGATGATCCGTAAATACCTCATAAGACACACCGTAGAGATAATGCCTCCAAATCTTCAATGCATGAACGATAGCTGCCAACTCCAAATCATGAACATGGTAGTTCTTCTTATGGGGCTTCAACTGACGTGAAGCATAAGCAATCACTCTACCCTCCTACATCAAGACACACCCGATACCAATCCGAGAAGCATCACAATACATTGTATAAGAACCTGACGCTGAAGGAAAAACTAGAACTGGAGTTATGGCCAAGGCAGTCTTGAGCTTCTAAAATCTCTCCTCACACTGATCCGACCACCTGAACGGGGCCCCTTTCTGGGTCAATTTGGTCAAAGGCACTGCAATAGACGAGAAACCCTCCACGAAGCGTCGATAATATCCGACCAAACTAAGAAAGCTCCGAATCTCAGTAGCTGAAGACGATCTAGACCAACTCTAAACCGCCTCTATCTTCTTTAGATCCACCTTAATCCCTCACTGGACACCACGTGCCCCAAGAACACCACTGAACTAAGCAAAAACTCACACTTAGAGAACTTGACATAAAACTTTTCCTCCCTCAGCCGATGTAGTACAATCCTCAAAGGTTGGGCATGCTCCTCCTGGCTACGTGAATACACCAGGATATCATCAATGAATACTATGAGAAACGAGTCGAGATATGGCTGAAATACACTATTCATCGGATGCATGAATGTTGTTGGGCGTTGTTCATCCCGAAAGACATCATAAGGAACTTATAGTGCCATAGCGGGTCCTGAATACCGTCTTCAAAATATCCGAGTCCCGAATCTTTAAATGGTGATAGCCAGACCTCAAATCAATCTTAGAGAACACCCTCGCATCCTGAAGTTGGTCAAATAAATCATCAATGCGCGGTAAAGGATACTTGTTCTTGACTGTAACTTTGTTCAACTACCTATAGTCAATACACATCTACATAGTACCATTCTTCTTCTTCACAAATAGAACCGGTGCACCCCAAGGCGATACACTAGGCCTAATAAACCTCTTCTCAAGAAGTTCTTGAAGCCGCTATTTCAATTCCTTCAACTCAACTGGTGTCATACGATACAAAGGAATAGAAATGGGCTGAGTGCCCGGCACCAAGTCAATACCAAAGTCAATGTCACTGTCGGAGTGTCGGGTGGCATGCCCGGCAGGTCTGCAGGAAACACATCCGAATAGTCTCGTACCACCGGAATAAAATCAACAGTAGGAGTATCTGCACCAACATCTCTCACAAAGGTCAAGTATGACAAATACTCCTTGCCAACCATCCGTTGGGCCTTCAGTAAGAAATTCACCACGCTGGGAACATAATCTAGAGAACCTCTCCACTCGATCCTCGACAACCCGGCATCGCCAACATCACAGTCTTAGCGTGATAATACCGAATAGCATGACATGGAGACAACCAATTCATACCCAAAATCACGTCGAAATCAACCATACTACGCAATAAGAGATCAACTCTAGTCTCCAATCCCCCAATAGTCACTACACACGACCGATACATACGGTCCACAATAATGGTGTCGCCCACTGGCGTAGATACATGAACAGATGAAACTAAGGACTCACGGGGCATATCCAGATAACGAGCAAAATATGATAATACATACGTATAAGTGAAACTGGCGTCAAATAATATAGAAGTATCCCTTGTGGCATACTAAGACAATACCTGTGATCACTGTGTCTGAAGCAACGGCCTATTGCCTGGGAGGAATAGCATAGAATCAAGCCTGACCGCCACCTGATCGGCCTCCCCCTCTAGGGCGACCCCTAGTTGCCTGAGCCCTACCCTAAGCTGGCTGGGCGAGTAGTGAAGTAACTGGTGCGGAAGTCGTAGCCTGACTCCTCTACTGAACTGGACCTCCCCCAAGGTGGGAACAATGCCTCTTCACATGGCCCAAATCTCCACACTCAAAACAACCCCTTTCGGAAAATGCTGGCAAGTACTAAAGCGGACCCCGAGGAACATAATAACTACCAGAGGAACCTGGTGCAGATGAACCCTGAACTGAAGGTGCACGAGGAGCTGGGAGTGCACTGAGAAATGACTGACCCAGTCGAGCACTGTATGAATCATGGCTAGCTGATGCGCCATGATGAACTAGACGAGCCATCTGAGCGAGCCTATAAGGACGACCCCTCTTGTGGTGGAACTGTCCCCCAGAGGGAACACTGCTTAAACCACCTGAACCACGAGGCCTCTTAGCCTCCCTCTCCTCACGCTCCTTACTAGGAACCAACTATAGTGACCGAGCAATATCAACCACCTTGTCGAACCTAGCACCTGATACACTCCCCTGAGTCATAACAAAACGCAACTAATAGGTGAGGCCATCAGTGAACCTCCTAATCCTCTCCCTCTAAGTGGGAACCAACCAAAATGCGTGACGAGCCAACTCTAAAAATCTCATCTCATACTGGGTCACAGACATGCCCTCCTGACGTAGCTGCTCGAACTTCCTGCGTAGCTCCTCCTTGCGGGTCTATGATACAAACTTCTCTAAGAAGAGAACGGAGATCTCATGCCATGAAACTGCTGCACCGACTGGCCTGCTCCTCTTATAGGCCTCCCACCATCTGAAGGCAGCCCCTGATAATTGAAAAGTAGTAAAATAGACTCCACTAGTCTCTAGAATACCTGCCGTGCGAAGAATTCGCTGGCACCTATCCAAGAAATCCTAAGTATCCTCTAACTTAACCCCACTAAATGATGGAGGCTGGAGTCTCTCAAATCTTTGTAGTCTCTTCTGCTCCTCATCACTCATAATGGGAACCACCTGGGCATGAGCAACTACAACCGGCTGGGCCGGTAGTACCCCCGGTGTTTGAAGTCCCTGCACTGCCTGCTCTGGAGTATGGGCGGTGGGAGTCTGAGTACCTCCCCCTGCCTGTGAAGTGGCTGGCGCGGCCTGAACAGAAACCGCCTGAGCAAGGCTAGTGCAAACAGTCAAAATCTGGTCCAAAGCCTCATGAAGGACTGGAATCACAATAGCACAGCTGGTGCCTGAGCTGGTCCTACCGGCTCAACCACATCTAGAACATGCTCCTGAACTGGAGCAAATGGTGGGTCTATAGGTGCTTCTCTAGCTGCTGTGCGAGCTGCACCTCGACCTCTACCGCGCCCTCAACCTCTCGTGGCCCTAGCTGGTGGTACTGGTGGCCGTCCGCCTGATCCGGTAACACGTGTACTCACCAACCATGAGAGAATAGAATAACAAAAGTTTTGTTACCGGAATCAACAAATTCGCACAATAAGAATACAAGAATATGGAGTTTTCCTAAGGGTTCAACGACCTCTCAAAAATAAGTGCAGACGTCTCCGTCCCGATCCGCAAGACTATACTAAACATGCTCATGACTCGTGAGACATAAGTAACCTAGACTCTGATACCAACTTATCACGACCCAATATCTCAAGTGCCGTGATGACGCCTATAATGATACTAGGCAAGCCGACAACTCACACACCAACATCTTGAAATTTAAATAATACGGAAACACGCTTTAGTAAGTAAAAGTCTCATAAAACTGAATGAAAACATCATAGCTCAATACAGAATATCCCAAAACCCGGGTGTCACTAAGTACACGAGTATCTATATAAATACATAGTCTTATAAACTATCTAAGAAAGTAGAAATGAATAAGTAAAAAATGAGAGATAGGGGAGGAGAGTCAAGGTCGATGGACGCCAAGGTAGCAACCTCGATAATCTCCGAACGACTGAAACTATGGGATCAACGACCACCGTGACCGGAAATACCTGGATCTTCACACAAAGTGCAGGGTGTAGCGTGAGTACAACCAACTCAATATGTAACAAGTCTAACCTTTGGACTGAAAGCAGTGACGAGTCCGAAAAATACAATCCAAATACATAATTAAACAGTATGGAAAACTTACAGTACATATGACACTAATATCTTAGAGAAACTCATAATTTGCAGGTACCAGTACAAGAATGTAGACATGCTTCCAAGTTTAAGAATTAAACTCAGAATAGATAAAATATGTCAAGTCTGAATGATATGAGGAATATGACATCTCTAAATCTACATGCCAATATGCATATCGATTGTGATGCAGCACAATGAAAGCCTCACGTACTCACACTCTCAGAGTACTCAACCTGACTGTCTCAATTCTCACTCATCACACTCAATCACTCAGCACTGTACATGGCAGATCCAGCCCACGACAAATCCAGCCCGAATCAAATATTGTGAATCAATAGCAACTGCGCTCACTGTGGGTGTGCAGACTCCGGAGGGCAGATCCAGCCTAAGTGCTATAATAAGCCAATCATGGCATGAATCAACAAAGCCTGCTGCGACGTGCAGCCCGATCCCATAAATATCACTCACAAATAGGCCCTTGGCCTCAGTCAATCATCAATTTCTCTAGTCTCTCGGGTTCACAACACTCATGCTGAGAAGCCCAAATCAATGATACGTGATGTGATAATGTATGACAACAGAAAATGAGATTTGATATGCAATGATGAATGCACAATGATGAAGGCGACTAAGTACATGACTGCGATTAAGAAAATAACTCAATAGCAAATAACGACCACTGTGGGTTCCAATAGTACCAGCTCATAGCTTAAATAGGATTCTAGCATAATTCACAGCTCAAGTGCTCTAACACATAGAGTGCTGTATTAATATTCAGATAAGATAGATACACAGTTCCATGGAATCGACTAAATCACAATTACTACAGTGCACGCCCACACGCTCGCCATCTCAACATCAATCACATAGCACATAATTTCTGGGATTCATACCCTCAGAACCAAGTTTAGAAGTGTTAATTACCTCAAACCGTGCAAATCTCTACTCCAACAAGCCTTTTCCACGCGAAACGACCTCTGAATTGCCTCGAATCTAGCCACAAACAATTCGATACAATCAACTCAAGCTATATGAATCAATTCCATATGAAAATGCTATGTTCTAAGTCAAAAGTCAAAAAGTCAACTAAAAATATCAACCCCCTGGCCCATGTATCGGAATACAATAAAAGTTAGAAAATCCGAACACCTATTCAATCACGAGTCCGACCATACCAAAATTACTCATATCCGACCCCGCTCAAATTCCCAAAATTCAGCCTAAGAAGTTTTCTCCATTTTCCCCAAATGTTTCAGTCCAAATCACTAATTAAATGATGAAATCAAAGATCTATTCATGTAATTTAACCAAAACCAAGTAAAAATCACTTACCCCAGTCACTCCCTCGAAAATCTCTCCAAGAATCGCCTCAAACAGAGCTACCAAAATTAAATTATGAAAAAAATGACTCAAACCCTTGTTTTTGAGATTTAATATTCTACCCAGAAGTCCTTAAACGCGATTGCGAAAAATACCTCACGATCGCGAAGCACAAACTATGCTACCGCAGAATTAACTCTATGCAAACGCGACGATCTCCACGCGAACGCAAAGCACTGTGATAACTAGGGATTTTAGTTCATTTTACACTCCTTTTGACTTGAGTTCTGATTAGAAATGTATACAAATAGTCCCAAAGGCTTACATGTTGTACTTGTTTGCAGGGTTTGGTAAAAAAAGTGACAAGTAGTCAAAACCAGCTCAAAAAGGAGTGAAACCTGCACAAGTACCAAGAACAAGTCAAGGTACTGCTGCAGCATAAAATCCACTATAGCCACAGAAGACCCACCGCGGCCGCAGTCCATTTAGTGGGGTCCGCGGTGGAAAAGGTCAGAGAGATGCAATTTTGGAAGCTCAAGCACTGCGGCCGCAGTCCATTTTGTGCGGACCGCAGTAGCCTCCTCGCGGCCGCAATCCATTTTGTGCGGTCAGTGGAGAGGAGATTCAGGGAGCTGGGAGTTTGGAAGATTGGAAGCCACTGTGACCGCAGTCCATTCTGAGGGATGAAATCTTAGCTTTCAAACTGGAGCCCAACGAACCATTGCATGAAATTTCGGAGAGATACCGGACTATGGTAAAGGAGTGTCCCAACAACGATATGACTGAGGCAATGATACAACAGACATTCTACCGGGGCATAAACACCACTAATCAGTGCATAGTGAACCAACTTGCCGGGGGA
>NC_032000.1:40513978-40618995 GCF_001879085.1 Nicotiana attenuata | reverse complement strand
GTGAAAGAGAACTAGAGACCTGGATGCTTGCAGAATAGATTCGTCGTGAGGAAAGCATACCACAAGTTCCAGAGACGTGGTGGCCCGAGAGGAATTGATACTAGAGAGGAAAGTACATTGAGAGGGACCTTTCTGCCTCACAACCCTAAATGTGCAGAGGAATTCAGAGAGAGATCAGGGATGGAATATATTCATAGGGACGTCAGAGGAGGCCAAATAAGCACTTTAGTAATGAGTTTTACACTATGTGCCCACATACAAAACTAAGGGCACCTAAAAGTACTAGGTGCGAAATTTGAACAGGTGAAGTCGATGGGCAGACAATCAACTGCTACTTGGGCTTTCTTGGAGGAAGATATCATTTGTATTTAGAAAAGGTGGCCATTGGATGAGGCGCCCGTCCGTGAGTTGGCAGAATACCTGCACTCCCGGGTACCACCGACCAGCAATGGTTGACAGCAGAGAGTTCCCATATCTGAGGAGAACTTAAACTTTGAAGCAAAGGGGTGGGAGACTTTCGTGTGCAGCAGGCTGGACCCCACTACTCAATGAGAACTCTCTGCCTATCTCCCGGGCAATCTGGTGGCTTCAATTATGGTCAGGTGTGCACCGATCAATGTCACGAAATGTCATGTCTGTGTGATCACGGGTGGCAATGAAGGTGATAGATCATATCCTTCCCACATTTCCCTGGACAATGTACTTTGAGGACTTGGAGGTAGAGAAACGGAAGTTTGATGTGAAGGTGAACCAAAGCTGCCTTTCTCCTGTAATAAGCCTAAAGAGTGATGACAACCCTTAAAAACAAAGATCAAAAGAAAGCACTATCTTCTACCTGGCATTCTGAAGAGCTAGTAGTAGTAGTCCCTTCTACTCAACTCCTACTAACACCAGATGTTGCCCCAGGACCCTCTACTTCCCACTACTTCCAGAATATTCCCTCATCCACAGCATACCCATTTGATTGCCTACCGTTTTGAGCCAAAACCTTGCAGTAATCAACAAACTGGATGCAGGCAACTACTTCTAAGCTATCTGTGCCTTCTTTACCTCGGCGGTGGCAGCCCAGTCGTACCCCCAACAACCACGGGTTCCAAGAGTTCAGTGGAGGAGACTCTCAAGCGAGCTTCTGGCAACCAGACAGAGATCTTGAGAACCAAGTAAGTCGATTTGGAGGCTTTTAGTGCTCATGGGAAGGCATATGACAGAGCTGAAAAGGGAGACAAAGAAGCTGAGAAAGACTCGAGCCTCCAGGGAGTCCGTGAAGGAGTTGAGGGCATAGTGGAGAAGTAATGAAGGCTGCTGATCACTTGCCATGAGCTTCTATTACATCTGACCCAGTTCCAGTAGCTCAGACTGAGCCGTACAAGGGTTGGAAAGGGCACCAAAGAGGAGGAAGAGTTGATCCCCCGACCGATGATGCAGTCAGAGTTGGAGGACCCGTAGGGAAGGTTCTTTCTAGCCAACCCAGGTCTCAGAGCACCTTCAGTCCATGCAGGCACGGGTTCAGGGATCCATCACTGGTTCTCGAGCAGTCAAAGGACCCATGGACCTAAGGCTCATTGGATCCCATGCAGACAGGACCATAGGGGAGTTTTCTTTACTCTCTATTTTTTTGTTTGAGCTATTTTGGTTAGTTAGGCATTTTTGAGGGGGGACAAAAATGCTAGCATTTCATTTGAGGGGGGATAGCCCTATTTTGATGAAATTTGGTTCTTGTTAAATATGATACTATTTTCGTTTTATTATGCTTTGATTTTATCTTTTGGTATGTACATATTTTACCAAGTTTTAGTTCATTTTCGTACTTTGCAACTTGGGTTTGTATTAATAAAGTTACTTTTCTGATGTATATATTTCATTTCCTCTATTTATATTCGTCTAAATCCCCATTTGTACTATTCTTTTACTTTCCGCATTTTTCTTTCATAGGCTTCTTCTTCATTTTCGGTAGCTTCTTATTTTGAGTTTTTGCGTGCAATAAGCTTTGGTTTTTCCTTAATGCCACGGTTCTTTCCAAAGGTGGAATCTGTGTGAACCGGGTGGCCTCTTCCGATGATTGGAATGACATGACAACCTTCTTAAGGGTTTGAGTCTTGTTTTCTTTTTTTTTTTGTGTAAATAGTAGCTAGTGAGTGAATATGTCTCAGGCAAAGCTTCATTGCGGCTAACCACAATTTGCCTTTGATCTTTATTGGTCAAAAACAATTCGGTGTGTAATAGGATGGTGATAGTTTGACCTTGAGCTCTTGTGTTTGGCCACAAATCATCAAGTGGTTTTCGGGACCATGTGAATTGGCTCAAATTTAGCAAGGGTCGTTGTGCGTTGTGGGCCCTCGACTCTGTCTCTTTAGCAATCCTATAGCTTGTGTGGTGAGATTTGAATTGCAAGTCCAAGTCCCGTGCCATTGAGTCTAGAACTTGCCCTGAATATTTGTCTACGCGAAATTCTAAGTGTAGTTTGACTTGAGAATTATAGGCTCTCCTTGATCCGAATGATATCTTGAAAACATCCATAGCCTTCCAATGATAATGTCCCTAGTCAACCCCTTTGAGCCATAGCCCTTTTTCCTTCAAAGACCACGATACAAGCCTTTACCCGTTCTAAAAAGACCCTCTCTTGGCACCCAATCTTTCCTTAGCACATGGCAAAAGTATAAGTTTGGGGGGAGAGACGAGGAATGCAACAAAGTGGTAAAAGGTACAAAAGCGAAGAAAAGGAAAGGCAAAAAGAAAAAGAAAGAAAATCAAAAAGTCAAAAAGAATGAACAATATAGAAGAAACGAAGGGATTCAATAAAAGTAAAGTGATGAAAGGCGTGGAAAGTGTAGAAAGGAGAAAAAGGTTTGAAATGAACAAGAAAGAGTGACAGTGTGTCTCTCTAACCCCTAAGAAAGAAGTAAATGACTTAAAAAGTCAAGAGAATGTGTGCCAAAATAAAGCAAATGAAGTGATTAAGGGAAGATGGAACCTACTTAGACCAAATATTTCCTACCCTAAACCAAAAGCCTTCACTATATCTCCACAAAAACCCTATATGATCTTGAGTTGAATGAAGCTTACATTAGTGGTGACTCACATAAGGGGAAAGCTTATGGTACTTAGAGCCGGACTTGTGATTTTTTTTTGAGAAAGATGAGTGTGTTTTCCACAATCTTTGTTCTGAGTGCTACAACCTAAAAGTGAGGTTTGCTTATGGAGAGTTGAGGAGTATGAGTTTGGGTTCCACAATGACCAAAGTAGTAGAAAGAGTTTCCTTGATGAGTTGAGTCAATCCTTGTTACTTTTGTGTCGCACTAAAACATGGTGTTTAAAAGGTTGAATGTTGTTAATGATTCATATGAATTGAGGGCAATTGTTAGTCCCAATTGATGCTAGATGAGGTCACTTTAGGTCAGCTGAATTTTCTTGGTTGTATTCTTAAGGAGGTGGGACTTATTTTGTTTTCTTGAGGACAAGCAAAAGTTTAAGTTTGGGGGAGTTGATAACTAGGGATTTTAGTTCATTTTACACTCCTTTTTACTTGAGTTTTGATTAGAAATGTATACAAATAGTCCCAAAGGCTTACATGTTGTACTTGTTTGTATGGTTTGGTCAAAAATGTGACAAGTAGTCAAAACCAGCTCAAAAAGGAGTGAAACTTGCTCAAGTACCAAGAACAAGTCAAGGCACTGCTGCAGCATAAAAACCACTGCAACCGCAGAAGACCCACCGCGGCCGCAGTCCATTTAGTGCGGTCCGCGGTGGAAAATATCAGAGAGATGCAATTTTGGAAGCTCAAGCACTGCGGCCGCAGTCCATTTTGTGCGGACCGCAGTAGCCTCATCGCGGCCGCAATCCATTTTGTGCGGTCCGCGGAGAGGAGATTCAGAGAGCTGGGAGTTTGGAAGTTTGGAAGGCATTACGGCCGCAGTCCATTTTGTGCGCACCGCAGTGAAGCTACCGCGGCCGCGGTGGCCAGATTCAGAGCCTGAGAAATGAAGCTAAAAAGCCTCACCGCGGCCGCGGTGCATTTTCCGCGGTCCGCGGTACCTCCGTCAGGGGTATTTTTGTCTAGAAAATTCGGCCTTGTATAAATAGTTCTTTTTCAGATTTTTAGGGTATCTAACTTTTAGCTGAGCACGTGAAGACCATTTTGGACCTATTTTGAGTAATTTTGTGGCTAGTTCAACATTGAATCTTTAATTCTTAGCTTGTAAACATATTATATGGGTTATTCTTTATCTAATTATTTATTTTCTTCCATTATTATGAGTAGCTAGACCCATTAGCTAGGGTTGTGGCTCAACCCTAGTGTGACTATTTAATGCGTCTTGTGTTTTAAGGCTTAGATGTTTATCGGTGGTTGATACTTGGACTAATTTATGTTTTCTATGTTGGATTAGTGGTTGCAAACACTATGTGCCTATTTGACTTGGGCTCTTCTTGAGAAAGAGAGTTTGAGTCTAGGAAATCAGTCTAACAAGGAATTGGGGCGTAATCAAGAGATTGATAGCCCCAATTAAAGGGTTAAACCTAGAGATAGTAATACCCGACTTGAGCCTACATTGCTTGCATAATTTCGACACCCTATTGGTCTTGAGAAAGTCAATTAGGGCAAAGTCACTCAAACTACCGAGAGGTATAGAGTGAGTATAATCGTGCATTGGCTATATCGCGATCCCAAACATAACAACTTGGCCTTAGACTTTAGAACCCGTCGAGTATTCACCTAGGGGAAAGTCATTTCCCTAGTGCCTCGTTACCTATTTAGAAAACCTTTCAAGCAATTATTCTTAGTTTAATTTAGCATCTCAATAGTATAATATTAGAAGTAAAAAAACGAACAATTATGATTGGAAGAGTAATTAAGAGCATTACGCATTGCTAGTTTAGATAGGAATTCAATTCCCAAATCAGCTCCCTGTGGATTTGATCCCGACCTTCTCGGGTAAAAGCTGCATCGACCGCTCTCGCCACTCTGTAGTGGTGTAGGGTTGGCTCCGATCACACTGCCTCCTCAAACCTACACGATCGCGCCCCTCATCACGCGATCGCGAAGAACAAAACGCGTGAACTCAGCTCCTGCCTTATTTCCTCTTCGCGAACGCGGCTTAGCCCACGCGTTCGTGGTTCACTACTTCACTAACCTACGCGATCGCAGCCCTCAACTCGCGAACGCGTAGAGTAAAAATCCTAGCTGCCCAAACAAGCTTTCGCGATCGCGAACCTATCCACGCGATCGCAAAGAAGGAAACCAGACCTGAACACCAACAAACTTCAGTAGTCTTTCAAGTCCCATTTCACTTTGTTAACCATCCGAAATCCATTCGAGCCCCCGGGACCCCAACCAAACATACCAACAAGTCCTAAAACATCATACGAGCTTAGTCGAGGCTTCAAATCACATTAAACAACATCAAAAACACGAATCGCATCCCAATTCAAGCCTAATGAACTTATGAACTACTAACTCCTACATTCGATGACGAAACATTGCAAATCAAGTCCGATTGACCTCAAATTTTACACACAAGTCATAAATAACACAACGGACTTATTCCAACTTCCAAAATCCAAATCCGAGCCCGATAACCACAACGTCAACTCTCGGTCAAACTTCTCAATTTCCAATATTCACCATTTCAAGCCAAAATCAACTACGGACCTCCAAATCACTATCTGGCCACGCTCCTAAGTTCAAAATCATCATACGAAGCTATCAGAATAATCAAAACTCCATTCCGGAGCCATTTACACATAAGTCAAAACGACCAGCCGAGTCGTTACATTTTTTCTCTATTTTCAAAAGCATAGAATATATGGCATCCTATGGAAATATTGGATCAAATGTAACTGTAATGCTTCTTGGCATAGTTCTAGTAGTACTTATAAATTTGTCTGAGCAGTATGAAAGTCAATCAAATGACATTTTCAATTCGTTTGACCAATAAATCATGGGTTCTCACCTATCACTACTTGAAAGTTTTTTCAATACTTACTTCATTTATAATTGTGTTGTGGACAATCAATTTAAATTTCACGTTTTCCTTATCTCAACTGCATAGGGGTTTAATTTTAGCTTAGAAGAAAGGCCTTAGCGTTTTAGATCTTTAAGTTTTTGTTTGAAAAAAAAAAAAAGAGAACTCTAACCCACGACCCGCCCCGCCCTGCATGTTTTTTTCAAAAAAATAATTGAACTCGCGCCGCCCCGCCCCGCATTCGCGAACTCTCTAATCCGCACAGTCCCATTACCATCCTTAATTGGGAGAGCCCCGAGAATTGAGCCTTGGACGTGTTTAGGGCACATAATCGAGTGTTAGAACGTAAGCATCACAGAATTAAGCCTCATTCGTGAGTCTAAGGGTATTTTGCAAGTGCCCCACCCAAGGGGGAGTCTCAAAAATACTTTTTAAAATACTGCTAGTAAGTTGAAATGGTACAATTTATTTTAATAATTTATTATTACATTCAGTCCCATAATAAGTGACTGTTTTGTTTTTTTTTTTATTTTGGTCAAAAATAAGTGTCCTTTTACATAATTTGAAATATTTTCAAGGGGCTCGGATTGTAAATTTGATTCCATCAATTACTAATTATTAACTTGTCTAAGTTCCGTCTGGTACAGTTGTTAGAAAAAGATACAATTGTTAACCTTTTTATTTTTTATTTTTTTATTTGATTTCATATTGTGATGAAAGAAGTTCTAATACACGTAATTGGGAGGAGCTCGAGTCGTACGCTAACAATTTGCTATTGAAAATAGACTCAAGAAATGGTTAACAGATAAGGGTAAGTTGGGTGAAGATCTCCGATTTAGCTATTTTATGCCAAAATATTAGTATTAGCATCTTAAATTATTTGAGGAAAGTTGATATTATTCTGAAAAGATAGTCAATAACAAACCGTAATATTTTTCGTTTTCTCTCAAACTCTGTCATTAATAGGTTTTTACTTCAAAATTAGGAATTCCATTTGTCATTAATTAGCATGTCCCTTTTAGTTGTGAATTGTGATGCATTTTTCTAATTTTCTCGGCCTCGCTTTTTGATTTTAGTAAGGTAGCCTTTATAATGCTTTGGAAACTTTTGTAACAGATTTATTTATGGACGGCGCTAATGCATACAATACCTAGTCTCAGTTTCAAGTTCGTTAATATAAATTTGTACTGATCATATTTATTATTTAAGCTCATCTTAAACTAATATTATAAAAATAAAAAATACTATAAATTTTCTGTATTTTCTATTTATATATAAATAAATTTAAGATGCACTTTATTACCAGAATCATGGAAATAATCCTAATATAGAATTCAGTATTATTTTAAACTTCGTTTGATTGCCAATACTAGTGTAATTTAAGACTCAAATGTTAGTATACATGCAATGTGAGAAAACAATCTAAGAATTAGCCCAAAAGAAAGAAAAAAAAAACCAAGAATTAGCGATACTTGAATAAAAACAACTCATTGCAGAGATTATCGATCCTAATGTTACTAACCGCCCCTTTTAGTGCTGAATGCGTAACAGAAAAAAGACATGAGAAAGAGAGAGAGATAGCAACAGCACCTTTGTCTGCTGACACTTGCCGCTTATGCCGACAAACAGTATCCATCCGATGATTACGAGTGATTTTATTTTGTGTCACACACAACTTACATTAGTTGTGTGAAGCCTATTTTTATCTCATATATTTGTTGACCAATATCTTACACTTTTCGATTCATAGAAATTTTGGAATCACATAGTTATAAGATAAAAAGAGTTATTAATTGTGTGAGGCACAAAATAAAATTTTTACAATTCCCAATCACACTTTTTCAGACATCATCTTTTACCCCCACCTCACTTCTTAACTAACCCCCTTTTCAGGCCAGGCCCCTATGTAATAATTATTATAAATCCTTTCGTTTTTATCATATAAATCTTCAAAACCCCAAACTCAAAAATCACTCTAATTTTAAAGAATACTACACTGAAAAGGGATGATCTTGAAAGCTTCTTTTTTCATCATCTTCTTCACTCTTTTTCTTCACTGGTAACTTTTCTATACTACTTTCTCCTATTATTTTCACCATTAGTAATTTTTTCTATCAATCACTTTGGATGTTGTCATTTTATATAAATTTCATGCTATAATTAAGTGGTAGGAGTACTGTGTTGGAGGAAAATAAAAGAATGGATTAAATGAAATTCTGATGCATGTATGCTTGATATTCATAGGCATCTCAAATAGTGTTTATTCAAATGTTTTTCTTGACATTGTAACATTTCTTGGAATTTTTCTATGCTAGTTTCTGATAATTGTTTTCTAGCTTAATCACGTATTATGACACATACTTCATCGAATTTCAGCATATTTTCTATCTACTTGAGTATACTTTAAACAAAAATGGTATTGATAATAAGTTCTGTACTGGAGAAATAAAACCCAAATCTATTTTTGATGGAACGAAAAATCCTGAAGCATTTGGCCAATATTTGCTCAAAGGATGCAAGTTTTGATCTTTTGGGTATTATCATCATAGTGGCATCTGTTAGGCTGTTAAGAGTTGGGTGGTACAACAACTTTTTTACTTATGAGTTTGTAATTATTGATTTTCAATAGTTTCCCATTAATAAATTGCATGTATTCTTGAAAAGATTTTTCTTTTATGATCAAATTGTAATATGTGGAGTATCTTAACCACAGGGAAACCTCGGAAACTAAATCTCAAGGTGAAATTGGACAAGCCAGCTTACCACCAAGAGGTTGGAATTCCTATGACTCGTTTTGTTGGACAATCTCTGAGGAAGAGTTTCTTAAGAATGCAGAACTTGTAGCACTGCGACTAAAAGCTCATGGTTATCAGGTTGTATTATTTTCACAAGAACCATAAAAATAGGCTTCAAGGGTGTGTTTGGTATGAAGGAAAATATTCCATGATAACCATTTTTTGGTGTTTAGTTAACAGAAAAATGGATTTCGAGAGGATACAACCCTTGCGACCTGCTCCCCTCTGACTTAGGACTCACTACCCGCTTGAAAGCCCTACTTCTGTCCATTTTCCTTGCAACTATTTTAACTTCAAATTATTTATTCCAACAAACATTTAGACATTGTTGTTAGTTTTTGGTGCTCAAAAGTTTCATCAAAACACTCCTATGATTTGGTTTTTTCTTTTTTTATTTTTTTTATTAATAATCTCTAATCCACATTTTTCCACAAAATATTTTCGTCACCACCAAACACCCGAAAACATTTCCATAGAAAATGACTTCCATCACAATGAGAATGCCTAGAATTAATTAGATTCTTTTACCCTTCCAACATGTTTTTTGCTTTCATCTCTAAATTTATGTCTGCTTTTGGATTCTATGCAGTATGTTGTGGTGGACTTTCTTTGGTATAGGAAGAAAATAGAAGGTGCTTATACCGATTCGTATGGTTATGACGTCATTGATAAGTGGGGAAGGATGCTTCCTGACCCTGGTAGATGGCCTTCCTCTCGAGGTGGAAAAGGATTTTCTGAAGTGGCCCAAAAAGTTCATAGCATGGGCCTGAAATTTGGGATTCATGTCATGAGAGGTTTAAGTAAACAAGCATTTAATGCTAACACCCTCATACTGGATACCGCTACGGTATTGCTCTTTATCCAGATGCAAATTCAACTTTGTGCTTTTATCTGTAGATATATATCCAGTCCAACTTCGTTGGACTGGAAATGCAGCTTCTTAGGCAAGTTCATACCATTTTTTATCCGAATGTGTTGATGATAGCTGATAAACTTCATCTTAATACATATTAGTAGCTATGATAAATGCTTGACTTCTTGGTGATACATCCAACAGGGCAAAGCTTATGAAGAGGCTGGTCGACAATGGCGTGCACAAGATATAGGAATTAAGGAGAGGGCTTGTGCGTGGATGACAAATGGTTTCATGAGTGTGAATACCAAGTTGGGAGCTGGAAGAGCATTTCTTAGGTCACTTTATCAACAATACGCTGACTGGGGTGTTGATTTTGGTAAGACATGTTCGTTAACTCAAGACTTTTATTGGAACATCTGTTTCGGTGGGTTATGATGAATTCATGCTGATGAGTCGATGTGTTCAAGAGTCTGATTTTCACATGAAACCATGTAGACTTTGATGTCATAAAACCATTGATTCTTCTTTCTAGGGAAACTTTTTTTGAGAAGCAGGACTAATCCTTGTTTGTGGTCATCCAAGCTAAAGGATCCCAGATCACTGTTTAACTGTTGAGTTTTCTGTGCTTTATATTAAAGGAACTTTCCGTTTTCTCTTCTTCTTCAGTGAAGCATGACTGTGTATTCGGCGATGACTTGGATTTAGATGAGATAACTGTTGTTTCAGAGGTAAGATTGCTAACTTTCTTCTCCTTAACGCACTTCATCTTGCCCCTTCTATTGGTGCTACGAAATGATTTTACTTGCTGTAAACCACCACCCTACTAGAAAAGGGGAAGGAAGAAAAGCTGAGAAAAAGGAAAATGGAAAGAAAGAAAGAAGAGCAAGTAAACATAATGGCTGAAACATTTTTGTCTTTCAATTGATACATTTTTGTAATAATGGCAAGTTAGAATGTTTACCTGTCTGTAGGTATTGAACGGACTTAAACGGCCTATCGTATATTCCTTGTCCCCGGGAACTAATGCAAAACCAACCATGGCAAAGGATATAAGTGGTTTGGTCAACATGTATCGTGTAACCGGTGATGACTGGGATGATTGGAATGATGTGTCTGCGCACTTCAATGTTGCTAGGTAATCGTGCTATCTGTTCTACTAATTTGTCAGGATTTTCTCATTTTTCCTAGGCTTGCTGCCAAAAGTTTTTTGTCACATTGTGATTTGGGATTGCTTATCTAACATTCAAATTGTGTCTTGGCTCAAGTTTTATTTTTCTGGTTTGTTATTTGGCTGTGACACTACTTTCTTATTTAACTGTTGACATTGGTTTCTCCTTACGCTTGTGGCAGGGACTTTTCTGCTGCTAACTTAGTAGGAGTCAAGGGCCTGAAGGGGAAGTCGTGGCCGGACTTAGATATGCTACCACTTGGATGGCTAACAGACGCAGGTGAAGGATAATACTTTTCTATTTATTTTGTTCTTCGTCTTTGTTAAACTGTTAAATATATCATCATTTCAGAAAGGATTCTGTATCAGTTCGCTGCAAAGTCAGGCTCCGTTGGTTTATGTTTATTAGCGCAAGGTTCTCCCTATATTATATAGGTTAAGGAGATGAATACAGATTATTTCTCCAACTAGAGACATCTTTTGCAGAAGCTAAAAACTAAATGTTAAACAGGACAAAGTCCTCATATAATAAAGATACGACTTCTCCTACAATTTCTTGTGCTTAGCTTACGTAGTGAGGATTTAGATATGAACCAATTTAGTTAATGCGTTCACCAGTTACCTCTTCTACGAGATTTATGCATTCCTATTGGTCGAAACAAAGAGGAAAATATGGCATCGGAAGATTATTTAATACTCCATTTTGCTGCAGGTTCAAATCTTGGTCCACACAGAAATTGCAGGCTTAATCTGGATGAGCAACGGACTCAGGTACTTTTGCTGCAGCCATTCTCCAAATATGACATAGCTCATGTGACCGGGCTTGTATTCAATGGACTTTTCCTTTCTTGGCAGGTGACTCTATGGTCGATGGTCAGGTCCCCTTTCATCTTTGGTGGAGATATGAGAAGGCTTGATGATACTACATTCAATCTTCTTACAAATCCTACTCTGTTGGAGATTAACTGGTTTAGCTCAAACAACATGGAGGCATGTGAATAAATTGATTCGACTTTTGGCTTCACTAAGGCACATAATTCAATCCTAAGCTGATGTTTGTAAATGCAGTTTCGTTATGTAACAGGTTCATTAAGTTCACCTGGAAAGCATGGTTTGACCCACAATTCCAAGAATGAAGGAAAGACGAGTGTGCTGGAGACGAGAGTTTTGGTTCTCAGGAGCTGCAAAGATGTGAAGGCAAATGGATGGTCCACTAAAGTTCTTGACAATGATGTAGCGCAAGTGTGCTGGGAAGAGAGCTCAAATAATCGCACCTCACCTTTTTGTCTATACAAGAGAAAAGCAGCTTCAGCATCGTAAATATCTTCAACTTCCTCTGATTCATCTGCTTCAATCATGATTTTGTTGATGCTATCTTTGTCAATCATCCTAATTGTTGTTCATGCAGAGAGGGGGTGATGGTATATAACCACCAAAGTCACGGAAAGCTTCACTTATTGGTAACAGAGAGAACAGAACTTTGTTTTAGTGCATCTTCAAATAGAAAGCTTACATCCAAGGAGTCGAGCAGAGGTTCATTTTCACGATGCAGATCCCATGCCAACCAGGTAATTTAGTTTGAATAATCAGACTTTCCATGAACAATTCTGATAGCAGCACTTCATGAACAAGTTCTGTGCATTCTTTGAATAAAAAGTAGAAACTCTTGAAGTTTCATTCAGTCCACGGTGTCTGCTAATCACTGGCCAACTTTATTGCTAATATTTTCATAACAGATGTGGGAGTTGAACAACAATGGAACACTCAAGAATAGTTATTCTGGTCTTTGTGCTTCCTTGGATATTGTCAAAGGTCATTTTGTTTTCATCTGAAAAACTTGCCTACAGTCTACTTGCTTTTCTATAATCTAGAGATCGCTTATGTAGTGATTCTTCTTCCGTGCAGCTTCGTCTGGTGGAGTTAGGTCCTGGCTTGCAACTGGAAGGAGAGGTATGATTTCTCTAACCAAAACTCAATCCAACATAGAGGAGACAGAATCTCAGTAGCATAGAAGGAGAATACATGTCTTCAATGGATGGCAGTGATAAACAGTCTTAATTTGTTAAATATTGAAAGACTGAATGAAAAGGGATATAAATATGGAAATTGCAGTAAATTAATCTAAGTTAAAGAGATGCAGGCGATCTTCCACACTTGTTTAAAAGAGTACCTAAGGTTAAACTAAAAGAGTCTAGTCCTGATCGATAAGACTATAATAGGGATTGAGGGACTAAGCAAATTTGAAACAAGACTATTGTTGTGTGTTAATAGATACGAGCTTATTGGCTGAACGTTGGTGTATGGTATAAATAAAGCTATAAAATGGAAGCCTACACGTGTTACAGATCCTTGCAAATGTCTCAACTCCCATTTCATCCACTTCAATTAGAGCTTGCAGATCAACTATTAGATGGGTATAAATTATATATTATTGTAGCTCAATTTATCTTGATGGTGTAAAAAGACTTGCACACTGTTGGTGCATAGAAATTATCTACTACTTAGTAGTACATTATTTCAATCTGACATTGCTATCCTGACATTTCAGGAGAAATCTACTTGGCTTTCTTCAATTTGAACAACCAGGTGACGGATATGTCAGCAAAGATATCAGACATAGCCAAGGCAATTCCTGCTAGAAGAAGAAGTTCAAATGTTACGACGTGCACAGCCAGAGAAGTATGGAGTGCCACAAATCTTGGAGCCATAAAGGATTCAGTATCTATGTCAGTAAAAGCTCACGGTTGTGCGCTCTTCGTCTTGCACTGCAACTAATCCACCTCTGCATCAAGTCCACGCTGTATCCATCTACTTCTGTTGGATGTTACTGATATGGAATATTACTATCCTTGTGTCTATTTCTTTTTGTGTATCATTATCATTAGAAGTATGGCGAGGGGACGGAGCAGTCTTTTCGTTCGGGTCATCTCTAAGTCCTCGTCGGGAGGGTCATACAATCAACCCACCTGTCTCAGAGTGGCGCCAAGATTCCCAAGTTGTCTCATCACATCCACTTTTGGAGCCCTCTGCCTTTGAGTAATAGACAGATTTTCTCGTATATAAAGAAAGAGATTATTGAAGGTAGTAGACTCATCTATCCAGTAGTATGACATTTTTTTCCCTTTTCTACCAGAAAGTTAAATCTAACAAAATCCAGACTATTTTAGACTAGACCTTTCGATACAAAGATAGAATGGAAGGTAAGAAAGATGGTGCAAGGTAAGCTAATAATTAATGTAATATATCTATGCATGTTTGGTGGGTATCTGTGTTTAGCCTGATTGATACGACAAGTATGTATTGATTTTATTAGTTTTGACTGACCAAAGACAAACGTAGTTGTTTTATGTTCTTTTGTGGAGAAGTCAATTCTCTTTAAAATTCTAGCCGAGGGGAACTTCTGGTAAAGCTTGAGAACCCTTACATAAATGAGAATTCTGTAGGTAACATCGAATTGACTCCAATAACATCAACAAATGTGGAATACATAAGGAAGTTCAAACGCCAAGTAATTCCCATTTCGAAATAAATGGTTGACTAAGAAGGAATAAAGCATATGTCATTTTAAATTATATATCAGGAAAGATCTGGCATAATTTCATGGATATATATATAGTGACAGGAACAAGCGTCAAACGAGTAAACTTTTTAATGACTCAGGATGCGTCGAAGCCAAATTGAGTTGATTTCTCTTTCTTTCACTTAAAAAGATGACTCAATTCCTAAGTGTAAAAAGTTCAAAGAACACAACCTGACTATCGAGCTTGAATACAATTTTCCGATCAATGTCGGTTGCTTTGATTGATTTTATATTTACTGGGGCTGTTGAGACCCAAATCTGGTGATGCATCATGGTTTTATTGAGTATACTTATTAATCCTATTCTCCGTTCATATTATTCATTATACAATATATAGTTAGTAGATATAGTTAGTTAGCTTAGTTGACTTACATGCATATATACTTGGAAAACTAATGGAATTGATTAGAGAGTTCTCATTATACCAAAATGTACTATGCGTGTTAGTGCTCTCACTCACTCTCTCTCTCTCTCTCTCTCTCTCTCTCTCCTCTCTCTCTCTCTCTCTCTCTCTTCCACTTCTCTCATTCTCAGAATTTTCTTGAAAACTCCATTGAAGCTCAATTGTCTTGAGCTTGCTTACAATCATAATATGGTATCAGAGCTTGGATATTAGCTCGGATCCTGTCAGCATCTCCATTCTTCGTTCCCAAATTCGTCTGCTTTTCGTTGCTTGCTAGGGTTTCAGCAATTACCCTTCAAATCTGCAATTTTTCCAAAAATTGAGAAAACTCGACCTAATTGATTCATCTATTCGCTGAGTAGACTAATATACTCCTTAATTTTACCAAATCGGAGCTTCGCACATGGCCATCGATCAGACTGAAGAAACCACGTCCGGCACAAGTAGAAATGACCAATTGGTCATCGATACAGATAGTCCTCTCTACATTCATCCTTCGGATAGTCCTGGAGTGACCTTAGTACCAGTTCCGTTCGACGGAATTGGATATCGTTCCTGGAGAAGAAGTGTGGTGCGAGCCCTGTTGGTCAAAAACAAATTAGGGTTTATTAATGGGGAATGTAAACCTAGCCCTAATTCGCCCCAATTTCGTCAGTGGGAGAGGTGTGATGACATGGTAACCTTGTGGATCCTCAATTCCCTCGCTAAGGAAATTTTTGATAGTTTAGAATATGTGAATGACTCAGTCGAGCTGTGGAGGAAATTAGAGGATCATTATGACCAAACAAATGGGAAAAATTATATCAGATTCAGAAAGAGGTCAATGATCTTGTTCAGGGATCCTTAGACATTACCACGTACTATACACGGATGAAGAGATTGTGGGAGGAGCTGAACACTTTGAGTGCCAAATCTCAATGTAGTTGCAACTGCACGTGTGGAGCAAAAGAAACTATGCACAAGGTAGAGCAGGATCGACGTTTTATCCAGTTTTTAACGGGCTTGAATGAGGTCAACACAATAGTGCAAGGGAGTATTCTTTTGATGAAGCCTTTGCCTTCTATGGCACAGGCTTTTTCTCTACTAATACAAGAAGAAAAACAAAGGGAATTCAAACTTAATAGTCAACTGAACTTGGAGTCTACTTCATTGCATGTGAATGCAAGTCCACAACATCAGAATCCACTTGGAGCCAGGAACTTCAAGACACATTACACAGTCAACAACAATAACAGGGGTCGGCCATTTTGTGACTACTGCAAAAGACCAAGGCATACGAGGGAGAAGTGTTATAAGTTATATGGATACCCTCAAAACAATTCATACACTAATCAGAACCCCAATCGTGCCAATAATCAGTCCCACAATCAGGGGAACAATCCAAATCATAACCAGAATCACAAGTTCAACAGAGGAAAAGGCTCCATAGCAAATGTACATGGAACTTCAGCTGATATAATTCATAAGAATGGGGATGAGCAGAACCTACAGGATGAAAAACAGAATGTCAACCTGACAAAAGAATAATATGGGCAGATAATGAGCTTACTGCAACACTTTCAAGTAGGGAATACAGGAGGATCTTCCAGCAATGACAATGTCACCAATGGTAGTATCAACTTTGCAGGTATTGTAGTCTGTACTTCTTCCATTGATTTTGACAAACCTTCATGCAAATGTTTTGAATCAAAGGGTGACCTTTGGATCATAGACTCAGGAGAATCTAACCATATGACCTTTGATAAAAATGCCTTACTAACATCACAACACTACCCTATCCTCTACTGATAAGCCTGCCAAATGGATATAGAGTATTCTTGATTTTGGAGATGTGATAATTTCTTCAGACATTGTCTTATAGGGTCCTTTATGTTCCATCATTCAAATATAATTTGATTTGTGTTCACTCCTTGCAGTACACCTTAGATGTGTTGTATTCTTTAGTATTACATTATGTCTGTTGCAGGCCCCTTCAGTGAAGAGGCCTCAGGTGATTGGTAGTAGCAAACAGGGACTGTATTACCTCTTTTCCATGTGTTTGAAGGGTAAAAAGGTTGTCTTTCCCTATACTATTTTAGCTTCTTGTTGCAATTGTGTTCCTGTTTCTAGTGTAAATAGTAGATAGTGTTGGCCCAAGATCAGTTGAAGTTTTGAAGAATGACAAATGAACTCAGTAAAGGACCAGGTCCATCTTAGGAGACACAGTTGTTATGGCCCATGCACATGAGATGCACGTGAAGAAGATAAGTCCTTGGGGATCAAGCAGCAATATCTTCTGACCTGATCGAAAAGATTGCATATGGGATAAGAAGAAGATGTCTCCTTATAAGAAGAGAACACATCCGGATAATGGTTGGAGTTTGGATTGGTCTAGGACTCAAACTCAATGGAGGATCAGAAATTGAGTTACAATCCAACTCTAATTACTAATCTAATAAATAACTGAGTTGTTCTCTTTTACAGGTATGCATATACGCTGAAGTTAAGCAAAATTGAGAGCAAAAGAGCAAGGCTATTTTGCGAGCAATTTATGTGAGAATGAGTGTGTACGCCTGCAGCTACTTGAACAAGATAGAAGAACCAGTTCCATTGTGTTTATTCTTATTCTAGTTCAATTGTAGTAGGTGATTTAAAAATTGTACCTTTCTAGCTTTCATAGAAGCAATTGTATTAGGTACTTTGAGTATTCAAGTTAGAGTTAACTTGAAAGTGTCGCAACAGTTGAGACTGTGTGCCACACTGGATTAGAGTTAATCCTTAGGTTTACAAGAGTTTTGTAAATGCTGTTTTTGGCTCATTGAGTTTAGTGGATGTTTGGGAAAATCCTACTGAGTAGTAGGTCGTGGTTTTTTCACCTTTTGAGCCAGGTGTTTTCCACGTAAAAATCCTTGTGTTCTTTTATTTTCTGTATTTTAATTTCGCAAACAGTAGTAGTTAGAACACCTAGAAGAACCAGGTTCTTCTAGATCGAAAATTGGGTACCACACAAATCACCCCCCTCTTGTGTGGTATTGACGTTTGGAACATCAAATGTGTTCATAATTTCATCGAAGTCCATTAGATGGTTGTTTGGATCTTCATTGGGTTTGCCTCTGAAAAGGCAATTGTGCTGAATGGTTTGGATGACTCCCTATTTGAGTTCAAAATTATTGTCATCGATGGGTGGGGGCCTCACACTAGACTATTGTTGGTTGTACATCGGTCTAGCATAATCTCCTAACAATCTCCAGGCCTAGGAACTGCATTTTCAAATTCACCTCGATCATGTTTCAGTTGATATTGAACCTTCGATCCCCGTCAACCATTTCATCCGTAATTCTAAGGGCTGCTTCAGTTGCTAACCGTGCTTCCTATTGCTGAGTCGCCTCTCTCGCAGTTAGGTCCATTACCTCTTTGTTGTTCACCATTGTATCCTGAGGTAAAGGCTGACCCAACAACAATCCACTCACTCCTTTGTCTCTTCTCAATTGCCTCAGGTGCTTGTCTAACTCTGGGTCATATGGCACCAAGTCCTTTGAAGAGGATCGAGTCATACACCGCTGAACTTAACCTGTTGCCTGCACACAGATGAGAAGAGCGTAAAAAAGGAAAGAAAATAAAGTTTTCCTGAATTAGCACTGAAATATTAACACTATAATCGCAATCCTCGGCAACGACCAAATTTGATGAGCGCAAAACCGGTGTGTAAAGTGTATGCTCGCTAGTCAATGATAGTATAGTAGTAAAATGTCTCCAAAAGGGATTGGTTAATAATGTTCTAACAAATCTTAGNCTATTCTATGCCTCTTTCTCGATGGCGACTCCTCTCCATTAGAAGACTCGTCTAGAAGGTGGTAGATAGGCCGGGAAGAGATCACATCCTGTACAGCAACACTCTGAGGGGGGTAATCCCTCATTGAAGGAGCTCGAGTACGACCTCTGTTGGCCCAAGATCAGTTGAAGTTTTGAAGAATGACAAATGAACTCAGTGAAGGACCAGGTCCATCTTAGGAGACACAGTTGTTATGGCCCATGCACATGAGATGCACGTGAAGAAGATAAGTCCTTGGGGATCACGCAGCAATATCTTCTGAATATCTTCTAACCTGATCGAAAAGATTGCATATGGGATAAGGAGAAGATGTCTCCTTATGTGAAGAGAACACATCCGGATAAGGGTTGGAGTTTGGATTGGTCTAGGACTCAAACTCAATGGAGGATCAGAAATTGAGTTACAATCCAACTCTAATTACTAATCTAATAAATAACTGAGTTGTTCTCTTTTACAGGTATGCATATACGCTGAAGTTAAGCAAAATTGAGAGCAAAAGAGCAAGGCTATTTTGCGAGCAATTTATGTGAGAATGAGTGTGTACGCCTGCAGCTACTTGAACAAGATAGAAGAACCAGTTCCATTGTGTTTATTCTTATTCTAGTTCAATTGTAGTAGGTGATTTAAAACTTGTACCTTTCTAGCTTTCATAGAAGCAATTGTATTAGGTACTTTGAGTATTCAAGTTAGAGTTAACTTGAAAGTGTCGCAACAGTTGAGACTGTGTGCCACACTGGATTAGAGTTAATCCTTAGGTTTACAAGAGTTTTGTAAATGCTGTTTTTGGCTCATTGAGTTTAGTGGATGTTTGGGAAAATCCTACTGAGTAGTAGGTCGTGGTTTTTTCACCTTTTGAGCCAGGTGTTTTCCACGTAAAAATCCTTATGTTCTCTTATTTTCTGTATTTTAATTCCGCAAACGGTAGTAGTTAGAACACCTAGAAGAACCAGGTTCTTCTAGATAGAAAATTGGGTACCACACAAGAGGGGGGGGGGGGATTTGTGTGGTACCCAAAGACAAGGGCTCATTGTACTGCTGAAGATTTGAAAAAATGGGAGAAAAATGCTAAGGCCAAGAAATGGCTTGTGTGTGGACTGGGTCCAGATGAATACAGCAGGATCCAACGCTGTACTACTGCAAAAGAGATATGGGACACTTGGCAAGTGGCTCATGAAGGAACACCTCAAGTGAAAAGATCCAGAGGAACATTGCTATATTCTCAATATGAGAATTTCACTATGAAAGATGGAGAAACCATTCAAGAGATGTACACAAGGTTCACTACACTGACAAATGAACTTAAGTCTCTTGGAAGAGTTATTCTTGAAGAAGACAAGGTGGAGAAGATCTTGACAAGAGTTCTTCTAGTTTCTTGGGAAAGAAAAATCACTGCCATTCAGGAGTCCAAGAATATGGCCACTCTCAGGCTGGATGAACTGATTGGGAATCTTACTGCTTATGAACTGAGAAGGCAAACTAGGAAGATGGATACACCCAAGAAGGAGAGAAGTTTGGCTCTCAAAATTATAGAAGGTTCAGACCTAGAAGATGATGAGATGGCTATGATCACTAAAGATTTCAAAAAGTACCTAATGAGAGGAAATGGTTCATCAAGAGGTACAAACTTCAACAAGACAAGAGCTCCTGAGAAACAGACAAAGTGTGGTTGCTATAAGTGTGGTAAGACTGACCATATGATCAAGAGTTGCCCTCGATAGGAGATTGAGTGGAAGAAAGCAAGGGCTGAACGAAGAAACAGGAAGAAGGAACAGGTTCAACACAAGAAAAACAAAGGTTCAACCAAGGCTATGGTTGCTGCTTGGGGTGAAACCTCTGATGAAGACTCAGAAGATGAAGCTGAAGAAGAGCAAGCTCTTATGGCCATTGTAGAATCAGATGATGAGCAGGAGGTAAGTATTCTGCATGTCAAGGATAAAATTAAATTTCTGTCTAAAGAAAGGTTGGCTGAGCTATTATTATACTTCATTGATGAGTCTGAAATAGTTAACAATGAAAAGGAAGTTCTGTCCAGGGAATGTGTTATCCTAAAAGCAAAATGCAAAAGTCTAGAATCTAGGGCTGATGAGAGTGATAACAAAAATGCTGAGTTGAAGAACCAGGTTCTTGAACTTGACAATAGTATTCTAGAACTTAGGTCAGATAATCTAAAACTGAAACTAGGAACAGGAAAGAAGAAAGCTAACCACTCATTTCTCACTCTAGAAATCTAGGAAAAATGAAAGATGAACTGTATAAGAAAGATGAATTGATTAAGGTTCTAAAAGAAGATCTAGGAAAGGTAAAACATGAACTAGACAGAACTTGCAAATGGAACAAAGCTATTGATGCTCTCTCATGGTTGCAGAAGTATCACAGTAGCAATAAAAGAGGACTTGGCTATGGGACTCAAGCTCCAAAATGGGACCCCAAAAACAAGTACCTCACTCTTCCTGAAAATAAGATCTGCACACATTGTGGTAAGATTGGCCATTATAAAAATGAATGTAATGCAAAGGAAAAGGCCAGTCAAAGGAACAAAGCTTTTGTTCAAGAAAAACACAAACTTCGTAGCTGGGCAAGAAAGAATCTGATTCATCCTTTTGCCCAAAGAAAGGGACCCAAACTAGTTTGGGTTCCTAAGACTAACCTCTGATTTCTTTTTGCAAGCTCAAGTGAAAGAGAGTAGCCAAATATGGTACATGGATAGTGGCTGCTCAAAACACATGACTGGGAATAAGGACCAGTTCCTTTCACTTGAGAACCTGAAAGGAGGTAATGTCTCCTTTGGAAATGGAAAGAAAGGTGATATCATTGGGGTTGGAAAGGTAGGTAAGATAGACTCTCATTCCATTGAGAATGTCTACTTGATAGATGGCTTGAAATATAGCCTAATCAGTGTGTCACAACTGTGTGACAGAGGTAATCTTGTAGCCTTCACCTCTACCAAATGTTTTGTGATTAACCTTACCACTCACAAGATTGTTTTGCAGGGAAGAAGAGTTAACAATATTTACATTGTAGATTTGTCAACTCTTTCAGAAAATGAACTCACTTGTCTAAGTGTGCTAGTTAATGATCCCCTCCTGTGGCACAAAAGACTTGTCCATACCAGTTTAAATCAGCTAAACAAATTAGTCTCCAAGGACTTGGTAATAGGGTTACCTAATATCAGGTTCAAGGAAGACAAAGTTTGTGAGGCATGTGCAAGGAGGAAGCAGGTAAGGTCATCCTTCAAATCCAAGAAAATGGTAAGTACGTCCAAGACGTTGGAACTAGTTCATATGGATCTTTGTGGTCCAATGAGAACCTTGAGCAGAGGTGGAAAGAAATATGTGATGGTGCTTGTTGATGATTATTAGATTTACCTGGGTACTATTTCTAACATCCAAAGATGAGGCATTTGAAATATTTACTGCCTTTGTTAGAAAAACTCAGAAACAATTAGGAAATCAACTTGCATCCATTAGGTCTGATCATGGAACTGAATTTGAAAATATAAAATTTGCTGAATATTGTGATGAAAATGGTATAGATCAGAACTTCTCTGCCCCTAGAACTCCTTAGCAAAATGGTGTAGTTCAAAGAAAGAACAGGACCCTTGAGGATATGGCAAGGACCATGCTTCTCTCTAGCAAATTACCCCACAGCTTCTGGGCAGAGGCTGTAAACACTGCATGTTACATAATCAATAGATGCATGACTAGACCTCTTGTTGAGAAAACTCCCTATGAATTACTTAAAGGGAGAAAACCAAACATATCCCACCTTAGGGCATTTGGTTGCAAGTGCTATGTGCACAATAATGGAAAAGACTCCCTAGGCAAGTTTGATCCCAGAAGTGATGAGGGAGTATTCTTGGGATATTCTTCACATAGCAAAGCATATAAAGTATTTAATAAAAGAACTCTGTGTGTAGAAGAAAGTGTGCATGTTGTATTTGATGAAACTAACATTCTTTCTGAGAGATAGGAACATGAAGATGAAGCCATTGGCTTGGTAAGAGAATTGACTGAAGCAGCATCAAAAGAAGGAACAGGTGATGGAACAGGTTCTTCCAGTCTGGGCAACCTGACAGGGGGAACTAATCAGGGAGAAAATGAAACAAACTCTTTACAAGAACCTGTTCATGAACCTGTTCCTCATCAACAGAACACAGGAGAATCATCTAGTAGAAACCAGTTGTTGGTGAAATCTCACAAGTATCAAAGTTCTCATCCCATTGAGAACATCATTAATGATCCAACATCTGGAGTCAAAACTAGATCACAATTAAAGAATCTGTGTGCATTTGATGCTTTTCTATCTCTTATTGAACCTAAAAATATTGTTGAGGCTTTGCAGGATGCAGACTGGGTCAATGCTATGTAGGAGGAACTCAATCAATTTGAAAGAAGTCAAGTCTGGCATCTAGTTCCTAGACCCAAGGACAGGTCAATCATTGGCACCAAATGGGTCTTCAGGAACAAACTTGATGAAGATGGAACTGTTACAAGAAACAAGGCAAGGCTGGTGGTTCAGGGCTACAGCCAAGAGGAAGGCATTGACTATGATGAGACATTTGCTCCAGTTGCAAGACTAGAGGCAATCAGACTCCTTATTGCCTTTGCAGCACATATGGAATTTACTCTCCATCAGATGGATGTCAAAAGTGCCTTCCTAAATGGCTACCTCAAAGAGGAAGTGTTTGTGAAACAACCTCCGGGATTTGAAAGCAAGGAATGTCCTGAGCATGTGTACAAGCTGGACAAAGCTCTATATGGGCTCAAACAGGCCCCAAGAGCTTGGTATGAACGACTATCAAAATTCCTACTAGAGCATGGGTACAAAAGAGGTAAAATTGACAGCACTTTGTTCCTAAAGGAAAAAGGTAAAGACCTCCTTGTTGTACAAATATATTTTGATGACATAATATTTGGGGCCACTACTGATAGGTTGAGTAAGGACTTTGCAAAATTAATGGGAAGTGAGTTTGAAATGAGTATGATGGGTGAACTAAATTTCTTCCTAGGCTTGCAGATCAAACAAAGTCAAAATGGGACCATGATCCATCAGCAGAAGTATACAAAAGAACTAATCAAAAAGTTTAAAATGGAGGACTCCAAAGAAATAGATACACCTATTGCAACTGCCACTAAATTAGATGTCGATGAACCTGGTTCATCAGTTGATCAAAAGTTGTATAGGGGTATGATTGGTTCACTTTTGTATCTTACTGCCAGCAGACCCGACATTGTTTTTAGTGTAGGACTTTGTGCTCGTTTCCAGGCAAATCCAAAGGAGTCACATTTGACTGCTGTCAAGAGGATACTGAGATATCTGAAAGGCACCACAGATTTGTGTCTTTGGTATCCCAAAGGTAGTAACTTTGATCTGGTAGGATATGCTGATGCTAATTATGCAGGGTTCTTAGTGGACAGGAAGAGTACTTCAGGTATGGCACATTTCCTGGGGTCATGTCTAGTGTCATGGGCTACCAAAAAGCAAAATTCAGTAGCCCTGTCTACTGCTGAAGCTGAATATGTTGCCGCTGCCTCTTGTTGTGCTCAATTGCTATGGATCAAACAACAGCTGGTAGACTTTGGAATTGAAATGGGGTGTATTCCAATATTTTGTGATAACACTAGTGCTATAAGTATGACAAAGAACCATGTTCATCATAAAAGGACCAAGCACATAGATGTTAGACACCACTTCTTAAGAGATAACTATGAGAAAGGGTTAATCTCCATAAAATTTTGTGCTACTGATAAACAAATAGCTGACATCTTCACTAAAGCACTGAGTAGAGAAAACTTTGAAAGAAACAGGTTGGAATTAGGGATGATTAAGATCACCTAAAAGGTCCAGTTCAGAATGCACAATGAAAAAAAAAATTGAAAAAAAAAATATTGGTTAGGAGTTCTTAATTCAATGTAAATATCTAGACTAATTCTTACTCAGTCTCATACTTCAATTAGTATACTCCCGTGACATGTGTTTATATGAATCTTTAATCTCTTACAAAGTTTTTCTATTCTGACATTTGAGGCATGATCAAGAGAAGTTTTACTTGAAGAACCTGGTTCATCGGTATATGCTTATGAGAAAGTTCAGGTATATTTCTATACTTTGCACAATTAGAAAGATAGAATTACCAATCATGAGCAGAAGTCCTAATTACACCAAACTTTCAAAAATTCTATCCATTGAGCATTGAACCAATTTCATTTTCCTAGGAGTCTAACTAAAACAGGTTTTTTCCTAAAAACTAGCGTCACTCATTAATCTCTAAAGAGACCGGAATTCTAATTTGATTAGACTCCTAATTGACCACTGAAAAGGCTGTCGTTACAGGCTTAATCATGATCCCTCTTTAAATGCACTCCACACCTTCTCTTATCACTCATAACCGTCATTCACTTCTCCAATACTTCTGATAAACCCCTTTCTTCTCCAAAAATTCCCAAAAGATTTCCAGAAATTCTCCGCCATGACTAATCCTCAAGACAATCCTGGAACTCCCCCACCTGTTTCCCCTAATACCTCATCATCAACACCTCCAATTGAAACCCCAAAACCCAGATTTCACCGGCAAAAGATGTTAGCCAGAAAAACTATAGCATCCGGCTCTCTCAGAAAAGCCTTGAACGAGAAATTAAAGGCCAGTCAAAGGAAAGAGGTTTCAGCTGAAGAATCTGACTCAAGCTCTGAGTCTGAAAAGTTCATCTCTGCTAGTGAAGGAGAAGAACCTGGGTCTTCTGATAATGACAAGAGTCAAGAAACCCCAGGTGAGGTAAACACCTGTTTTGTATTTTCTGATGTAGCAGAGAAGGAAGATAGTAGGTTTGTGTTGGTGGGTTCTGTGAAAAATGTTGAAGGGGCTGAGTCTAGTAGGAGGAGAAAGAAAATGAAAGGGGAGGTTCTTGCTATATGTGGTGGTGGAGAAGAAGGTGGCTTAAAGTCAAGGGGAAGCGGATCAGGAGAGGCTGCTGAGGGACTTGTTCAAATGAGTAAGCAACAAGAAGAACATGGTTATTCTGTGGAGGAGACTTTAGCAGATATTCTAAAGAAAGTGGGGGCCAGTTATGACCCAAAGAAGCGCAAGGAGTCTTCACAAAGGACCCCAGTTGCTTCTAAACCCTCAAAGAAAAGCAAAGTAACATCTCCCAAGACTGCTGCTACTTCTGTACCTAGGGGAAGAGCTACAAGAAGCAAAGTAAGGCAAAGTGAAGCAGAACTACAGGAAGCATTAGAGAAGAGTAAGAAAAAGAAGAAGAAAAAGGGAAAAGAAAAGGTAGTGGAAAGTTCTGAGGCTGCTGAAGAAGAGGAGGAGGAGATGGAACTGGTCCATCAAGAGAGAGGTACAACTGTGGAGGTTCCCACTGAACCTTCAAAATCTGTACCTGCTGAACCTTCTTTGGCTAGAAGAACTAGGTCTGCAGTGAAGGGAAAACAAGTGAAAATTACTGAAGAAGAAGATGAAGAGTGGAGTGGAGAAGAAGAAGAGGAGGAGTCTGAACAGGAGAAAGATCGTTTTGTTTTTTTTAGAAGGAGGAAGATATTGAAGGGGAGGTTGCTGAAAGACCTGGAGGAGCCAGGTATGCTTAGGTTGTTGGATGTTTTAGCTGCACAGGGTTGGAAGGACATGATCCTTCAGATGGATGGAAGACTAGCCAGAAGAGAGCTGATTGAATTCATGGCAAATGGCTCTGTGAAAAATGGGCTAGTGACCAGTGCGGTGGAAGGTGTGAAGGTGAAGTTTGATGTACCTGAATTGGGCAGGATTCTAGACATTCCAAGTGAGGGCTATGATGATTACACCAGGAAAAGGTGGCCTTGTCTAGATGATCTGCCCACAGCACTCCAAATCACCAGGAACTTCTATGATACAAAGGATGCTGAAGAGGTGCCTGAGGCAAGATTTGTTCAAAAGAGTGAAATGAAGCCAGAGCATAAAGTGCTCTTTGAGTTTGTGAACAAGTTTCTGCTGCCTAGACAGGAGAGGAGGCACACTGCAAATTACATGGACCTGGTTCTCATGGAGTGTGTTGTGAGGGGTAAGCAGATTAATTGGCCTGCTTTCATAGTCAAACTGCTGGACAGAGTCATCAATGGTTCAAAGGCTCATGCTATTCCTTATGGATTCATTCTGACAGCTGTATTGGACAGGCTAAACGTTCCTTTGAAGAAATGGGAAATGGCCTCCAGTAAGGACCGCTTTGGAATCAAGACTCTCCAGGCCTGTGACTATCTGCTAAGTGTAGCCCCTGTTGAACCTGGTTCATCAGTATAGACTCCAGTGAATAGCAAGGTTAGGGCTTTGGTTCAAGAATGTGAGACCAAAGATGCTGAGATTGCTAGGCTTCAGGCTCGTGTGGCTGAATTGGAAGAAGAAAGGAATGGGCTGAAAGCAGAACTAGCAAAAGAAAAGGAAAAGAGTGAAGGGATGCTACAAACAATGCTCAACCTATTCCAATCCCAACCCTCTAGTTCTTCAAAGCCTTAGCCTTCTTTGTCCTAGTTCTGAACCAGTTCAGTTACCCCCCAGTGACCCAGATTAGGGATTTTTCTTGTTTTTGCTCATGGTTGGTTGTTTTTGTTCTTTCTTTTTGTGGACTGTCTTGTAGAAGCACTGCCTCATCAATGACAATTTGCCTTTCTCTTGTTTTATGATGATTCTGATCTTAATAGTTATTTTTGTCAAGTTGATTTTTGATCAACTAAAGCATGCTTTCACTTGCAGTTGCCCCAGTGGCCATGAGTAATGATTAATATTCTGGGATTCACATGTTTATGCAACTTTTCGATGATGCCAAAAGGGGGATTATATTGTGTATTGTGCTTAAAAACTATTTTTCTGAACAGTGATGTTTATGACCTAATTAAATCTGGCCCTTAATGATAAGTTAAAGTTTTCAAGTGATGATATTTTAGCTGAGTTCCACAGGTTCTCTGATCAGTAAAAGCACAGAGTTTGTCATCATCAAAAAGGGGGAATTTGTTGGCCCAAGATCAGTTGAAGTTCTGAAGAATGACAACTGAACTCAGTGAAGGACCAGGTCCATTTTAGGAGACACAGTTGTTATGGCCCATGCACATGAGATGCACGTGAAGAAGATAAGTCCTTGGGGATCAAGCAACAATATCTTCTGAATATCTTCTGAACTGATCGAAAAGATTGCATATGGGATAAGGAGAAGATGTCTCATTATGAGAAGAGAACACATCCGGATAAGGGTTGGTTTTTGGATTGGTCTAGGACTCAAACTCAATGGAGGATCAGAAATTGAGTCACAATCCAACTCTAATTACTAATCTAATAAATAACTGAGTTGTTCTCTTTTACAGGTATGCACATACGCTGAAGTTAAGCAAAATTGAGAGCAAAAGAGCAAGGCTATTTTGCAAGCAATTTATGTGAGATTGAGTGTGCACGCCTGCAGCTACTTGAACAAGATAGAAGAACCAGTTCCATTGTGTTTATTCTTATTCTAGTTCAATTGTAGTAGGTGATTTAAAACTTGTACCTTTCCAGCTTTCATAGAAGCAATTGTATTAGGTACTTGGAGTATTCAAGTTAGAGTTAACTTGAAAGTGTCGCAACAGTTGAGGCTGTGTGCCACACAGGGATTAGAGTTAATCTTTAGGTTTACAAGAGTTTTGTAAATGCTGTTTTTGGCTCATTGAGTTTAGTGGATGTTTGGGAAAATCCTACTGATTAGTAGGTCGTGGTTTTTTCACCTTTGAGCCAGGTGTTTTCCACGTAAAAATCCTTGTGTTCTTTTATTTTCTGTATGTTAATTCCGCAAACAGTAGTAGTTAGAACACCTAGAAGAACCAGGTTCTTCTAGATCGAAAATTGGGTACCACACAAATCACCCCCTCTCTTGTGTGGTATTGACGTTTGGAACTTCAAAAACAATAAAAAGCAAGGTTTTGAAAAGAGTTATAATCTAAGCATGCTTGTGAATGAAAAAGGGGCCCCAAGTTTGTTTGTAATATGGATCACATCAATGCAATACCCGGTAATCACTCCTCAGAAGAGGGGCTACATGTGGTAGTAGCGCACCGGTCATCATATCCATATCTACCCTTCCCACCCCGTGAAGGTATTAAAGCAAGGATTGGTCTCGAGCTCTATTGCATGCTGTTACCCGTCCCATTCCTATCAGTCCCGGAGGAATTTAGGACTACTATTCCTATAAGAAGGAGGTTCTAAGCTGACTCTTAGGTTTAAAGGTAAAATGCTAAGGCGACATACAAAACAAGTAGAACTGCATTTAGAGGGGAGACATATAAACAATTAAAAGGCTCATGTATACCTCCGCAAATAATGCATATAAGCAGCATGACTTAAACACAGTTAAGGTCTGAATTTTAAATCCTAAAGCAGGGTGTTTGAGTCAGAACCAGATTTATTATATAACTTAGAAAAAAAGTCCGAATCAGGCCTGTCTGCTGGTTGTAGCAGTGATAATTAAACAGAGGCAGTTCCAGTTTTATATAAGTACTTACCTAAGGCTTGCCTAGGCGTGAACATGATTCAGTAGTTATTCAGGATTACTGACAGTTGGAGACTATTGTTATTACCTAAACATGCTGTTCTAGGTGTTCAGCACATAGAAATTATGGCCAATTAGTTGTAAAGACTGAATGGAATTGTTTTATTCCTTTTCATGCATTCGTAATTAGCCTAAGTGTGCTTAAGCGAATATAACTAAGATCCTAAACACATGGTATCTAAATGAAAAGAGGTGCAGAATGATGTATATATGCAGAATCCTAAATAGGATTTCTATATGCAAAAATATTACAGTTACTAGGGCATGCAGAGATGATATATTTGTTAATGTTGTAGCCTAAAACAGGATATCTAAGTGTACATGGCAGTAGGAATACGATTGCAGAAATACCGGTTATTAATACATTTAACGCAGGAATTGCTAAGTGGTATGATAGTGAAATGGACATGCTGAAAAATGATAAGTGTAAATCCTAAGGAACAGGATCTCTAATGAATGAAATGAGTCATAAGCATGGATTCTATTGCACAAGTAGGAATGTAAACCTAGTAACATGGGTTCTACCCTTTTAATAGCTAAAACATGCATATTCCCCATCCCTTTTCACTAGCCAACCCCATAATATTTACAAATTATTACAGACCAAATGATTGAATTACAAAAGAAGTGCAGAATAAGAAATTACAACCAAAGGAAGCCTGATCTTGACTTCCTCTCTGAGTTATGTAATTAATCACTTCAATGCCAACGTTATTCCAAAGCCTTTCTCGTATCTGGGTGTGTCAGAGTTCCCTAAGGACCTCAATGGGTCCCGGGCAGTGCTCACAACCAGATTTGCATAACCAAACAGAATGAGTGCAGTGTGGAAGGGCCAACTCTTATGTGTCCAAGTTCAGAGAGAGCTCAAGGTCCCAAGGCAAGGCTCACACAAGGGGGGCAAAACCTAGATTCTAAGAATATAGTGGAAGTGCAGAACACATGTTGAAAGAGATTTACATAAACAAAGCTGGACTGATAGTCCATTTTGATAGCAATTAGTGACAGAGGTGATTGAAATCAGTTGTAAATGAAACTCAAATTCCCAAGATGGGATCACACACAGAATCACAGTCATACAAAGGGGTCAAGGGGTTTGGGACACACATACATCTGACTGTGAACACATAACCCCATTAAGGGTCTTAGGACTAGTTGGACCTACACAGCAATGGCTGATACTGGCATGATCGCAGGCTAGTCAGAAAGAGCATAATCACATTGAGGGAATAGGGACTTAGGATAGCAAGTTCATAGTAAGTGACAAACATAAGGGAGTGCATTAGTCTAGAGGGAAAGGGGATATTACAGCATGCTAGTAATGTAACTTGACTGTAGAACCACAAGCAGTTGTAAACAAGAATGAGGGATACTGAAATAATTAAAGAAGCATATTTTCGTTGAGGCTTGAAAAATTAACTGGGACATACCAGTAGAGAAAGCAAGGTGCAGAAAGGTAAAATAAGCAGGATTCCACAGTCTAGCTTTGGCTTTCAGCCGGCTAGACAAAGTAGTAGCACAAGTAATAATAGAGAAGGAAAAAGTTTTGAGTGTGTAAGTGTGTGTTCTGAACTCAATTGTTCGTCTGTTTGAAAGAAGAGAGGGTAGGGTATTTATAGTTTTGAAAACGAGTGAAGAATAAGGTAACAAGTAAAGTTTCAACTCAAACATGGAAATCACCACAATCAGAATCAACTAACACAAGTGCTTCCTTTTAATTAGGGAATCACAGCTTGAACGGATACTAACGGGGTCAAACAAAGGAAAGAAATCAGTTTGGGACAGATTGATTCTTGCCATATAAGGGGGTAGTAAAAGTATAAGGTAAATATTTAAGTCTAAGTACAAAATATGCTTAATTTTGGGGAAAGGATTCATGGTAAAAATATCACAGTAATGAAAGGAAGGGAATCAATCAATATAAACAAAATGAGTAAAAATTACGGTTTATAAGGGAACCCTTTGCAATCAGTCGTAACATTGAGGAAATCAAGATCAATCAAGAAAGAATCATGACTCTGCTTTTCAACATATAAATAGCAAGGGATGGACATGCATAGTAGACATGCAGGGTCAAACATATTGTCAAAGAGAAGCAAATTAAACATACAGCAGTAGCGGTAGTAAGTTAGGATTCAGTAGTAAAGAAACCTACTCGAAGCACAGTAGGCAACAAGGTCAAGTAGTCATGGATCGTACGTAGAGCCAAAGTGCAGAAATCAGTCCTAACAGGTAAAGAAAGTCAGAAACAAATAAAGAACTCATAGTAATAAGTGAGGAAAACCCTTTTAAGAAATTAGGGTTTATGCCATAGTCGAGTTAAAAATGGTAAGAACTCAGAACCAGGTAAGTCAAGCAAGAAAATGATTCAAACACAAAGGACTCAATCAATATAAACATTCATACAAACAAACAAAAGACAGCTTCAGAACTCGGTTAAAACCCAAAAGTACCTAGGGTTTCAACACGATGAACCAGATAGAATAAAAACATAAGCACATCGTTTAAACATGGTAAAACAACACTGAAAATTGGAGAAGAGGTCATTAAGAAGAGTTTTAAGAAACCCTAATTTGAAAATGAATAGTCACTTTGAAAGGAAATCGAAAAACCTTTTGGAAAACATCAAGAAGTTCATAACGTGCACAGATCTAAGATAGATCTGAAAGAAAATCGGAAAGCTCTTAAAGCTAGGGTTTCAAAGAACCCAGAGAAAGTGAGAAAGACTTTGAAAAGTTACCGATCTAGCCGGAAAAGCCATGGATCCGACTTGAACGGTCATGGATGGCCGGAAAAAGACCAGAGATAGAGGTTGAGCATGGACTGGACCAGATCTCTTCGAGATCTGTCCATGGAATCACGAAAATAGGTAACCAGTAGACATAGGAGATGAGTACACGCCTCAAACTGCCATGGGAGTCCATGGATTAGGTGGGGATTGAAGGGAATTAGGGTAGATTTGGGTGGTGGCAGCTGGGGTTTAGGCGGTGTTGCAAAGAGAGTTTGAGAGGAAGGGGATTCCAAGGCGGCAGATTGTAACAAATGGTAGGGTTTTGGGGGTCGTTTGGGATTAATTAAGGTAAGGGGCGATGGTGGCCGTTGATCTGAATGATCAACGGCCTAGATTAAAAGGGTAGGTGGGGAATCCGGGTTCGGATTGGTTTTAAAGGGTTTAGGGGTCGGGTTAAATTAGCAATGGGCTGGGGAATTGGGTTTGATTTGGGGTTAAATTGAAAGCCAATTTAGGCTAAAATTTAAATAGCCACTTTTTCCCCTTTTAATTTATAAAAAATAGTAAATGGCTTCTAAGAATAAATTGAAAATACTAAAATGCTTTATAACACATAATTAACAATTTAAAAATACCAGACTCAATTTTATGAATATAAGACACAATTAAACATTAAAAATGGCTAATATTGCAATTGTGTGCAATTTAGCTTTAAAAATACTAAATGAATTTGTAAAAAATTATTTTAGCGATATTTTGGCATAAAATATGAAAATCCAATAGATGAATTACCCAAATAATAATTTTGGACATGATTATTGGGATTTTGTGGATGAAATAAAAGGGAAATACATCAATTTAAAACCATAAAAATTAAAAAAAATAAAACGCTTGGACATGCTTATATATGTATACGCTATTTTGAAAGTATTTTGCATATTGAAAATATATAGAAAAAGATTGGGTGTCAACAATGATAAGTATTTCCGGAACAAAGAATTCAAAGAAGGTGACCTTGTTCTCTTATTCAACTCTCGGTTACGGATGTTTCCGGGAAAGCTAAAGTCAAAATGGAGCGGTCCCTTTGAAGTGGTGCATGTGACTCCTTTTGGTGCTCTAGATTTGAAAAACAAGAATGGTGAGATCTTTAGAGTCAATAGGCACCGGGAGAAGCACTACCTTGGTAAGGTTGATGATGGCCACATTGTGGCATTGATCCATTTCAAGTGAATGATGGTAACATGCGTCGTGCCGCGACGTTAAATCAGGCGCTTCTTGGGAGTCAACCCATGTGTTTTTCTTTCTTTGATTTTCTTCTTAGATTAGGCATTATTTTGGACTAACTGGTTGTGAAGTGTGTGTAGGAATTGGCTGTGCAGTGCAGGAAATTGACAAGGAAAAATTTGGCTAAGTAGTGAAATTTCGCGGACCGCGCCCAAAATTATGCGGACCGCGCAAGCACTTCGCGGCCGCACAAATCTGTGCGCGTTCGCGCAGCTGGATGATGGAAATTGCCAACTCTCTGAAGTTGTCTTGTCAAAAGTGCTTAAGAGTTCGCGGCCGCACTCAAATTTCTGCGGACCGCACAAATTGTGTGGCCGCGGCCATTTTTATACGGACCGCGCCCAGGAGCCTAATGCTGAGCTACAAAAAGGTAAAGAGTGCGGACCGCGACATAATTTCGCGGCCGCACTCAGGTAAGTTGGTGGGCCACCTGGGTAAAAGTATAAATAGGACTTTTTTATACCATTCACACTTTACAAACTCTGATCTCTCAAGCTAGACACAGTGCACTCTTCCTTGTTTTCACTCTCATTCCATTTTCATCAAGTATGATTTCTTGCTACATTTCACTACTGGTATGTTCGTTTTTAATGAATTAGTTTCATCTTTTTATTTTCTTTTCTCTTTGTTTTAGTTTTCTTTTTATCTACGGTTAAATTCATGCCAAAATGTCGAATTGATGCTTGATACTTGCTTAGAAACTTATGGGTAGTGTTTGGATGCATAATCAGGACCGGGGTTAGTAGCTTTTATTGCCTAATTGCCATAAATCTTTCCTAATTAGTGAAAACCCTAGTTTTGATCGTACCTCAGTGCCGATGTGGTTTGAACTTCTCGGCCGTGCACATTTTTGTGCGGTCCGCGATAGGGTATGCAGCCTCATACAAAATTGTGCGGTCCGCAATACCCTAGTTTAGAGGCACTGACATTTGATAGATTTTACGGCCGCAGTCACTTTTGTGCGGTCCGCAATTGATCTTTCACGGCTGTACTCAATTTTATGCGGTCCGCGCATGTGAACTTCAAAGACTTATTGATTTGTTCCGCGGCCGCACCAAAAATTGTGCAGTTCGCGATGGGTCTTTCGCGGCCGCATTCACTTTTATGCGGTCCACGGTTGATCAACTTTAGAGAGCCAGTAGTCTGAGCCTGGTCTCTTCACGGCCACTTTCACTTTTATGCGGTCCACGACGGGAAGTTCGCGGCCGCACTCACTTTTGTGCGGTTCGCTCTGCCCTGTTCTGGGAAGCACTGTCTTTCATTTCATCTGTAATGCTTTAACACATGTTGAACCCCAATCCTAACTGACTTTCACTACTTTTGTGTTGTAGACAATGGTGCGTTCCGAGGCCGAGGTGATACTTCCTAATGGAGGGCAGAACCCTCCCGAGGCCCGGGTCGAGGCAAACCCAACATACGTCTATCAGTTCGAAAGGTAATCGGCAAGAAAGCAACCGCCAATTAAGCCTCAGACACTTCTGAAGCTAGTGAGTATGTCCCATCCGGGGAGGCTTCTGAAGGAAACTCCGGGCAAGCACAACCGAAAGTCCAGTCCCAACAAATCTAGGGGAGATTGCATTTGGTTGATGAGTCCTCCTCCTATGAGGGTTCATCTGGGGGTTCGGAAGAGGGTAGTGAAGATTCTGAACCCTCTTCCGCACATGCTCCTTGTCGCTCCCATTTTTCTCGCGAAATCGGGTTTCGACACGTGACAACTCTTTTAAGGAAGGTGTTAAAAGAGGGAGTCGCCACCTAACGGGTTAAGGTGCGTTAGGGCACCTATTTGCAAATAAATCTATTTGACCAGCGTCACCAAAGATCGGGTAAGGGCTCGAAATTACCTCGAAGAGAAGGTGTTAGGCACTCTTCGAGGTCCACAACTATGGGTCCCCGCCGAACTCAATTATATGAATTAGTCTTATGTGATCAAAGCTAAGAAACAAGGAATTACTAAAACGTGAATAATCGATTGAAAGACAAGGAATGGGGGTGGGGGGGAGGGGGGGGGTCCTAAGTTTTTTAGCCTAAAGGATCATCCCGTGCAACATAAATAATACTTCGTAACTCCCTCGAGATGGGTTGTTACTCATATTATTCAGTGGGCACAGACTATCATCTCCTGCTACCCAATTACCATATTTAAGTTGTTTACATGAAGCGCACTAGTCAATTCTAAGTCGTGTCCTATGCGTGCACTACCTGTCCCATGCCTATGGTCCAGGAGGCATTTGGACCTCTATTTCAGGGTGGTTCTAGACTTTAACTTAGGCTGCTCAAAACTGTCAATATCTAGGCGACATACAAAACACATTGGACTTTCACTTATACGCAAGTAAGGGCTCAAGTTGGCCTCCGCAATTAGACAACAAATGCACGCAAGTCAGATTAACAAAACAATTGCTGATTTTAAACAGTTAAGAATGCAGAAACCTATGGACATGATCTCTATATGAATCTGGATTTAACGGGCAGATAGTTATACGCAAAAGCCATTGTACTTTCCAAAATCTATATGATTTGCCTAATGATTTTAAACATAGGGATTAAACCTATAGGCATGATGTCTAGGCATTTTACGCGATAATAAATAGTGGTAATTATAGAAAACACATTCAGAATCACTAATTTGACCCTGTAGACAGGTTTTCTAGTGAGAGTAACAACATAGTGTTTGGAAATGGGCAGAAGTGATAATTAGGTTGATTCAAACCTATAGGCATGCTTTCTACATTTTTCCAGTTTTAGATTCTATAAGCATAATCTCTACAATTTTCCAGTTTTAGATCCTATAGGCATAATCTCTACAACTTGAACAGAACAATATGTAAACAGGCATTTTGCACACATATTGGATATACAATTCCCTATAGGCATGGTTTCTAACACAATTGAACCAAGTATTGAACCTATATGCAAGATTGCTAACATATAATGTCTGAACATAATAGGACACCTATAGGCATGATTTCTAACACACGATAACTGAACATGCAATAGCATATTTTAGCTAAGTAATGAGCCTGTAGGTAGGATTTCTACCGATTTCGGTGCAAGTATAGGGTAAAAACCCTTCCCTAATTTTTACTAATACCCCAAATTTTTATTACAAATAATTATTACAGACCATAATTTAATGTAGTAAATTACAGAATAAGTATAACTATAGGGAGCCTACAGCAGGCCCAAATACACTTGGACAGGCCAGACCTTCAACCCACAACAGCTCCAAAATTCATGTTCATAGATACAAAATAACCACTTGTTGAGTGATTCACCCATATATCAAAGCTTAGCATACAAAACTCAAGTCCCTAGTGTGTCAGAGTTCCCAAAGGCTTCAAGAACCCAGGGCAGTGCTCACACTAGGGAAGCTCACAGAGTTCATTCAGAGGAGGGACTAGAGACCAAGTTCTAGTGTGTCAGAGTTCACAAGGGCCTCACATGGACCCCGAGCAGTGCTCACACTAGAGAGAGGTCAAAGGATAGAACCAGAATAGCCTTGGCTTTCAGCCGGCTAAGAAGAGAACTTAAGCAAGAGGTGAAAGAGAAAAGACTAAAGTTGAGGGACATGAATTGAGGGGTTTAAACAAACACGACCAAGTTGAACATATTAGGCAAACAATTAACCAAATCATAGAATTTAAAATCCAGCTTAACATAAACTTAGGGAAACAGATTCAACACTTAGCACAGAAACAGTCACATGCTGATAAGAACATGTTTGCAGGATTGATTGGGGTATTATCGCTAGATAGGTTGAAACATGATTGGGAATTATGCTAAGTATGCAGGAAACATTGTGTTAAAACACATTATCATAGGAAGGGGAGGGCACCATGTTAGCAATGGGACAGGAACACAGACACATATGCCAAAACATGTTACGAAGATTCTGGATAGCATGAAAGGCACACAAATAGTAGATAAACATTCAAGCATTGTTATAGAGGTCTAATTGACCGAATATGATTCAGCTTGTGCCAAAAGTTTAGCCTAACATCTTAAAGTAACAATTCAAAACATGCTGAGATCACAAACAGATACTAAAGGGATATGGGATCAAATAAGCATGCTGAGGGCCACAACGACTAACACTGAAAGTCTCAACACAGACTACTGCAGGGATTCAGGGGGTAGGTGAATAAACATGTTCATTAGCATTCAAGAGTAAGTATATTAACTGAATAGGCACTAAAGAAGTTCAGATTACCCAACTAGGTACAGATAGTCTTAGAACTAGTAGCATTAAGAGCGAGTAAATGCAAGAGTTAGCAGAGTGATGCTTAAAAGTGAACGAGGAACATGTTAAGCCAGAGATTCAGAGATGAGAACACATAAGGATGAAATTGCGAGAGTTAAGTAACTCACCAGTTAAACGAGAAATGCAAGAAAAGAACAAAAACCACAGTGTTCTGAATCGACAATGAGAAGCAAAGCCCAGAACTTAATGGCCTTGGCTTTCAGCCGGCCAAGACCACAGTGTAGAATGAGAAATAACAGAGTAAAGATTAGATCTAGTGAGGCTATAATGATTTCCAAGTCTGTCCTATAAGGGAAATGGGGAGGGGTTTATATAGTGTAGAAATCGAGCTAGTAAACATGGCAAACAAGTTGTTCAAACACAAATAAGCGAAAAAATTATTCAGGAATCAATTAGGATCGATTTTAGGGCACAAATCAAAGGGGTTCAGTAAATCAACAGAGAAAAAATGAAATAGTACCAAAATCGTTTTTAAGGCAAAGAATAAAGCAGAAAAAAGGAAAGCCTAAAGAAAAGACTAGTCAATCACAGGAAAGGAAAAGAATCGAAATCAGTAAGGAGGAGAGGAAATTCCAGAACCCTAATTTTAGGCATAATACACAAATTGACGGAAAAAATAAAAATCACATGCTGTATAGAATGAGATGAACATAGACAGGAATCTATTCAAAATCAAAAAAATCGAGTTAGATTTGGTCTGATTTTAAAAGGATCTGAAACCCTAGATTAAGGTAAGTAGAAAATCTCAAAGATACACAGAGATTCGTAGTGATTCGTACCATAAAAAATGAGAACGAACACAGATGGAAAGGGTCAAAGAGCTGAACCAGATTTGGTTCGATTTCTAAGAGATTTGCTTGCCATGTTTAGGCATGCAAACTAGGTAATGCCATAGATGAACCAGTAGTGAGGGGAGGTAAAATAAGGTAAGGGAATCCATGGTGGATTCCGATTTGGGGTTGGATTTGGGATGGTTTGATAGGAACGGCGGCTAGGTGTCATTAGAGATGAGAGAAAGAGTGTTCTGGGGTGGCGGAGGGTGCAAAATGATTAGTCTAGGGGTTTGGTTGGGTTTAAAGAAGCAGATTTAACATGGACCGTTGATCTTAGAGATCAACGATCCTGATTTAAGGGGTCCTGGGTCGGGTATTAAAATAGGTATGGGAACTGGGCTAATAGGCTTTGGGCCAAGGGTAATTAGGTTATGTTTGGGTAGCTTAGGTTCGAAATTAATTGTAGAATTAGGGCCAGGTTTTAAATACCTAATTTTAATAAATAAATAATTTATAAAATAATAAATAAATAACAAAAATATCATTTGTGCATAAAAATGATTTAAAGAAATTACGTAACACTATAAACATATAAAAGATTTTTTTTTTGCACAAATAATATAATCATAAGTACATATGGGCTATTATTGCAGAATGTGCAATTTAGCCTTAAAAATGCACTAAAAAATATTAAAATATTATGTTGGTATAAATGATAAATTTAGATTATTAAATCATCATAAAAATAATATGAAGGATAATTATTGGATATTTATATAATAAAATGCAGAAATAAATTGATTTAAAGCTTTTAAAAATTATGGAAAATTATGAAAAATACTTGTCATGTTTGTAAATCAAATGATGATGCATGTGCACTATTTTGAAAGTATGTATATCAAAAGCTGCCTACATATAAAATATGAGGGAAAAAATTGGATATCAACAGCTGCCCCTCTATACCCAGGAAGGATGAAAGAGTTGTCGGGTAAAGAAATAGTGATCGATTTTGACCGAATGGAGTGATTTCGAAAAATATAGGCCGAACCCTGGTTTCTGAGCTGCCTACATATCCATGGTTTCACATGAATCAGGCCATGTGTAGTTCTGGATCCAACGGTGAATGAAACCGACAGAGTTGTTATAGGAATGGTCATGTGTTTCGGAAAAGGTCCTTTTTGAGTAGGATAGTATCGGATGAATTTGTGCGAAGTCATGAATGTGAATTTGAGATGTTATGGATGTATCACAGGGCAGATATCTGAACGGTCATAGAGTAAAAGCGAGTAATTGATGGGAGTCGATTACGTTCGAAATAACGGCAGGGTGTGAATGATGTGAGCGGGAACCGGAGCGAAGATTTCTCCCGTTTGAAGGACGGTTACCTCCTGGATTACCTGCAAACTTAAAAAACGATGCACGCAAACATATAGGCTATTATGGGAATTTAAATGTGATGCAAATTCCCTTTGGACCATGAAGATTGTTTTCGGACGGTGAGGATGATGTCCTTGGACCATTACGTCCAGGGCCATGAATCGCAAGATAAGGGATTTGCAGGCCATGAAATGATGTTCTCGGGCCATGAGAATGGTGCCTCTGACACCTTTGAATAATGATGTGCAATACTGAGAGATCCTCAGTCCATGACATGTTGTCTTCTAGCTATGAGGATGACGCCTTCGGACTATGACGCCTTCGGAAAATTCGGCTATGCTTCAACCCATGATATGCAAAGACATGATGCTTGAGATGAAACAAGACAAAGCTTAGTCCTATGTAATGTCGGGGGCGGATCTTAGCCCCGAGAGAAGAGAATAATGCAAGGTTTTGAACAGCGCAACATTTGTGGTTATGCAAGGAGAGAGAATGTTTAGTCTCGTGCAAGGAAAGGCAGAGCTTAGCCTTATGCAATTGGGGAGGCAATGATTAGCCTCATGCAAAATGGGAGACGATGCTTAGTCTCATGCAAGGAAAGGCATAGCTTAGCCTCATGCAACTGGGAGGCATGGCATAGCCTCATGCAAGAAGAGGAGACAATGCTTAGTCTCATGCAATGGAAGGTTAGCCTTGTGCAAATAGAGAGGCAGGGCTTAGCCTCATGCAAGCAAAGGAGACAATGTTTAGTCTCATGCCATGGAAGGCAGTGCTTAGCCTTATGCAAATAGGGAGGCAGGGCTTAGCCTCATGCAAGAAGAGGAGACAATGCTTAGTCTCATGCCATGGAAGGCAGTGCTTAGCCTTATGCAATTAGGGAGGTAGGGCTTAGCCTCATGCAAGAAGAGGAGACACTACTTAGTCTCATGCAATGAAAGGCAGAGCTTAGCCTTATGCAGATAGGGAGGCAGGGCTTAGCCTCATGCAAGAAGAGGAGACAATGCTTAGTCTCATGCAACGGAAGGAAGAGTTTAGCCTTATGCAGATAGGGAGGCAGGGCTTAGCCTCATGCAAGAAGAGAAGACAATGCTTAGTCTCATGCAACGGAAGGCAGAGCTTAGCCTTATGCAGATAGGGAGGCAGGGCTTAGCCTCATGCAAGAAGAGGAGACAATGCTTAGTCTCATGCAACGGAAGGAAGAGTTTAGCCTTATGCAGATAGGGAGGCAGGGCTTAGCCTCATGCAAGAAGAGAAGACAATGCTTACTCTCATGCAATGGAAGGCAGAGCTTAGCCTTATGCAGATAGGGAGGCAGGGCTTAGCCTCATGCATGAAGAGGAGACAATGCTTAGTCTCATGCAATGGAAGGCAGTGCTTAGCCTTATGCAAATAGGGAGGCAGGGCTTAGCCTCATGCAAGAAGAGGAGACAATGCTTAGTCTCATGCAATGGAAGGCAGTGCTTAGCCTTATACAAATAGGGAGGTAGGGCTTAGCCTCATGTAAGAAAAGGAGACAATGCTTAGTTTTATGTAATAAAAGGCAGAGCTTAGCCTTATGCAGATAGGGAGGCAGGGCTTAGCCTCATGCAAGAAGAGGAGACAATGCTTAGTCTCATGCAATGGAAGGTAGTGCTTAGCCTTATGAAATTGAGGAGGCAGGGCTTAACCTCATGCAGTGAACAGATAATAAGTAGCGGTAGAGTATTTTCTTATCTGGAGACATATTTGCGTTTGACAGCCTTTCCATTATGAAGATAATGATTTTGGCACGTGTATACTTGCGAATGCTCCTGTCATGTTTATTGTGCCTGCATCCAAAGAAAAATTGTGAGTTTTGCGGGGAAGGTTGGTTCATGCCTTTGCCTGCTTGTTTTGCTTTGCTTTGCTCTGGATCCTGTTTGAGTTACCATGGGTAACATCTGGCTGCCATAGAAATAAAATTTTCTAAATGTATGCATGTATTCGATAAATATAGTTATTTTAAAAACACAATAATTTTTGATATCGAGTAAATTAAATGAACCATTGAATGCGACACTTTAAAGACATTGCGAATTCTTTGCATTAGAATTTTGAGGGTCCTCCTCAAAATTTTGCCCTTGTTTAGTAAGCGATCTTTGGCCGTTCTACATGTGATGAAGTTTGTTGGATTTGCTCCGGAATTTTGAGAATCCTTCTCAAAATTCTGCCCCAGTTACTTAACCGATTCTCTGACTGTCTTGCATATGATGACTTCGGCTGGACTTGCTCCGAAATTTTGAGTGTCCTCCTCAAAATTCTGCCCCAGTTACTGGTTGTGGGGAAATGAAAATTTTATTGAGATGTGACCGAACCCACAGGGCTACCTACGTATCCCCTCTTAAACTGGAATCAGGTCAAGCGTAGTTCAGTTACATCAAATGAAGAAATTTGAATATAGTATCTCTTGAATGCGTCCGAATTGATAGGCTTTGGCCAAACTTCTCTGTCCATTTCTGCAAGTATGAATGCTCCTCCTGTTAGTTCCCTGTGAACCATGTAGGGCCCTTGCCAATTAGGTGAAAACTTTCTTTCGGCTTCATCCTGATGTGGGAAGATTCGTTTCAACACCAGCTGCCCCGGTGTGAACTGTCTAGGTTTGACCCTTATGTTGAAAGCTCTGGACATTCCGTTCTGATAAAGTTGACCATGACATACTGCATTCATTCTTTTTCTGTCGATACGAGCCAATTGTTCATAGCGACTCCTTATGCATTCTGCATCACTGAGTTCTGCTTCATGTATAATTCTCAAAGAAGGAATTTTGACCTCGGCGGGAATGACAGCTTCAGTACCGTAAACCAGCATGTAGGGGGTTGCTCCGGTTGATGTGCGAACTGTGGTACGATATCCCAATAAGGCAAATGGTAATTTCTCGTGCCATTGCTTGTGGTTGTCTACCATTTTCCTCAGAATTTTCTCGATGTTTTTGTTAGCGGTTCCCACGGCTCCGTTCATTTGAGGTCTGTATGCTGTGGAATTCTTATGCCTGATCTTGAAGGTTTCACACATAGCTTTTATTAAATCGCTGTTGATGTTGGTGGAATTGTCGGTAATGATGGATTCGGATACCCCGAATCGACAAACAATGCGATCCTTAACAAAATATGCGACGACTTTCTTGGTTATAGCCTTGTAAGATGCAGCCTCTACCCTTTTTGTGAAGTAGTCTATGGCAACTAAAATGAACCTGTGCCCGTTTGAACTGCGGGCTCGATCGGATAGATGACATCTATTCCCCAAGCGGCGAAAGGCCAAGGTGCACTTGTTGCATTGAGTTCATTTGGTGGTACCCGTATCATATCTGCATGTACCTGACACTGGTGACACTTTTGGACATACCTAATGCAGTTTATTTCCATAGTTATCCAAAAGTATCCCGCTCTTAATATTTTCTTGGCTAGAACGAAACCATTCATGTGCGGCTCGAAGGTTACAGCGTGTATTTTGCTCGAGCAGTCTGGAAGCTTCTTTGGCGTCAACACACCGTAATAACCCTAGGTCTAGAGTCCTTCTATAAAGAATTCCTCCACTTTGGAAGAAATGATTGGACAATCTTCAGTACGTGCGTTTCTGAGTATGATTTGCATGCTCTGGATATTCTCCTTTTGCCAAGTATTCCTTGATATCATGGTACCATGGATTCCCATCTGTTTCTTCTTCAACATGAGCGCAATAAGCTAGCCGATTGTGGATTCTTACTGGAATAGCATCGATGAAATTCTTGTCCGGATGCTGTATCTTGGAGGACAAAGTGGCTAGTGCATCTTCGAACTCATTCTGGATTCTCGGAACATGTTTGAATTCTATCTTTGTGAATCTTTTCATCAACTCTTGTACGTGATGGCAATATTTTGGTATTCTTGGTAGCCCACTATCCTAGAACCTGATGTACCAGAAGATCTGAATCACCAATTACCAGCAACTCCTATATATTCATGTTGATGGCCAAATTGAGCCCCATGATGCAAGCCTCATATTCTGCCATATTGTTCCAGCACGAAAACCTAAGCGTCGCGGGTACCAGATAATGTTGACTTGTCTCTGTCACCAAAACTGCTCCAATACCTACTCCTTTGAAATTTGCAGTTCTGTCGAAGAACATTCTCTAACTATCGTAGGCTTCGGTGATATCTTCTTCTACAAACGACACTTTTTCATTGGGAAAATACGTTTTCAATGGTTCGTATTCTCCTCCCACGGGATTTTCTGCGAGGTGATCTGCTAAAGCCTATCCCTTGACCGCCGCCTGAGTAACATAGATGATATTAAACTCACTCAACAATATCTACCATTTTGCTAGTTTCCATGTAGGCATTGGTTTCTGAAAGATGTATTTTAGGGGATCCGCCTTGATATGAGATATGTAGTGTAGGCACAGAAGTAGTGCCTCAATTTCTGAGCTATCCACGTTAGAGCACAGCAAGTGCGTTCCAGCAGAGAATACCGTGCTTCGTAGGGTGTGAACTTCTTACTTAAGTGATATATGGCTTGTTCTTTTCTTCCTGTCTCGTCATGTTGTCCCAAAACACAACCGAAAGCTCCATCTAGTACGGACAAATAGAGTAGCAAAGGTCTACCAGATTCCGACGGGACCAAGACTGGTGGTGTGGATAGGTATTCCTTGATTTTGTCAAAGGCTTTCTGACATTCTTCAGTCCATTTTGTTGCAGCATCTTTCTTCAACATTTTGAAAATTGGCTCACAGATCACGGTCGATTGTTCTATGAATCGGCTGATGTAATTGAGACGCCCTAAGAAGCTCATCACATATTTCTTGCTTTTCGGAGGTGGCAAATCTTGTATGGATTTGACCTTTGAAGGGTCCAATTCAATCCCCCGGCAACTGACGATGAAACCTAGCAATTTTCCAGCAGGGACTCCGAAGGCACACTTTTGCAGGATACAGTTTCAGATTGTACCTTCGAAGTCGATTAAAGAATTTCCTTAAATCTGCTATATGATCTGCGCTTTTTCTGGATTTGATTATGACATCATCCACGTACACCTCTATTTCTTTGTGAATCATGTCATGAAAAATAGTTGTCATGGCTCTCATGTAAGTGGCTCCAGCATTCTTTAGGCCAAACGACATAATTTTATAACAATACATTCCCTACGGAGTGATAAAGGTTGTTTTCTCGGCATGTTCCTCATCCATCCATATCTGATGGTATCCCGCGAAGCAATCCACAATGGATTGGAGTTCATGCTTGGCACAATTGTCAATCAGTATGTGTATATTGGGTAACGGAAAATCATCTTTGGGACTTGCTTTGTTTAAATCTCGATAGTCGACACATACTCTAACCTTCCCATCCTTCTTCGGAACTGGCACGATGTTGGCCAACCAAGTAGCGTTTTCAACCACGCTGAGAACCTTAGCTTTGATCTGCTTGGTGACTTCCTCTTTGATTTTCATACTCATATCAGGCTTGAACTTTGCGAGTTTCTGTTTTACAGGCGGACACATCAGATTGGTAGGTAGATTATGAGCCACTATAGACATGCAGTCATATCAACATAAGACCATGCGAAAATGTCCTCATACTCCTTCAGGAAATGGGTGTATTCTTGTTTTTTTGATGGTGACAAGTGGATACTTATACGGGTTTCTTCGGCTGTTTTGGAATCTCCCAAGTTGACTATCTCAGTTTCGTCCAGGTTGGACTTAGTCTTATTCCCAAAATTCTCAACTTCTCTGACAATTTCCTCAGGTATCACATTCTCTTCATCTATCTCTTCCGAGTCACTATCCTTATGTTGCGTTGTCTCATTACATGTCACAGTCGTTGGTTCATCAGGATAAGTAATAATAATATTATAGAGAGAAAATGTAAAAGATAATAATAAATACTAAAATAGCAATGCATTAAATAAATCTTTAGAACATTAAAACAAGTACGACCCGATAACTCGAGCAATTATTCCAAAACAAAATGCGTCTAAACAAAATACTGAAAATGTCTTAAATGCTAAAAATTGCTTCTTTTTTTTTAAAAAAATAGATCATGCTAATTGCCAGGCTACCCAAGAACTCGACGGGCCCGGGATGGTGCATCAGTCTAATTCTTGAGAACAACCTCCTTTCCCACGGTCTGGATTTTTAGGTCTTCTTCGTCCTCCTCCTCAACTATTGCATTGTAGTCCATGTATTCTTCGTCTAGAAACAGATTCCTTAGGCTAGCTAAAACCTCATCTTCTTCAGACCCCCATATCATGTCAGTCTGTTGGAATGTCTGATGTAGATGCGGTATTGGCTGTTCAAGAGGGTAAGGGACCATGCCATGGTGGTGACCAATCATCGTACTCCTGCTAGGTGTACTGGTATCCAAGTCCAAAGCTTGTGCCGTGACATTTTGGTTGTATTGTCTTAGTGATACCCTGGAGATTCTTGCCGAGACCTTTACCGGGTTTATATCCTATCCATAACAGTATGCTTTCAATCATATTACTCCACCACTTATCTTTCTCGATTGCATTGACGCGCTCGATGCGGTGGTATGTCTCTCCACCCAACTTGCTTCTATTCTCGACAACCGGAATGATTTGATTGGTGTAAATGGGATTACTTCCGTCTCCATGAATGATCACTTCCTGATAATTCCATTCGAACTTCACGGCCTGGTGTAGCGTAGAAGCTACGGCTCTAGCAACATGTATCCAAGGTCGTCCCAACAGCAGATTGTATGTGGCGGATATGTCCAATACTTGAAATTCAACATCAAACCTAGTCGGTCCCATCTTCAAACAAAGGTTAATTTCTCCAATTGTGTCCCTTTGAGACCCATGAAATGCTTTCACATTCATACTCCCTGCTCGTGTCTCATGGAAATCCCTACCTAACCTTTTCAAAGTGGTTAATGGACAAATGTTGAGACTTGAACCCACATCTATCAGGACCCTGGCAATGAATTTATCCTCAAACTGCACTGTGATGTGTAGTGCCCTGTTGTGACTCAGTCCTTCTGGTGGCAATTCGTCTTCGTGAAAGGTGATCTTGTGGCTTTCCAACACTTGTCCTACCATATTGGCCATTTCTCCGCTAGTGATATTGTTGGGCACATAAGCTTCATTCAACACTTTCATTAATGCATTCCTATGCGTCTCAGAATTCTGTAGTAGTGATAGAATGGATATCTGATCGGGGGTTTTGTTCAGATGATCAACCACAAAATATTCTTTTGCTTGCACTTTCCTTCAAAGATCATCGTGGCTTGTTTCAATGCTAGGCTGCTTGGGAGCGACTTCTTTACTTGTTCCTCCCAAATGCTCAGGTGTGTAAACCCTGCCGGTCCTGGTCATGCCTTGTGCGACACCTTTTTCTTCCATTTTCCCTTTTCCCTTTCTTCTCGCCTCTACAACGTAGTCCCATGGTATAACATTGAAATTAAAGTATGGTGTGGGTGCTACCGTCACAGTGAAGGGTGTGGTCACTTCCACCTCAAATGGAGCTGGTGCGGCAGAGGGCGTTGTTGTTTTAACCTCAAACGGAGTTGGCATGGCTATTTCAACCATAATTGGTGACTGAATTTGTACTATAATGGGTGTGAGAGTGACTGGAGGTATTGTGGTTTCATCCCCTTCACGAATGAGTCCAATTGATCCTTTCGGATCCCATTCTTCATCAGTTTCTATCACATTTACCCCCTCGCCCCTGTGATCCGGGAGAGGATTGTTGCGGACATTAGGTGCAACCTCTTTTGCTTGTATAACCTTGGTGTCAATCAGCGTCTGGATCTTATCCTTCAGAGTGCGACATTCATCGATAGTGTGTCCCTTCATGCCCGAGTGATAGGCACATGTCGTGTTCGGATTAACCCACTGGGAAGAGTTTTCCATTGCAACAGCGGGAATGGGGGTGACATAACCGGCAGCCTTCAGTATTTCATAGAGTTGATCAATGGGTTTAGAAATATGAGTGTATTGTCTGGGTGGTCTACGGTCAAAATTTGGTTTGGGTTTCTGGTAGTGGTGAGTGGTAATATGCAGGATGTGTGTTATAAGTATGGTAGGTGGTGGCGGGTTGTTGGTATCTGGGAGGTGAAGGCTGATATGTGGGTGGTGGGGTTTGGTATGTGAGAGGAGATTTTGGTCCTTGGGCTACCATCACGGCTCCCACTTCTTTCTTTTTGGATATACCCCCTGACTGCAAAGCTTTGTTCGTAGCCTGTAATGCCTCAAAATTAGTTACCATTCCGCTCTTGCTTCCTTCTTCAATCATTTCCCCCAATTTGGTGATGTCGGAGAATTTGTGATTCTCGATAAGCATTAACCTTTCGTAGTATTGTGGATCCTGGGCCCAAACAAAGAATTTGTTCATTTGCTCTTCCTCTAATGCCGGCCTTACTTTCGCGGCTTCCAATCTCCACCAAGTAGCATACTCACGGAAAGTCTCTGTTGCCTTTTTCTTTAGATTCTGGATATAAAAGACATCTGGTGCATTATCTGTATTTAACTTGAATCGATCCATGAAATTCGATGCCATGCTTACCCATTTAACCCACTTCTTTGTATTTTGGCTGATATACCAAGACATGGTGTCTCCAGTGAGGCTTCTCATAAATAACTTTATGCGAATTCTTTCGTCTTTACCAACCCCTACGAGCTTGTCACAGTATGTCCTTAGATGCACCTTTGGGTCACCTGTTCCGTCAAACATCTCGAACTTAGGAGGTTTGTAACCCTCTGGTAGTTTTACATCTGGCTGAATGCACAAATCCTCATAGTTTAATCCCTCAATGCCTTTACCCCCTTCGACACCTTGGACTCGACTTGTGAGCTTCTTAAGTTCCTCTGCCATATTCTTGATGAGCTGGTCCTTCTCGGTGGACTCAGGTATGTATAAGGTTTGTTGAGGAGTGTGGGGTAAGGTTTCCACATATATGGGGTTGCTTTGATGGACTCCAGGAATTTGGGTATAGTGGTGGTCGTTGGTTGAGTTTTGAGTATCGGGGATAGGTTGTGATGCGTTTTGAGGAGTGTGATAGGTAGTGGTTTGTGGATACTGAGTTGGCTGATGATGATGTTGTGGAGGAGTCGGTACTGGTGGAGGATTGGGATTTTGAGGCAGTGTGGCATATTGGTAAGGTGCGGGAGGATTTTGTGGGTGTTGGTTTGGTGTATTTTGGGGAGGTGCTGGGTTTTTGGCATTTTGTTGGTTGATGTCGGGGACGTTCAGGGTGAGGGAGAGGTTTGCCAAGTTCCAGACCTGCTCAAGTTCCCCTTGTAACTCCAGTATCTTTTGTTCCAATCGTAGAACCAAGTCATTCTGTACGGGAGTGCTTTGACCATCTGAAGTTTCGACATTCTCTTCATGCGTAGCATTGTCTTTCCTGATATTACTTGTATCATCCATTTTGGCTTTTCCTTTGCTTTTAGGGTCGTTCGGGGGAGGAGGAGGTGGAGGACCTCTTGATCTGGTATGGTATGCTGATGATGCCAGTAAGCACGAACCAACTTTAGGGGATGGGAATAAGCAAATAAAGAAAAGAAAAACAAAAGTAAACGAGTGAGTGAGGAGTATTAAAATGATATTTGCGGTATTTAAACACTTATTGCAGAATCATAAATTCGCGTCCTAGTTTTGGGGACCTCATTGTGCCTGAGGTAGGCCTAAGCGACGTATAGATTTGGAAAACATTGGTGTCAATAACTACGTCATTTCATTAATATGATAAATAACCGAATCTCTACTAAAACGACAATAATGATAAAGAGTCACTAATAGCATATGCCTTATTACAACCAAAGCCTAAAACGAGTCTACAAAGCAAGTAAAACATAATTCCTAATCTACTTGGTCCTAGAGGGACCTTCTCCATGCTTTGCCTTCTTGGCTCCATCAATCAAGTTCCCCGGTCGCGCATGTCCAGCAGCAGACAGCAGCAAAGGTAGGATATTTTGAACCATGCCGAACCTGGGGACTTCATGCCTCATTTCTGCAAAACAGATAAGGTTAGCCCTTCCCCCCCCCCCCCCCAGATTCAGCAATTTACACGTTAATGATCAACATATTGCCATGTTTTCTCCAAATGATGCATAGATCGTGATTGTGTCCATTGGGATTATGGAAATCCCGGCGGACTTTGGACAAGGTTTGTCTTAGTGAGTTATTGCACGTACAACGCGCTAACTCATACTAGGTTTAGACATGATGCATGCACAGTTGATTTTAGAATGGGGTTTCTAGCAGAGTCTAGACTGGTATCCTCAAGTGGACAACTTGAGAGGGAAAGGCACAGAACCATCGATTGCACCGCTGATCAACTAGTTTTACGGCAAATAATCCTTTCCAAATTTAAAGGGTGATTTTAGGATGAGCACGGACACTAATCAAGTGCCGCAATGGTATTGATACGCACGAGTGGAATATGATGTTGAGCATGCAGTTATGCAAAGGCAAAATAACACGTTGTCAAGTATTTTCACGTTGGAAGCAGTAAATGCAGTATTGAATGGAACGTAAAGACATAAAAGAAAGGAAAACAATGAAGAAGTTAGTTCGCGTAATGAGAGAATAAAGCAAACAAAGGGATAAGGATTGGGGATAGACAGGATATAGCAAAATTAAAAGTCTGGAGCAAGTGAACATGATCAGGAAATAAGGGGAAACACACGTTGTAATCAAATTAAATGAAGAGTTGCATATGAGTTTATATAAAGGGGAAACAGGGAAAAGGATGTGCATGCAGAAACAAAAAGGGAAAATGGGAGCGGGAGATTCAGGTAACAGCAAAATAACAAAGACACGCTTATCAGGGAAGACTAATTCACAAAGATCAAGTTTGTAATGGTAAGAGCCTAAAAATTCCCAGCTGAGTCTCCATGCTATTGCGCCCCTTTTTCTCGCAAAATCGGGTTTCGACACGTGAAAACTCTTTTTAGGAAGGTGTTCAAAGAGAGAGTCACCACCTAACGGGTTTGAGGTGCGCTAGGGCACCTATTTGCAAATAAATCTGTTTGTCCAGTTTGCGTCACCAAATATCGGGTAAGGGCTCGAAATTACCTCGAAGAGAAGGTGTTAGGCACTCTTTAAGGTCCACAACTGTGGGACCCGGCTGAACTCAATTATATGAATTAGCCTTATGTGATCAAAGCTAAGAAACAAGGAATTACTAAAACATGAATAATCAATTGAAAGACAAGGAAGGGGGGGGGGGGTCCTAAATTTTTTAGCCTAAAGGATTACCCCATGCAACATAAATAATACTTCGTAACTCCCTCGAGATGGGGTGTTACTCATATTATTCAGCAGGCATAGACTATCATCTCCTGCTACCCAATTACTATCTTTAAGTTGTTTACCTGAAGCGCACTAGTCAATTCTAAGTCCTGTCCTATGCGTGCACTACTCGTCCCATGCCTATGGTCCAGGAGGCATTTGGACCTCTATTTCAGGGTGGTTCTAGACTTTAACTTAGGCTGCTAAAAAATATCAAAAGCTAGGCGACATACAAAACACATTGGACTTTCACTTATACGCAAGTAAGGGCTCAAGTTGGCCTCAGCAATTAGGCAACAAATGCACGCAAGTCAGATTAACAAAACAATTGCTGATTTTAAACAATTAAGAATGCAGAAACCTATGGATAGGATCTCTATATGAATCTGGATTTAATGGACGGATAGCTATACACAAAAGCCATTCTTCTTTCCAAAATCTATATGATTTGCCTACTGATTTTAAAAAAAGAAATTAAACTTATAGGTATGATGTCTAGGCATTTTACGCAATAATAAACAGTGGAAACAGAAAACACATCCAGAATCACTTATTTGACCCTGTAGGCAGGTTTTCTAGTGAGAGTAACAACATACTGTTTGGAAACGGGCAGAAGTGATAATTAGGTTGATTCAAACCTTTAGGCATTCTTTCTACAATTTTCCAGTTTTAGATTCTATAAGCATAATCTCTACAATTTTCCAGTTTTAGATCCTATAGGCATAATCTCTACAACTTGAATAGAACAATATGTAAACAGGAATTTTGCACACATATTGGATATACAATTCCCTATAGGCATGGTTTCTAACAGAACCAAGTATTCAACCTATAGGCAGGATTGCTAACATATAATGTCTTACCATAATAGGACACCTATAGGCATGATTTCTAACACACGATAACTGAACATGCAATTGCACATTTTAGCTAAGTAATGAGCCTGTAGGCAGAATTTCTACCCATTTCACTGCAAGTATAGGGTAAAAACCCTTCCCCGATTTTTACTAATACCCCAAATTGTTATTACAAATAATTATTACAGACTAGAATTTAATGAAGTAAATTACAGAATAAGTATAACTATAGGGAGCCTACAGCAGGCCCAAATACACCTGGACAGGCCAGGCTTTCAACCCACAACAGCTCCAAAGTTCATGTTCATAGATACAAAATAACCAGTTGTTAAGTGATTCACCCATATATCAAAGCTGAGCATACACAACCCAAGTCCCTAGTGTGTTAGAGTTCCCAAGGGCTTCAAGAACCCAGGCCAGTGCTCACACTAGGGAAGTTCACAGAGATCATTCAGAGGAGGGACTAGAGACCAAGTTCTAGTGTGTCAAAGCTCACAAGGGCCTCACATGGACCCCGAGCAGTGCTCACACTAGAGAGAGGTCAAATGACAGAACCAGAATAGCCTTGGCTTTCAGCCGACTAAGAAGAGAACTTATGCAAGAAGTGAAAGAGAAAAGACTAAAGTTGAGGGACAGGAATTGAGGGATTTAAACAAACACGATCAAGTTGAACATATTAGGCAAACAGTTGACAAAATCACAGAATTTAAAAGCCAGCATAATGTAAACTTAGGGAAACAGATTCAACAATTAGCACAGAAACAGTCACATGCTGATAAGAACATGTTTGCAGGACTGATTGGGATTATTGTCGCTAGACAAGTTGAAACATGATTAGGAATTATGCTAAGTATGCAGGCAACATTGTGTTAAACCACATAATCACAGAAAGGGGAGGGCACCATGTTTGCAATGGGACAGGATCACAGACACATATGCCAAAACATGCTACAAAAATTCTGGATAGCATGGATGGCACACAAATAGTAGATAAGCATTCAAGCATTGTTATAGAGGTCTAATTAACAGAATATGATTCAGCTTGTGCCAAAATTTTAGCCTAACACCTTAAAGTAACAATTCAAAACATGCTGAGATCACAAACAGATACTAAAGGGATATGGGATCAAATAAGCATGCTGAGGGCCATAAAAACTAACACTGAAAGCCTCAATACAGACTACTGTAGGGATTCAGGGGGTAGGTGATAAACATGTTCATAAGCATTCAAGAGTCAATACATTAACTGAAGGCACTAAAGAAGTTCAGATTAACCAACTAGGCACAGATAGTCTTACAACTAGTAGCATTAAGAGCGAGTAAATGGAAGAGTTAGCAGAGTGATGCTTAAAAGTGAACCAGGAACATGTTAAGCTAGAGATTCAGAGATGAGAACACATAAGGATGAAATTGTGAAAGTTAAGTAACTCACCAGTTAAACGAGAAATGCAAGAAAAGAACAAAAACCACAGTGTTCTGAATCGACAATGAGAAGCAAAGCCCAGAACTTAATGGCCTTGGCTTTCAGCCGGCCAAGACCACAGTGTAGAATGAGAAATAACAGAGTAAAGTTTAGATATAGTGAGGTTATAATGATTTCAAGGTTTGTCCTAAAAGGGAAATTGGGAGGGGTTTATGTAGTGTAGAAATCGAGCAAGTAAACATGGCAAACAAGTCGTTCAAACACAAATAAGGGAAAAAATAATTCAGGAATCAATTAGGATCGATTTTAGGGCACAAATCAAAGGGGTTCAGTAAATCAACAGAGAAAACACCAAATAGTACAAAAATCGTTTTTAAGGCAAAGAATAAAGCAAAAAAAAAAAGGAAAACATAAAGAAAAGAGTAGTCAAACACATGAAAGAAAAAGAATCGAAATCAGTAAGGAGGAGAGGAAATTCCAGAACCCTAATTTTAGGCATAGTACACAAATTGACGGAAATAAAAAATAAAAATCACATGCTGCATAGAATGAGATGAACATAGACAGAAATCTATTAAAAATCAAAAAATCGAGTCAGATTTGGTCTGACTTTAAAAGGATCTGAAACCCTAAATTAGGCTAAGTAGAAAATCTCAACGATACACAGAGATTCATAGTGATTCATACCATAAAAGAACGAGAACGAACACAGATGGAAAGGGTCAAAGAGCTAAACCAGATTTGGTTCGATTTCTAAGAGATTTGCTTGCCATGTTTAGGCAAGCAAACTAGGTAATTCCATAGACGAACCAGTAGTGAGGGGAGGTAAAATAAGGTAAGGAATTCCATAGTGGATTCCGATTTGGGGTTGGATTTGGGAGGGTTTGATAGGAACGACGGCTAGGGTTTATTAGAGATGAGAGACGAGTGTTCTGGGGTGGCGGGGGGAGTAAAATGATTAGGGTTAGGGGTTTGGTTGGGTTTAAAGAAGCAGATGTAACGTGGACCGTTGATCTTAGAGATCAACGGTCCTGATTTAAGGGGTCCTAGGTCGGGTATTAAAATGGGTATGGGGACTGGGTTGATAGGTTTTGGGCCAAGGAAAATTGGGTTATGTTCGGATAGCTTAGGTCCGAAATTAATTGTAGAATTAGGGCCAGATTTTAAATACCCAATTTTAATAAATAAATAATTTATAAAATAATAAATAAATAACAAAAATATTATTTGTGCATAAAAATGATTTAAAATAATTATGTAACACTATAAAAATATAAAAGTTTATTTTTTTTGCTTAAATAACATAATCATAAGTACATATGGGCTATTATTGTAAAATGTGCAATTTAGCCTTAAAAATGAAAATGTAACTATAAAAATGCACTAAAAATATTTAAAATTATGTTGGTATAAATGATAAATATAGATGATTAAATCCTCATAAAAATAATATGAAGGATAATTATTGGATTTTTATATAATAAAATACAGAAATAAATTGATTTAAAGCTTTTAAAAATTATGGAAAATTATGAAAAATACTTATGCATGTTTGTGAATCAAATGATGATGCATGTGCACTATTTTGAAAGTATATATATATATATATATATATATATATATATATATATATATATATATATATATATATATATATATATATATATAATATAATATGAGGGAAAATTGGGTATCAACACTGCCTCAGCTCCAATCAATTTAGATGACGATGATGAAGTCCCAGATGACGGGAGAAGGGTGATACAGTTGTGGGATGCCTAGCTAGATCAAGGAACCCAGAGTTGTGGGCTGATAGGTTTGTTAGTGAAAAGGCTTATGCCAAATTTTGGGAATGGTGGACCCAAATGTCGCTCACTCTTGAGCGAAAATTCATAACCAAAGACCTAAGCCAGCACAATCTAAATGTTCTAAAGCAATTCTCGGAGAATAAAGGATGTAAATGGTTCTCCGGCCGTCCGCATGATGCCAATGAATACCTCATAAAGGAGTTTTATGCCAATGTTGCCCACATCAAAAAGGGTAAAAAGTGACGAAGGTCCGCAACTTGAAAATCCGGTTTGATGGCCAAGCACTGGACATATATGTAGGGTTTGAGGAGGTTGAGGCGGTGCAATACCTGGAAAAGCTAGCCTTGGGTGAGGCAGTTCGCCCATGGCTAGCTGAGTTACTTACAATTCCGGGGACGACACCTGTATGGCTCACAGCAAGAGTGCCAATCGTTAGAAACACCCTCAACTTTGAACAAAATGGTGGCAAACATTCGTGTGCAGCCGTCTTGACCCTTGCCAGCATGAAAATGTCCTTCCACTTTCCCGAGCAATGTTGGTAGCCTCTATCATTGCAGGATATCCTATTAATGTAGGGAACTTGATGTCCTACAACATCTCCAACGCAGTTCAGAAAGAAGAACGATCTTATCCCTACCCCAACTTCCTGACTGAGTATTTCAAAGATCAAGGGGTGCAGCCGAGACACTTTGATGTGGAGGTGAAGGCTAAAAAGCCTTTCTCATGGTATCACCTCCAGGGAGCGGAAACCCTAAATTCAAGGGTAAAGCCACTACCTCCACAGGCCAGTCCGAAGAGCCAAGGGTAGTGGCCACTAGGTCAGTTGCCAAGCCCTCTACAGCAACCGGTACTTCTACCGGAGCAGCAGCCATGCCTCCTCCATCTTCACTGCCCCTGTTAGTCTCTTAATCTTCTACCTACCCTCAGACTGCACTGAGGGTTTCCCAGACACTATCCAGTCTCAACAACTGGATGCAGGCAGCTATCACAAAGCTGTCTACCATATCCAGTGCAGTGGCAGCACAGTCCTCAGTCCCAACAGAGCTTAGGTACCTCCATTAGTGAAGGACTCATTGAAGAAGATTTTGGACAAACAGAAGAAGATTCTAGACGACCAGAAGAAGATCAGGGAGACTCTTGATGCACATTGGAAGGTAATCAAGGATTTGGGGAAACAGGTGAAGAAGTTGTGAAAGACTCAAAAGGAGTCGGTCAAGAAGTTTAGCAAAGAGGTTGAGAAGATTGCACATGCGGGAGATTTGCCAATAGACCTTATCATGGAGGAGACATTCCCAGCAGCATATGCAGCAGAGCTTGAGGCACCAGAGGCAGCAGCCGGCCAGTCTGAGGAGCCAACTGCAGCATCACACACTGCTGAGGAACTGATTAGATGCTCAGCAACCCCGTAGTCCCCCAGTCAGAGGATGTGGAGATATAGTTAGAGGATGCTGAGGACCCTATTCAAGTTGAGGACCCAATGCAGACAGAGACCACATAGGGAGTTTTCTTTACTCTCTACCCCCTTTTCCCTGTTCTTATTTGTTATTAGCATTGAGGACAATGCTATCTTTCATTTGGGGGGTGGTCCATTTTGATTTGATGACATTTGGTATGTAATAACCATTACACTATTTTTCTTTATCTTTATTTTCACTTTTTGTATGTATATATTATTTTCACTTTTTGTATGTATATATTTTTACCATTTGATGTATATATTCATTTCCATTTATGTATATATTCGCTTTACCTCAAGTTTTTATATATTCAGTATAATTTTCGTAGTTTACTTCATAACTTCTTTTGTTATTTTCCCTTGGTAGCATAGCTTCTTATTTTCTTTAGTAGCTTCTTTTTAAGTTGTTAGGTTCTTTTTATGCTTTATGTGAACAATAAGCCTTTGATTTTCTTAATGCCATGGTTCTTTTCAAAGGTGGATGTTGTGTGAACCGGGTGGCTCTTCCAAACGATGGATAGTGTGACAGCCTTATTAAGGGATCGAGTCCATTTTCTTTATGTTTTGGTGTAAATAGTAGTAATGAATAAAAGTGTCTCAAGCAGGCTTCACTTCGTACTAACACATTTACCTTCGACCTTATGGTTAGAAACAAGTGATTGGCAAAGAATAACTCTAGTTGTGACCTTTAGACTCTTGTGTTGACTAAAACAATCATCAAGTGGTTTATTTGAGCCATTTGTGATGTTCAATCTTAGATAGGGTTGTTGTGATACCTCGACTCTGTCTCTTTAACAATCCAACAACTTGAGAGGTAAGGTATTGAATTGCAAGTCCCAGTTCCGTGCCACTAAGTCTAGAACTTGCCCTGAATGTTTATCTAGGCGAAATTCTAAGTGTAGCTCGACTTGAGAAATGATTGTAGGCTCTCCTTGATCCAATTTGAAACTTCAAAGATTCCATAGCCTAACAATATGATATCCCTAGTTAACCCCTTTGAGCCGAAGCCCTTTTTCTTTCAATAACCACGTTACAGGCCTTTATCCGTTCTATAACGACCCTCTCTTGGCACCCGATCTTTCCTTGGCATTCTTGATTAACAATTGGCAAAATAATATGTTTGGGGGAGAGACGAGGAATGTGAAAACGATAAAAGGTACAAAGAACAAAAAGAAATAAAGAAAAGGGAAGGCAAAGAAAAGAAAGAAAGGCCAAAAAGAAATATATCAAAAAGAAAGTGAAAATTGAAGGGATTCAAAGAAAGCAATTATGAAAGGCATGGAATGATTAGAAAAGTAGAAAAATGATTGTCATGAGCAGGAAACAGTGACAGTGTGTCTCTCTAGGTCCCTTAAGGAAGAAGAAAATGACTCGATGAGTCAAGAAAGTATGAGCCAAAATGAGAAAATGGAGTGCTTAAGGAGCGATGAAACCGTCATATGTCGATAAGTCCTAACTAGATCCAAAAGCCTTCATTACATCCCGGCAAAAGCCCTATATGATTTCGAGTTGAGTGAGCTTACATTAGTGGTGAATTACAGAAGGGGCAAGCTTATGGTACTTAAAGCCGGACTTGTGACATTCTTTTGAGAGAGATGAGCGTACTTCTTCACAATCCTTGTTTTGAGGAGGAGGAGTTTGGGTTCCACAATGACCTACATAATAGAGCGAGCTTCCTTGGTGAGTTAAGTCAACTCTTGATGCTCTAGTGTCACATTTGAGCTCTGGTACTCAAAAAGTCAAAGCATGGTGTTGTTGATAATTCATTTGTGTTGACGGTAATTGTTAGTCCCAATTGATGCATGATTGATTCACCTTAGGGCAGCTGATATATCCTTCTGTTTTAGTGGAGGTGGGAATTACCTTATTTACTTGAGGACAAGCAAATGCTTAAGTTTGGGGGAGTTGATAAGTAGGGATTTTAACCTATTATTTGCTCTCTTTTACTTGTGTTTTGGGCCAAAAATGCGTGTAGATATTTCCGAAAACTAATGTAATATGCTTGCTTGCAGGAATTGTTCAAAATGAGCCAAAAGAGTCATAATCAACTCATAAAGGAGTCAAAACTTGAACAAAAACCAAGACTGGGCCAAGAGAACTGAAACGCGGACCGCACAAATATTGTGCGGCCGCGATAAAAAATACGCGGTCCATGAAAGGGAGATTCAGAGAGTTGTATTTTCAGGCTAAATGAGCGCGGACCGCACCAGAAATGTGCGGCCGCGAAAGTCTTCCTGCGGCCCGTCGTGCCCCTTTTTTCTTGCAAAATCAGGTTTCGACATTTTTGAGACAACTCCCTTCCTTTTGGGACGGGGTAAGGGATTTGAAGAGTCGCCACCTAACGGATTAAGGTGCGTTAGGGCACCTAGAACAATTAACTCATGAAACTAGTTTGTGTCACCAAAGATCGGGTAAAGGCTCGAAATTACCTTGAGGGGAAGGTGTCAGGCACCCCTCGAGGTCCAAAACGGTGGGTCGCGACCGAACTTAAATTAAGCGAATTAGTCTTAAAAGGGAAGAAAGCAAATTGGACAGATACAATATTCAACTTAGTTTTGCACAGGCGCATAGGGGGTGGTCCTAATTTTTTTTAGCCTATGTGATCATTCCATGCAATGCTTTGCAACTCCCTCAAGTCGGGGCTTTACTCATAGCATTAGCGCATGGGCTATCATTTCATTTACTACCCAATCACTATCTTTCAGTTGTTACCTAAGCGTTCTAATAACTTCTAACTCGTGCCTTGTGCGTGCACTACCCGTCCCGTACCTATGGTCCTGGAGGTATTTAGGACCTCTATTTAGGGTGGTTCTAGACTGACCTATGTTGCTTAAAATGAGAAAAGCTAGGCGACAAACAAAAATTCAGATAAGACTTCATGTAAAGAACAAATAGGGGCTCGCATTGACCTCCACAAGTAGACAACAAATGCACGCAATTAAATCAGCAAACTTTGTTAATTTAGGATCCTATAGGCAGGATATCTAGACGAGCAGAACAGAATATAAAGAAGTAGTTTATTAAGGCGAGCATCAGGACCTACTGGTTTGCCAACTGATTTTATGAAGCTTTGAATCTGGGCATTTTCAGGCAGTAAAATATCACAGTTTTAGACCCCCGAATCATTAATAGCCCTACAGATTCGCCTAAGTGATTAACAGAATCCTATAGGCATGGTATCTACAATTGTTAATTATAGACCTATAACATGGTTTCTAAGCAAATTACTGATTTTATCTCGTAAAGACATGTTTTATCTTTTTAGATCCTATAGGCATGCTTTCTAATTTGCAGAATTGATTTAACTCCTATAGACATGATCTCTAAGAGTTGACTTGATTTAAACCTCTATAAGCATGGTTTCTAAGTTCACAAACCGATTTCACCCTATAGGCATGACATCTATTGGTTTAAATCTTAGAGCCATGATTTCTAGGTTTTGAAACTGATTCCTTTCATTCCTATAGACATGGTATCTAAGTTGAAACTAATTTTTTATTTCCTATAGGCATGATATCTATTAATCGTACGTGAGCAGAATTTCAAGCAACTTGCTAGGAAGGTTATTATTCAAACAGATAGAATCCTATAGACATGGTCACTAATGTATTCAAGTTATAAAATGTGCACGGATCCTATGGACAGGATTTCTAATGCAATGTTAAACGTCAAGCAGGGTTTCTAGCATTCAGATGTGCAGCACAGAATCAAAAACAATCATAAAAAACCTATAGGCAGGATCTCTAACACAGTACAGTATCCACATAATGCAATCAGCATGGTTAAGTCCTATAGGCAGGATTTCTACCCAAGTTTAAAGATATAAGAAAACCCCCCTGATTTTACTAATAAGCCCCAAATCTATTTATTACGGAGATTGTTACATACCAGAATGAATAAATTACACAACAGTATCCATTACACTATAGGGAGCCTTAGCAGACCCAATGTAAACCTGGGAACCAGGCCTTCAAACATAGCAACTTTGAAGCATAGAGGAGGATCCATCCATGGCACATAGGATTAGGTTCCTAATGTGTCAAAGTTCCCAAGGGCCTCAGGGACCCCGGGCAATGCTCACACTAGGACCACACTTAAAGAAATAGTTCATAAAAAATTGGAAGACTAGTCCCAATGTGTCAGAGTTCAAAGGAGTCTCAGGGACCCTAGGCAATGCTCACACTGGGGGTGGTAGGAACCTAGATAACTAAGAGTAGAAGTTCGAAAACCAATACATAGAGTGTAAAGGGGGGCAGGTTTAGAAACCAGTACATACAGAATAGCAATAGAACTGCACCAAGGAACAAACAAAATTTATGTTCAGCATATAGTTCGAACAAGTTTGCATTTTTGTTTAGTCTCGATGCTAATATTAAACAACCGTGGCTTAAGCACAGAAACAATTAGTAAAAAAACAGGACACATGAATTAGCCACACATTGATTACATGTTTCTAGCAATGTTCAGAACAGGAACTGAATTGGGAAGATTTTCATATTATCGAAGATAGCTTAGCTCAGCAGCATCAATAAGTGGAATCAGGCAGTCACATAGCAAACAGAATCATTTTGCAAATTTGAAATAGACTAATTGAATAAAGCATATAGAACATAATGGAATACTAGGAGTGAAGGCATACCAGTCGAGAAGAAAACAAATAGGGATGCAACAGTAGCCAAATTCCAAAGAATTAGGCCTTGGCTTTCAGCCAGCCAAATAGTGCAGAAACCAGAACAGTAGAACAAAGAGAGAACTTAAATTTTTAAGAAACAGAAAGTTTTAAAGTTGTGAAGTTGTTTAGTGAAGAAGTTGTAAAGCGTGTAAGTGTCTCAGTGTGTCTGTCTGTGTAAAATCAAGACAAAGGAGTGGCTTTTATAGCATACAGTAGAGTAAAATAAATAAGGTATAAAATTAATTACACACAAATAAGGTATGAAAATCAGTTAATCAATCAATTACAGTCAGCATAAATCAATTAAGAAGACAAAATCAAATACGTACCACTTAATTTAAGGAAAATCTCATACGGAATCAATCTGTATCTAAAAATGAGGTCAAATAAAGTAAGAACTAATTCCACAATCAATTAGGAGTCAGAACACAAAATCAGCCAGTGATATGGGTATATAAATAAGGTAAGAACAAGTAAGAACTTAATAAGGAAACACAAGTACTAAGTTCAAACCCTAATTTAGGTAAGTAAATCAATTAACACTTAATTGACAGAGTTAAAGGTAAACGGGCAAAACAGTATATAAGTAGTCGAATAATTTAAATCCTAAGACATATCAAAGACATTGAGATGAAACTCAAGTAGAGATCAGTCGAAAAAGTAAAGAAGAAAACCATAGTCGAAAACATTTAAACGTTTAGACATTTTTTGCAGAAAACACATTAGAAACCAAAGCCGTATCTTTTAGGGTAAAATAAATCGGTTAACAATAATGGTAAAAATAGAAAATCTTAAGGGAAAAATACCAAACAAACTCAAAACCGCTTTAGATCTAAAGAGATCTAAACGTATTCAACCAGAAATAGCTAGGTTTGTGGAAATAAACAGAAGTGAATCAAATCTAGTTTGAACCAGAGATTTGAGACCATAAAAACACGAAAATATCAGTGCTCACAGATATCAGAGTGAACATAGACGGATTAATCGAGAAATGAGAGACATTGAACCAAATCTGGTTCGAATCTCTTGAGATTATCCTCAAGTAACATGAAAATCATACAACCAGTAGAGAGATGAGGCCGGATAAGGCATGAAATCGAAGGAAAATCTCATGAATCAAGGGGGATATAAGTGACGGCGGGCTAGGGTTAGAGGGGGTGAGAGAGAGAAGAGATGAGAGAAGGGATCCAAAGGCAGCGAGTTGGGAGAAATGAGGGTAGGGTTTAAGGGTTGGTGTAATTAAAAAAGGAAAACTGATCCTGGACCGTTGATCTTCTGAGATCAACGACTAGGATTAAATTTAGGCTAGGGCGGGTTATAGACGGGTAGGGTATTTTGGTTTGGGTATTGGGATATGGGTTAGGGTAATTGGGCTGACTATATTATTGGGCTAAGGGTCCGAAAATTAAATTGAAGAGGGGCTATGTTTTAAATACCCTTTTAATTTAATAAAATTTTTTTTGTTAAATAATTTATAAATGATAAGAATGTCATTTGTGCATGAAAATAATTTAAAATAATTACTTAATATTATGAAAATATAGAAAGTCATTTTCTGTATAGAGAATATAATTATGCATATATATGGGCTATTATCGCAACTTGCGCAATTCTAGCCTTAAAATGCAAATATAATTATAAAAAAATGCGAATAAAATATTTGAGCACTATATGGGCATAATGATAAATTAGATGATTAAATCATCATAAAAATGATATGAGGGATAATTATTGGACGTTTGTATATAAAAAAATGCAGAAATAACTTGATATAAAGCTTTAAAAATTATAGAAATACTTGTGCATGTTTGTAAATTCATGTGCACTATTTTTCTAAAATACATATGCATATTTAAAATATATGAGGGAAAAATTGCGTATCAACAACTGCCCTCTTTACCCAGGAAGGATGAAAGAGTTGTCGGGTAAAGAATTGATGACCGATTTTGACCGAATGGGATGTTTGAAAAATATAGGCCGCACCCTGGTCTCTGAGCTGCCTATATATCCCTGGTTTTACAAGAATCAGGCCATGTATAGTGCTGGACCCAACGGTGAATGAAACATGAAATTGTATTAGGAATGGTCGTATGTTTTGGAAAGGGTTCCTTTTGGGAAGGATAGTATCTGATGGGTTTATGCGGAGTTATGAATATGAGTGTGAAGCGTAACGGATGTATCACAGGGCAGGTATCTGAACGGTCATGGGGTAAAGGCGAGTAATTGATGAGAATCGGTTACGTTTGAGATAACAGCAAGATAAAAATGGTATGAATGGAAACCGGAGCGAAGGTTGCTCCTGTTCGAAGAACTGTTACCTCTTGGATTTCCTGCAAAACTTAAAACATGATGTATGCAAATATATAGATTACTGCGAGAATTTAAACATGATGCAAATTCCCTTTGGACCATGAAGGTTGTCATTGGACAGTGAAGATGACGTCCTTAGGCCATGACGTCCTGGGCCATGAATCATGAGATAACGGATTCGCAGGCCATGAAATGATGTTCTCGGGCCATGAGAATGGTGCCTCTAAAGCATGATGCCTTTGAATAATGATGTGCAGTATTGAGAGATCCTCAGGCCATGACATGGTGTCTTCAGGCTATGAGGATGATGCCTTTGGACTATGACGCCTTCGGACAATTTGGCTATATATCAGCCCATGAAGTGCCGAGACATGATGATGGATCATATAAGCAAAAAAGACAGAGCTTTTCTTGCATAGAATCGAGATAGAGCTTAGTCTCAGAAAAGGCAAAATAGTGCTAGGTTTCAGATAGTGTAACATTCAGCATTAGACAAGGAAAGGCAGAGCTTAGCCTTATGCTGTTGGGGAGGCAGGGCTTAGCTTCATGCAAGGAGAGGAGACAATGCTTAGTCTCATATAGTGGAAAACAGTGCTTAGCCTCATGCAAATAGGGAGGCAGGGCTTAGCCTCATGCAAGTACGGAGGCAGGGCTTAGCCTCATGCAAGATTTGAAACATGGCTTAGTCTCATGCAGAGAGAAGGCAACGCTTAGCTTTATGCAAATAGGGAGGCAGGGCCTAGCCTCATGTAAGTATGGAGGCAGGGCTTAGCCTCGTGCAAGATTTGAGACAGGGCTTAGTCTCATGCAGAGAGAAGGCAATGCTTAGCCTTATGCAGATATGGAGGCAGGGCTTAGCCTCATGCAAGATTTGAGACAGGGCTTAGTCTCATGCAAAGAGAAGGCAATGCTTAGCCTTATGAAAATATGGAGGCAGGGCTTAGCCTCATGCAAGATTTGAGACTAGGCTTAGTCTCATGAAGAGAGAAGGCAATGCTTATCCTTATGCAGATATGGAGGCAAGGCTTAGCCTCATGCAAGATTTGAGACATGGATTAGTCTCATGCAAAGCGAAGGCAATGCTTAGCCTTATACAGATATGGAGGCAGGGCTTAGCCTCATGCAAGATTTGAGACAGGGCTTAGTCTCATACAGAGAGAAGGCAATGCTTAGCCTTATGCAATAGACAAATAGCAAATAGGAGTAGAATATTTCTTAGCTGGAGATATGTTTGCACTTGGCGGTTCGGTTGTTATGAAGGTGATGATTTAAGGTGTATATACTTGAAGTTATTCCTTGTCCTTGCATTGAAAGAAAAATTGTGAGTTTTGCGGGGAGGTTGGTTCGTGCCTTTGTCTGCTTGTTTTGCTTTGCTTTGCTCTGAAGGCCCCGGTGCGAATTATCTTGGTTTGACCCTTTTGTTGAAAGCTCTGGACATTCTATTCTGATAAAGCTGACCGTGACATACTGCATTCATTCTTTTTCCATCTATGAGGGCTAGTTTCTCATAGAGGCTCCTTATCCATTCTGCATCACTGAGTTCGGCTTCTTGTATGATCCTTAAAGAAGGAATTTCTACCTCGGCTGGAATGAGAGCTTCGGTACCATAAACCAGTAAATAGGGAGTTGCCCCAGTTGATGTGCGGACTGTGTTACGGTACCCCAATAGGGCAAAGGGTAACTTCTCGTGCCATTGTTTGTGATTTTTTACCATCTTCCTTAGTATCTTCTTGATGTTCTTGTTTGCAGCTTCCATAGCTCCGTTCATTTGAGGCCTGTATGCTGTAGAGTTTTTGTGCTTGATTTTGAAGGTTTCACACATGGCTTTCATTAGATCACTATTGAGATTGGCGGCATTATCAGTGATGATGAACTCGGGAACCCCGAATTGACAAACAATACGATCCCTGACAAAATCTGCGATGACTTTCTTGGTTACAACTTTGTAAGATGCAGCCTCCAACTATTTTGTGAAGTAATCGATGGCCACTAAAATGAATCGGTGCCCGTTAGAATCGGTGGGCTCGATCGGACCGATGGCATCCATTCCCCAGGCAGCAAAAGGCGAAGGTGCACTTGTTGCATTGAGTTCATTTGGTGGTACCCTTATCATGTCTGCATGTATCTGGCATTGGTGGAATTTCTGGACGTCCTGGATGCAATCTGTTTCCATGGTCATCTAAAAATATCTGAGTATCTTTTTGGCTAGAACAAAACCGTTCATATGTGGTCTGCAGGTTCCGGCATGTATCTCCTCGAGCAATTTGGAAGCCTCTTTTGCGTCAACACACCTTAATAGTCCTAGATCGGGTGTTCTCCTGTACAAAATTCCTCCGCTTTGGAAGAAATGATTGGATAGCCTACGCAGTGTGCGTTTCTGAGTATGGTTCGCCTGCTCTGGGTATTCTCCTTTTGCCAAATATTCCGTGATGTCGTGGAACAAAGGTTTTCCATCCGTTTCTTCTTCAACATGAGCACAGTAAGCCGGCTGATTATGGATCCTCACCCAGATGGGATCGATGAAATTCTTGTCTGGATGTTGTATCATTGATGACAAGGTGGTCAGTGCATCTGCGAACTCGTTCTGGACTCTTAGAACATGTTTGAATTCTATCTTTGTGAACCTCTTCATCAATTCTTGCACATGATACAAGTATGTTAGTATCTTTATGTTTTTTGTAGCCCATTCTCCTTGAACCTGATGTACCAGACGATCCGAATCACCGATTACCAGCAACTCTTGTATATTCATATCAATGGCCAAATTGAGCCCCATGATGCAAGCCTCATATTCTGCCATATTGTTGGTGCACGGAAACCTAAGCTTTGTGGATACCGGATAATGTTGACCTGTCTCTGATACCAAGACCACTCCAATACCCACTCCCTTGAACTTGGCAGCTCCGTCGAAGAACATTGTCCAACCGTCATAGGCTTCAGCAATGTCCTCTCCTACGAATGACACTTCTTCATCAGGAAAATACGTTTTTAGTGGTTCATATTTCCCTCCCACAAGATTTTCAGCAAGATGGTCTGCCAATGCTTGTACTTTGATTGCCTTCTGAGTTACATAGATGATATCGAACTCACTTAACAATATCTACCATTTAGCTAACTTCCCGGTGGGCATGGGCTTCTGAAAGATGTACTTCAGAGGATCCATTCTTGATATGAGGTATGTGGTATAGGCACAGAAGTAATGCCTCAATTTCTGAGCTGTCCATGTCAAAGCACAACAAGTGCGTTCTAGCAGAGAATACCATGCTTCGTAAGTTGTGAACTTCTTACTCAAGTAATATATGGCTTGCTCCTTTCTTCCTGTCTCGTCATGTTTTCCCAAAACACAGCCGAAAGCCCCATCTAGTACGGACAAATAGAGTAGCAAAGGTCTCCCAGGTTCTGGCGGGACTAGGACTGGTGGCGTGGACAAGTATTCCTTAATTTTGTCAAAAGCCCTTTGACAATCTTCAATCCAACTGGTTTCAGCATCCTTCCTCAACATTTTGAAGATGGGTTCACGTATTATTGTGGACTGTGATATGAAGCGGCTGATGTAGTTGGGACGTCCCAGGAAGCTCATCGCGTCCTTTTTGCTCTTCAGTGGTGGTAACACTTGGATAGCCTTTACTTTGGATGGGTCCAACTCAAATCCTCGGCGACTGACAATGAATACCAATAGTTTTCCTGCGGGAACCCCCGAATACACATTTTGGCGGGGTTCAATTTTAAATTGTACCTCCTTAACCTATCAAAGAACATCCTCAAGTCTGCTATGTGATCTGTGGCCCTCTTGGATTTGATGATGACATCGTCAACATTCACCTCTATTTCCTTGTGTATCATATTATGGAAGATGGTCGTCATGGCCCTCATATAGGTGGCCCGAACGTTCTTTAGACCAAATGGCATCATATTGTAGCAGTACACTCCCCACGGTGTAATGAAGGCTGTTTTCTCTACGTCTTCTTCGTCCATCCAAATCTGATGATAACCCGCGAAGCAATCCACAAATGATTGGAGTTCATGCTTGGCGCAATTGTCAATCAGAATGTGTATATTTGGCAGTGAGAAATCGTACTTGGGACTTGTTGTATACGGCTAAAATCGGAGAGCCCGATTTTATGATCGTTATGACATTCCATAGCCCGCCTCCAGAAGCCTCGAGGCACAGTTCGAGGTTTAACCCCGAGGGTTCCCTATGCTCGACCTCGGGGCAGCACAAATCGGTGGCTACCATGGACAAGCGGGAAGTTCCCAAGGCACGTGACCAAAGCTGACAATACCTGCAAGAATAATATTAGTCTGTACCAGACTAGTAAATAGCTGTACCAGCTACTTTTCTTTGTAATAATTATACATGTACCATGTTGGCATTCCCCCTCCTATATAAAGGGGACCCTTATCATTTTATAAAACACATGATATTCAATACAAGAACAAGAACATTCTCTGCTCGCTAACTTGAACATTCTCCATTGTCTCTCCTTTGATTTTATTGCTTACATTTATTGTGTTGTACTGATTGTTCTTCATTTATTACTCATCATTGATCATAAAGAGCCACCATCAAGGCCCTCAGAACTGTTAGTTCTTCATCGGCCGTTCCCAGTCAGGCATTTTAGCCAGACCTCGAGGCTCAGCGTAGGCCAGTCCGAGACCCCGATTCGTAGCCGTTCGGTTCGAATAACAACACTGCCTCTCACTCTTACTTTACTTTCCTAGCTCACACTTAGCATCTATCACCTATCAACTAGCATTAAAATAAATCACGTATTTTTAGAACCACAAAATCAAAAATAATTGTAATTACCATTTTCAAGGTAAACAGTTTGGCGCCCACCGTGGGGCTAAAAATAATAGTGATTGTTTTCGTGCTAGTTTATTGAAAACACAAGTTATTCTTCACACTTTTCCTTTTTCATGAATCTTTGATTTCAGGTCAAAATGTCTAACTCAGTAAATGCGCATGAAAACAACGATCCTGAGAGGCAGACAGGAGGAACGGAATGGGAAACCCTCAGCACATCGTTCATATGATCATTGGGGGACTGACATTCCTCAAGGATCCGTGATCAAGCGGGCAAAAGTATCCGATGCAACAGAAGGGCAAATTCAGGGCCGCATGCCCAAGGACATCCTTGCATTCAGTGAAGAGGACTTCGTGACCTTGTCTCATCCACATAACGATGCGCTGGTAATTTCATTTCTCTTGAATAACATTCAAATTAAACATGTACTCGTGGATCCAGGTAGCTCGGCCAACGTAATCAGGTCGAAGGTGGTAGAAAAGCTCGAATTGCTCGATCAAATCATACCTACCTCCCGAGTCCTCAACGGCTTCAACATGGCTGGCGAAGCAACAATAGCGGAGATCACCCTCCCGGTCAACGTGTCCGGTACAGTTCAAAATACAAAATTTCATGTCATTGAGGGTGACAATGCATTGCTTGGAAGGCCATGGATACAACACATGAGGGCAGTACCGTCAACTCTTCATTAGAAGATGAAGTTTTTGACAAAAGACGGTATAAAAATAGTATATGAAGAACAACATGCGGTGAAGGAGATGTTCGCAGTTCACGGGGAGGCACTATTTTCAATACCTTCCACCTCGGAGCAGCCAAAGGGCAAAGAGACCCCCGAGAACGATGAAGAAGACTTCCTCGCCCCCGAACCTTCGTTGCCCCCGAAGAATCGGATGTAACAAAATCAGCAGTTGAAAGAGCTGGAGAAAGCTGTTTTGATCGAGCATCTCACACATCGGAAGGTATACCTGGGAACGGGATTAACCCCGAACTCAGGAAAAAATTCATTCAATTTCTTATTAATAACATAGATTGCTTTGCGTGGTCCCATATAGATATGACAGGGATCCCGACGGAAATAACCACCCAACGACTAAGTGTCGACCCCAGGTTCAAACCGGTGAAGCAAAAAAGAAGACCTCAGTCCGAGGTTAAACACGCGTTCATCAAGGACGAGGTAACAAAACTCCTCAAAATAGGGTCTATGAGGGAAGTAAAATATCCCGAATGGTTGGCCAATGTGGTGGTAGTTCCCAAAAAGGGGAATAAGTTAAGAATGTGCGTAGATTATAAAGACATAAATAGAGCATGCCCCAAAGATTCATTCCCGTTGCCCAACATCGACCGCTTGATCGATGCCACGGCCGGCCATGAGATCCTCACCTTTCTCGACGCCTACTCTGGGTATAATCAAATTCAGATGAACCCCGAGGATAGGGAAAAAACTTCATTCATCACGAAGTACGGTATGTACTGCTACAATGTGATGCCCTTCGGGTTAGAAAACGTAGGAGCCACGTACCAATGCCTAGTTAATAAGATGTTCCAACACCAAATAGGCAATTCCATGGAAGTTTACATTGATGATATGCTAGTTAAGTCCCTGCGCGCAGAGGACCATTTGACTCATTTGCATGAGACATTCGACATCCTCAGAAGCTACAACATGAAACTCAATCCCGAGAAATGTGCCTACGGAGTGGGTTCGAGCAAATTCTTAGGCTTTATGGTGTCAAACAGGGGGATTGAGATCAACCCCAATAAAATCAAAGCCATCGAAGAAATCACAGTGGTAAACAATGTAAGGCCGTGCAATGGCTGACCGGGCGGATAGCAGCCTTGGGCCGATTCATATCGAGGTCATCAGACAAGAGTCATCATTTCTTCTCCTTGCTCAGAAAGAAAAACAGCTTCAAATGGACTCCGGAATGCCAACGTGCCTTAGAGGAGTTGAAGTGATATCTGACAAACCCACATTTACTCCACCCCCCAAAGGAGGATGAAATGCTGTATTTGTACCAGGCCGTGTCTGAGGTAGCGGTAAGTGGTGTGCTGGTTTGAGAAGAACAAGGTACGCAATTCCCTGTCTATTATGTAAGTCGAACCCTGAGAGATGCCGAAACCAGGTATCCGCACCTAGAAAAATTAGCTCTTGCATTGATAAGCGTACCTTGAAAATTAAAGCCTTATTTTCAATGCCATTGTATTTGTGTTTTAACGACATATACTCTTCGAAGCATATTGCATAAGCTCGAATTATCGGGCTGACTGGCCAAATGGGCCATCAAACTCGGGGGAGGGGGGGTATGATTTCGAGTACCAACCCCGGACGGCTATCAAGTCCCAAATTCTGGCGGATTTTATGGCCGAGTTTACGCCGCCCTCGTTCCCGAGGTAGAGAAAGAACTTCTACTAAAAACGGGCACATCTTCGGAGGTATGGACCTTGTTCACTGACGGCGCCTCGAACGTGAAAGGGTTCGGGCTCGGTATAATTCTGAAGCCACCTACGGGCGGCATGATTAGGCAATCTATAAAAACTGTAAAGTTGACTAACAACGAAGCCGAGTATGAGGCTATGCTTGCATGTCTGGAATTGGCCAAAGGCCTAGGAGCGGGAGTCATCGAAGCAAAATGTGATTCCCTTCTGGTGGTAAACCAGGTAAATGGGAACTTCGAGGTTCGAGAAGACAGGATGCAAAGATATTTAGACAAAATTCAAGTCACATTGCACCCCTTCAAAGAATGGACTCTCGTCCACATAACTCGAGAGCAGAATAGCGAGGCCGATGCCCTCGCAAACCTGGGATCATCCGTCGAGGAAGATGACATACTCCCCGGGGCTGTTTTTCAACTATCCAAATCAGTGATCGAGGAAGGCCATGCCGAGATCAACTCCACTAGCCTGACATGGGATTGGAGAAACAAATATATCGATTATTTGGAAAATGGGAAGCTACCAGCGGACCCAAAAGAGTCGAGGGCCTGCGAACCAAAGCAGCCCGATTCTCACTCGACGAAAATGGAACTCTATATAGAAGAACCTTTGATGGGCCCCTAGCAGTATGCCTGGGACCGGGGGACACAGAGTACATGCTCCGATAAATCTATGAGGGCACCTGCGGAAATCATTCTGGTGCCGATTCCTTAGTCCGAAAGGTGATCAGAGCAGGTTACTACTGGAACAGCATGGAGAAAGACACCAAAGAATTTGTCCGAAAATGCGACAAATGCCAGAGATTCGCACCAATGATTCGCCAACCCGGTGAACAGCTGCATTCAGTCTTGTCACCATGGCCGTTCATGAAGTGGGGGATGGACATCGTCGGACCCCTACCAATGGCACTAGGTAAAGCTAGATTTATTTTATTTATGACTGACTACTTCTCAAAATGGGTGGAAGCGCAGGCCTTCGAGAAGATAAGAGAAAAAGAAGTCATTAACTTCATCTGGGACCATATCATGTGTCGATTCGGGATTCCCTCCGAGATAACATGTGATAACGGGAAGCAGTTCATCAGAAGCAAAGTAACAAAGTTCCTCGAAGACCATAAAATCAAAAGGATCTTGTCAACACCCTACCACCAATGTGCAAACGGTCAGGCCGAGTCCACAAACAAGACCATCATTCAAAACTTGAAAATGAAGTTGGAAAATGCGAAAGGAAAATGGAGAGAAATGTTGCCCGAGGTGCTATGGGCATATCGAACAACTCCAAAATCGAGCACGGGAGAGACGCCTTTCTCTCTGGTATACGGCTCTGAGGCTTTAGTACCGGTCGAGGTCGGAGAGCCAAGCGCCAGATTTTGACATGCCACTGAGAGCTCAAACAATGAAGCCATGACTGCAGCACTCGAACTATTAGATGAAAAGCGGGAAGCTTCACTGGTTCGAATGACCGCCCAAAAATAAAGAATCAAAAGGTACTATAACAGGAGAACAAATCTCCGACATTTCAGAGTCGGGGACTTAGTCCTAAGGAAAGTCACCCTAAACACTCGAAACCCTAATGAAGGGAAGCTAGGCCCGAGCTGGGAAGGACTGTACCACGTCCTCGGAGTAATCGGCAAAGGGTCCTACAAGCTTGGTACCATGGAAGGCGAACAACTTCCAAGCAATTGGAACATATCAATGCTCAAACGCTATTACTGCTAAGGTGTCCGATGGAAGACACCAGAACATCCTCCGACTCAAAGACCTTGGGTTTTAAAGCATGCAGCGCACTCTTTTCCTTCGATCGGATCTTATCCAAAAAGGGTTTTACCGGCAAGGTTTTTAATGAGGCTACACCTATGTGCTACCTAAGGTGAACTTAACAAGTATTCAAGGCTTCTCTTCAATCAACCTCGAATACTAGGGGGTATCCCCCCAGGAGATCACCTTCCCGGAGAAATCAAGATGAGCCAAAGAGGGTCTCGACAGAAAAATGATGTATCGGGAAAAACGGTCAAATGAACCGTGTCCGCATAGAATAATCGAACCCTCGACGACGAAAACATGTATACTTGTACCAAGTAATCAAAGGAGTATCTTTTACCATCAAAACGCCTTGCGCTTCAAAGAAGTTTGCTATTTTCACAAGAAACGGCCCCAGAGCCAGAAATTTCCCGAAGACTCGGGGACTGACATCAAAAACTCGAAGCCATAAGATCTCCAGGCTGAAAACTTCAAGCTCGTAAGCCCTCAATGAGGCAACATCAAAGATTACAAAGAACGGCTCTAGAGCCAAAAACTCTCGACATCCAGGGCACTGTCGACGACTGTCGCCCCATCGAGCTATCAAAAACTCGAGGCCATAAGACCCCAAACGGGCAACCTCGAGCCCGAAACCCCTCCATATGGCAATGCTAAAAAATGTAAGACCTCCATAAGGTAATACAAAATCTGTAGGACCTCAATCAAGGCATGAATTATACTTGTACCAAGTAACCTATCTGTAAGACCTCGAGTAGGCATGTTCAAATTTGTATGACCTTACAAAAGGCATAATCCCGATCCTTAAGTCAAGGCTATATATTCAAACTTGTAAGACCTCTAAAAGGGCATACCCTCGATATAGACGCCGAGCTACCTCACTCGGGGACTAAAAGGCTATGGCCAAACACAATAACTACGGTCATAAGGCTCCGGCCAAACTAACGCTACTCGGGGACGCCCGACCGTCGCCATAAAATCACAGGCGCCAGCCTATATTAGAGATGGTACCAAACCAAGGCGTAAGAGCCCAAGCGCCAGCCCATTTTAGAGATTGTACCGATCCAAGGCGTAAGAGCCCAAGCGCCAGCCCATATTAGAGGTCGTGCCGACCCAACGCGTAAGAGCCAAAGCGCCAGCTTATATTAGAGGCCGTACCGACCCAACGCGTAAGAGCCAAAGCGCCAGCTTATATTAGAGGTCGTACCGACCCAACGCGTAAGAGCCAAAGCGCCAGCTTATATTAGAGGTCGTGCCGACCCAACGCGTAAGAGCCTAAGGGCCGGCTCAAATAGTCTCAGGGCTGATTTTTAGACCTAAAGGTCAATGAACTCAAATCAAAACTTGGCTCGGGGACTAAGCCCAAAACAGTCAACTTTCGACCGTTAGAAATAGCTCAGCAGTAGCAGGAACCTAAGGGTTTAATTTGAGGTCCAACATTTCGGACCAATTATCAACATGCATCACAGTTTATTCCTAAAAGCAAAGGGAAGACGAGAAATGATGAAAAATGAAAGGCTTCTTACATATATATTGAAAGTTCACAAATGGGCATTTACAAGGCCTATGCCTAAAGCCCTTACAAGGGAGAGAGCAAATAAAACCCTAATCTACCACCGGGGCTGTGCCTTTGACGGCTCCCTCGGAGGTTATGCTTTCAACAGCTCCGGCCACGGCCCCCGGGTCTTCAACGGCCTCTTCCCTTTCGGGGATTTCGCCTTCATCTTCATCATCTTCCGAGCCACTGCTCAACTCACCTTCAGAAGTAAGCAGGGCCGCAGCCTCCTCTTCTAGGGTCTTCACCCTCTCAATCTCGGCGGAGAAATCGACCCCCCCTGCATGTATATCCTCGAGAGCTTGCCTCCGAGATTCTAACCGGGCATGCTCCACGGCTCGGGTCAATTGCAGCTCAGCGTCCTCGGACACCTTCCTGGCCTGAGCATTTGCAGCAACAATATCATCTTTGTACGAAGATACGAGCGCCTCAACTGCAGCCCTAACCCCGGATAGAGCGGCAACCAACCCAGTATGAAGATCTTTATACTTATTCTCTACGCCCTTGCATCATGAAGTTGGCGTCCGACTGAGACCACCTTCCCTTGGAGGGTATCTCCCTCAAAGGTTGCCTCACTCACGTGCCGTTTGAGTTCGAGAATTTCAGAGTCTCTCTCTTGGAGCTCCTCCCTCATTAGGACATCTTTCTTCTTAAGCTCCAAAGATCAGCCCAAAGGTGTTAAAACACTGAAGTTGGGTAAGCATATAGGCAAAAACAAATGGAAACTATATAACCTACTCAATGAGATGAGTCCTCTCTCGGGACGCCGCCTCCAAACAATCCTGAAGGCAACGAAATTCCTCCTCCTTCTTGGTAAAAAGGGCTCTAAACTCATCGGTTTTCGTGGTAAGCTTCCTCAACTCACCATCATAGTGAGTCAACTCGGCTCGAAACCTGGCAAAGGTCTGATTATAAAGCACCTTGGCCTGAAACCATGAAAGAAACAAAACTAGAAAGACGAAGGTCCGGGCGCCGAGCAGAATTTAAATTACCTGCTCACAAAGCCTGTCAATCTCACTGAAAATAAGTGTGGCGTCAAGCTCAGGGTTTTTCTGCGACACAGCGAAAAGCCTTTCAAATGCATCTTTAACTCCGACGGGAGCCCCCACATCGAAAGATCCTTTATTTTGGGCATCCTACATCTCCCTCGGAGGTAAAGTCAGTCCCAGAAGGGAATCGCTCACTTCAATAACCCCGACTGGATCAATCGGGGTCGTCTCCTATTTCTGGAGAGCTTCAGAACTAGGCTCCTCCGGACTGCCTACCGAATGCACCTCAGCTCGAGGAATATTTTGGCCGTCAACCGGCTTGGGGATATTACCCGATGCACCCTCGAAGTCCTCTTCAGCGCGAGGTATGGCAACAACAGCACCAAGTTCCGATTTAGGAGCCACCGGCTCAGCAATATGTGGGACGGTCAGGTTTTCTCCTCCATCGGATGCTACCGAGGAATCATTTTTCTTCTCGCCTTCAGCTCGGGGAGTCCCCAATACTTTTGGAGTTAAGGCTGCTGAATCAGCCTTAGGTCCTCCCACTTTGGCCTTCTTGGATATCGAAGGCTCAGTCGATAGCATCCGCGGTTTCAGGGTATCCGCTTCCCCAAGCGGTGCTTCTCTCATCAAGGAGGCCTCTCCCAAATCTGTGCAAATACAAAATATAAACACGGGGAGTGAGGGCACAATCGGTGATAGTTCTTCTGAGAGATTCAGTTACAGCAGAAGTGAGGACTCACCACGGTTCTTGGCATCCCATCGAGCTCTAGACAGGTCACGCCACACGTGCTCAACATATGGGCAAGTCGAATCTAAACGGCTAACCCAGCCTAAGAAATCCTTAACCGCATCAGGGTACACCGCGGCAGCTGCATCAGCGGAGGAAGTCAGTTCATGGGGAGATTGATCCAAAGGGAAAAGAAAATACCTAATTCGCGTATCCACTTACGTTTCGTGTTCCACCTTTTAGGGAACGACATCTTCTCCACCAGAATCGGGTTAGAGGTCCTAACTCGGACAAAATGGCTCATCCACCCTCCGTTCCCAACCTCGTTAGTACAAGCAAAAAAAGCTTTCGAGGCCCGACATTGGAGCTTAATCAGGCCCCCGCGGAAGAGACGGGGACTATACATCCTGATCAGATGGTCGAGGGTGAAGGGCATCCCCTCAATCATTTTCGCAAAATATCTGATCATGTAAACAATACGCCAAAACGACGGATGAATTTGGCTGAGAGTCACTCAATATTGTTCGCAGAATTTGAGGATCACGAGGTCTATTAAAGGCAAGGATGGCTCCACCGGGCCAAGAGTAAATGGATAGGTATACATACTAAGGAAGCCGGCCTTGTATGTCGTTATATCCTCCCCCCGAGAAGGAATCCCCACCAGCATCGTGTCCCCCCCAGCAGCAGTCGGTCTTCACCTCCTCGGCGTCTGCTACTAAACTAACATATCGGGACATGGGTTCACATCGTCCCGGCTTCGAAGAAGGCTTGTCGACCTTGAAATCGGAGGTCGCTTCGCAGGATCCTAGGATGCATTCCTCAAGACGAGAGGGTACCATGGCCTTTCCTTTAGACAAGCGTGAAGAAGAGGAAGGCACATCTTCCTGAGGGACAGAGGTAGAAGTCTTCGCCATTCTTGTTAGAAGATTTCAGAGGAGAAATTCTAATTAGAGAAAGAATGAAAGAGAGAAATAAGAAGAACTATTTTGAAGGCTTGACGATACAATGGGAAATAAGGGGCGAAGGAAGAAGTATTTATAGAGGCCGATCATGTACGTTGGAGCAGGCCAAAAGATAGCCAACCACTGTAATGAATTCAAAGGCTTTTCGAGGGCTGTGTGGATGCGACCTTTAGACACCTTTTCGGTCACATCAATCGCACGATATAGCGTAGCTGACGTCATGATGAAAGTATCAAAGAGGCAAGAATTCAAGACCGTTTCTTATCGTTTTCACTCTAAGAAATGCGGGGACCATCTATATATGGCTAAAATCAGGGAGCCCGATTTTATGACCGTTGTGATATTCCACAGCCCGCCTCCAGAAGCCTCAAGGCACAGTTCGAGGTTCAACCCCGAGGGTTCCCTATGCTCGACCTCGGGGCAGCATAAATCGGTGGCTACCATGGACAAGCGGGAAGTTCACACGGCAAGTGACCAAAGCTGACAATACCTGCAAGAATAGTACTAGTCTGTACTAGACTAGTAAATAGCTGTACCAGCTACGTTTCATTGTAATAATTATACATGTACTATGTTGGGATTCCCCCTCCTATAAAAAGGGGACCCTTATCATTTTGTAAAACACATGATATTCAATACAAGAACTAGAACATTCTCTGCTCCCTAACTTAAACATTCTCCATTGTCTCTCCTTTGATTTTATTGCTTACATTTACTGTGTTCTATTAATTGTTCTTCATTTATTACTCATCATTGATCATAAGGAGCCACCATCAAGGCCCTCAGAACTGTTAGTTTTTCATCGGCCGTTCCCAGTCAGGCCTTTTAGCCCGACCTCGAGGCCCAGCGTAGGCCATTCCGAGACCCCGATTCGTAGCCGTTCGGTTCGAATAACAACACTGCCTCTCACTCTTACTTTACTTTCCTAGCTCACACTTAGCATCTATCACCTAACAACTAGATTTAAAATAAATCACGTATTTTTAGAACCACAAAATCAAATATAGTTGTAATTACCATTTTCAAGGTAAACAAAGGTGTCCGATAGAAAACACCAGAACATCCTCCAACTCAAAGACCTTGGGTTTTAAAGCATGGAATGCACTCTTTTCCTTCGATCAGATTTTATCCCAAAAGGGTTTTACTGGCAAGGTTTTTAACGAGGCTACACATATATGCTACCTCAGGTAGAACTTAATAAGTATTCAAGGCTTCTCTTCAATCAACCACGAATACTGGGGGGGAATCCCCCTAGGAGATCCCCTCCCCGGAGAAATCAAGATGAGCCAAAGAGGGTCTCGATAGAGAAATGATGTGTCGGGCCAAACGGTCAAATGAACCATGTCCGCATGGAATAATCGAACCCTCGACGATGAAAACATGTATACTTGTACCAAGTAATCAAAGGAGTATCTTTTACCATCAAAACGCCTTGCGTTTCAAAGAAGTTTTCTATTTTTACAAGAAACAGCCCCAGGGCCCGAAATATCCCAAACACTTGGGAACTGATATCAAAAACTCGAAGCCGTAAGACCTCCGGGCTGGAAACTTCAAGCTCATAAGCTCTCAATGAGGCAACATCAAGTTTACAAGGACGACTCCAGAGCCAAAAGCTTTCGATGTCTCGGGGACTGTCACCCCATCGAGCTATCAAAAACTCGAAGTCATAAGACCCCAAGCGGGCAGTCCCGAGCCCGAAAGCCCTCCATATGGCAATGCTAGAAAATGTAAGACCTCCATGAGGCATTATCAACAATGTAAGACCTCCATAAGGCAATACCAAATCTGTAAGACCTCAAGCGAGGCATGAAGTTTACTTGTACCAAGTAACCTATCTGTAAGACCTCAAGCAAGGCATGAATTATACTTGTACCAAGTAACCTATCTTTAAGACCTCAAGCAAGGCATGAATTATACTTGTACCAAGTAACCTATCTGTAAGACATCAAGCAAGGCATGAGTTATACTTGTACCAACTAACCTATCTGTAAGACCTCAAGCAAGGCATGAGTTATACTTGTACCAAGTAACCTATCTGTAAGACCTCAAGCAAGGCATGAATTATACTTGTACCAAGTAACCTATCTGTAAGACCTCAAGCAAGTCATGAATTATACTTGTGCCAAGTAACCTATCTGTAAGACCTCGGGTTAGGCATGTTCAAATTTATAAGACCTTACAAAAGGCATAATCCCGATCCTAAAGTCAAGCTATATATTCGAACTTGTAAGACCCCTAAAAGGGCATACCCTCGATATAGACGCCGAGGCTACCTCACTCGGGGACTAAAAGGCTACAACCAAACACAATGACTACGGTCATAAGGCTCCGGCCAAACTAACGCGACTCGGGGATGCCCGACCGTCACCATAAAATCACTAGCGCGCCTATATTAGAGGTCGTACCGACCCAAGGCGTAAGAGCCCAAGTGCCAGCCCATATTAGATGTCGTATCAACCCAAGGCGTAAGAGCCCAAACACTAGCCCATATTAGAGGTCGTACTGACCCAAGGCGTGAGAGCTTAAGAGCCAGCCCATATGAGAGGTCGTACCGACCCAACGCATAAGAGCCTAAGCGCCAACTTATATTAGAGTTCGTACCGACCCAATGCATAAGAGCCAAATCGCCAGCTTATATTAGAGGTCGTACCGACCCAATGCGTTAGAGCCAAAACACCAGCTTAAATTAGAGGTCGTACCGACCCAATGCGTAAGAGCCAAAGTGCCAGCTTATATTAGAGGTCGTACCGACCCAACGCGTAAGAGCCAAAGGGCCAGCTTATATTAGAGGTCGTACCGACCCAACGCGTAAGAGCCTAAGGGCTCAAATAGACTCAGGGCCGATTTTTAGACCTAAAGGTCAATGACCTTAAATCGAAACTTTACGCGGGGACTAAGCCCCAAACGGTCAACTTTCGGCCAATACAAATCGCTCAACAGTAGCAGAAACCTAAGGGTTTAATTTGAGGTCCAAAATTTCAGACCAATTGTCAACAAGCATCACAGTTTACTCCTAAAAGGAAAGGAAAGACGAGAAATGATGAAAATTGAAAGGCTTCTTACATATATATTAAAAGTTCACAAAGATGTATTTACAAGGCCTATGCCTAAAGCCCTTACAAGGGAGAGAGCAAATAACACCCTAATTTACTACCGGGGCTGTGCCTTCGATGGCTCCCTCTTAGGTTATGCTTTCAACAGCTCCGGCCACGGCCCTCGGGTCTTCAACGGCCTCTTCCCCTTCGGGGGTTTTGCCTTCATCTTTATCATCTTCCGAGCCACTGCTCGACTCACCTTCAGAAGTAAGCAAGGCCGCAGCCTCCTCTTCTAGGGTCTTCACCCTCTCGATCTTGGCGGACAAATCGACGCCCTCTGCATGTATATCCTCGAGAGCTTGCCTCTGAGATTCTAACCGGGCCTGCTCCACGGCTCGGGTCAATTGTAGGTCGGCCTCCCAGGACACCTTCCTGGCCTGAGCATTTGCAGAAACAACGTCATCTTTGTACGAAGATACGAGTGCCTCAGCAGTAGCCCTAACCCCGGATAGAGCGATAACCAACCCAGTATGAAGATCTTTATACTTATTACTCTCTGCCCTCGCATCATGAAGTTGATGTCTGACTGAGACCACCTTTCCCTGAAGGGTATCTCTCTCAGAGGCTGCCTCACTTACGTGCCGTTTGAGTTCGAGAATTTCAGAGTCTCTGGCTCGGAGCTCCTCCCTCATTAGGACATCTTTCTTCTCAAGCTGCAAAGATCAGCCCAAAGGTGTAAAAACACTGAAGTCGGGTAAGCATATAGACAGAAACAAACGGAAACTATATAACCTGCTCAATGAGACGAGTCCTCTCTCGGGACGCCGTCTCCAAACAATCCCGAAGGCCACGGAATTCCTCCTCCTTCTTGGTAAAAAGGGCTCTAAGCTTGTCGGCTTCCGAGGTAAGCTTCCTGCGCTCACCCTCGTAGCGAGTCAACTCGGCTCGAAACCTGGCAAAAGTCTGATTATAAAACACCTTGGCCTGAAACCATGAAAGAAACAAAGTTAGAAAGACGAAGGTTCGGGCGCCGAGCAAAATTTACGAAAAATTACCTGCTCACAAGGCCTGTCAATCTCACTGAAAATAAGTGAGGCGTCAAGCTTAGGGTTTTTCTCGGACGTAACGAAAAGCCTTTCAAACGCATCTTTATCTCTGATGGGCACCCCCACATCGGAAGATCCTTTATTTTGGGCATCCTGCATCTCCCTCGGAGGTAAAGTCGGTCCCGGAGGAGAATCTCTCACTTCAATAACCCCGACTGGATCAATCGGGGTCATCTCTTATTTCTAGAGAGCTTCAGAACTAGGCTCCCCCGGACCACCTACCGAATGCACCTCAGCTCGAGGAATATTTTGGCCATCAACCAGCTCGGGGATATTACCTGATGCACCGTTGAAGGCCTCTTCAGCCCGAGGTAGGCAACAACAGCACCAAGTTCCGATTTAGGAGCCACCGGCTTAGCAATATGTGGGACGATCAGGTTTTCTCCTCCCTTGGATGCTACCGAGGAATCATTTTTCTCCTCGTCTTCAGCTCGGGGACTCCCCGATACTTCTGGAGTTAAGGATGCTGAATCAGCCTTAGGTCCTCCCACTTTGGCCTTCTTGGATCTCGAAGGCTCAGTTGACGATTTCCTTCTTTTTTTCTTCTCTTTATCAGGTTTCGAGGTATCCGCTTCCCCAGGCGGTGCTTCTCTCGTCAAGGAGGCCTCTCCCAGACCTACGCAAATACAAAATATAAACACGAGAAATGAGGGCGCAATCGGTGATAGTTCTTCTGAGAGATTCAGTTACAGTAGAGGAAGGCGTGAAGCGTGAAGAAGAGGAAGGAATATCTTCCTGAGGGACTGAGGTGGAAGTCTTCGCCATTCTTGTTAAAAGATTTCAGAGGAGAAATTGTAATCAGAGAAAGAACGCAAGAGAGAAATGAGAAGAAATCTTTTGAAGGCTTGGTGATACAATGGGAAATAAGGGGCGAAGGAAGAAGTATTTATAGAGGCCAATCATGTACGTTGGAGCAGGCCAAAAGATAGCCAACCGCTGTAATCAATTCAAAGGCTTTTCGAGGGCTGTGTGGATACGACCTTTAGACACCTTTTCGGTCACATCAATCGCTTGATATAGCATAGCTGATGTCATGATGAAAGTATCAAAGAGGCAAGAATTCATGACCGTTTCTTATCATTTTCACTCTAAGAAACGCGAGGACTATCTGTATACGACTAAAATCGGAGAGCCCGATTTTATGATCGTTATGACATTCCATAGCCCACCTCTAGAAGCCTCAAGGCAGAGTTCGAGGTTCAACCCCGAGGATTCCTTCTGCTCGACCTTGGGGCAGCACAAATTGGTGGCTACCATGGACAAGTGGGAAGTTCCCAAGGCACGTGACCAAAGGGGGAAGTTCCCAAGAATAGTACTAGTCTGTACCAAACTAGTAAATAGTTGTACCAGCTATGTTTCTTTATAATAATTATACATGTACCATGTTGGGATTCCCCATCCTATATAAAGGGGAACCATATCATTTTGCAAAACACATGATATTCAATACAAGAACAAGAACATTCTCTACTCTCTATCTTAAACATTCTCCATTGTCTCTCCTTTTATTTTATTGCTTACATTTATTGTGTTTTACTGATTGTTCTTCATTTATTATTCATCATTGATCATAAAGAGCCACTATCAAGTCCCTCATAACTCTTAGTTCTTCATCGGCCGTTCCAAGTCAAGCATTTTAGCCCAACCTCGAAGCTCAGCGTACGCCAGTCCGAGACCCCGATTCGTAGCCGTTCGGTTCGAATAACAACACTGCCTCTCACTCTTACTTTACCTTCCTAGCTCACACTTAGAATCTATCACCTAACAACTAGCATTAAAATAAATCACGTATTTTTAGAACCACAAAATCAAATATAATTGTAATTACCATTTTCAAGGTAAACACTTGCTATGTTTAAATCCTGATAGTCAACACACACCCTTACTTTCCCATCTTTCTTCGGAATTGGTACGATGTTGGCTAACCAGGTTGGGTACTCAACTACCCTGAGGACTTTAGCTTTGATCTGCTTGGTGACTTCTTCCTTGATTTTTAGGCTCATGTCTAGTTTGAATTTTCTGAGTTTGTGCTTCACTGGCGGACACATTGGATTGGTAGGAAACTTATGAGCCACTATGGATGTGCTCAGGCTAGTCATGTCATCATATGACCAAGCGAAAATATCCTCATATTCTTTCAGGAAACGAGTGTCTTCTTCATTTTCAGACGGTGATAGATGAATGCTTATGCGAGTCTCTTTGATGGTTTCAGAATCTCCCAAATTGATTGCCTCGGTTTCGTCCAGGTTGGATTTAGGTTTGTTCTCAAAATTCTCAACTTCTCTAATAACTTCCTCAGGTATTTCATCCTCTTCTTCTGAGTCATTATCCATATGTTGCGTTGTCTCATTACATGTCACAATCATCGGTTCATCAGGAAAAGTAATAATAATGCTGTAGAAAAAATGCAAAAGGTAATAATAAATACCAAATAACAATGCATTAGTTAAATTTTGAAAATATCCAAAACAGGTACGACTTGATGACTCGAGCAATTATTTTGAAACAAAATGCGTTTCTAAAACAGAATACTGAAAATATCTTAAATGCCTAAAATGGCTATGAAAATAGGTCAAGCTAATTTCCAAGCTACCCAGGAACTCGACGGGCCTGGGATGGTGCGACAGTCTAATTCCTGAGAACAGCTCCCCTCTTAGAGGAGGTGGATGTGGAGGACCTCTTGATTTTGTATGATATGCTGATGATGCCAATATGTACGAACCAACCTTAGGGGATGGGAATAATCAAAATAAAGAAAAACAAAAAGGTAAATAAGTCAGTAAGGATTCTGAAAAATATTTGCAGTATTTAAACACGTATTGCAGGAAAGTAAATTTGCGTCCTAATTTGGGGAACCTCGTCGTGCCCGAGGTAAGCTTAGAGACACGTAGATTTGGAGAGATTTGATGCCGATAAATGCCTCATTTCATTGATGTAATAAATAAGAAAAATCTAAAAATGATAATAAATAAATGAGTTACTAATGGCATCTGCCTTATTACATTTGAATTCCAAAACAATTTGAAAAAACAGATAAACCTAATCTACTTGATCCCAGAGGGACCTTCTCCATATTTGGCCTTTTGGGCCCCATCGATCAGATTTCCCAGGTCGCGCATGTCCAGCAGCTTCGAACCATGCCAAACTTGGGGACTTCGTGCCTTATTTTCTGCAAAATAAACAGAGTTAGACCCTTGCCCCCTCCGGATTCGACTGCTTACACATTAACGATTAGCATGTCAGCATTTTATCTCTCCAGATAATGCACATATTGTGATTGCGTCCATTGGGATTATGGAAATCCCGGTGGACTTTGGACAATGCTTTCTTAGAGGGTTATTATGTGGACAACATATTAACATTGGCTAGGTTGGACCATGATGCATGTACAGTTATTATCAGAGCAAGGTTTCTATAGAAGTCTAGACTGCTACCCTCAAGCGGACAACTTGAGAGGGAAAGGCACGGAACCATCGACTGCACCGCTGATCGACTAGTTTTACCGCAAAGAAGCCTTTCCAAATTTGAAGGGTGATTTTCGCAAGAGCGCGGACACTCATCAAGTGCCGCTATGGTATTAGTACGCACGAGTGGAATATGATGTTTAGCATGGAGTTAAGCAAAAAGAAAACAACACGTTGTCAAGTATTTGCATGATGAATAACGATGAAATGCAATATTTAATAATTGTAAAGACATTTAAGAAAAGAAAAATAAGGAAATAAGTCAGTTTCCATAGTATAAGTGATAAAGCGGGGGAGGGAGATCATAAATGAATAAGGATAGACAAATAAATTCACATAGAATGGGAAGGGGTGTGCAAGTATTAAAGACATGCTTAAAGACTAATTAATAGACAAGTTTGCTATGGTAAGAGCCTAAAGATATCCCCAACAGAGTCGCCATGCTGTCGCGCCCCCTTTTTCTCGCAAAATCGGGTTTCGACATTTTTGAGACAACTCCCTTCCTTTTGGGACAGGGTAAGGGATTTAAAGAGTCGCCACCTAACGGATTAAGGTGCGTTAGGGCACCTAGAACAATTAACTCATGAAACTAGTTTGTGTCACCAAAGATCGGGTAAGGGCTCAAAATTACCTTGAGGGGAAGGTTTTAGGAACCCCTCAAGGTCCACAACGGTGGGTCCCGGCCGAATTGAAATTAAGCGAATTAGTCTTAAAAGGGAAGAAAACAAATTGGACAGATACAATATTCAACTTAGTTTTACACAGGAGTATAGGGGTGGTCCTAAGTTTTTTAGCCTATAGGATCATTCCATGCAATGCTTTGCAACTCTCTCAAGTCGGGGTTTTACTCATAGCATTAGTGCATGGGCTATCATTTCCTTTACTACCAGATTACTATCTTTCAGTTGTTACCTAAGCGTCCTAATAGCTCCTAACTCGTGCCTTATGCGTGCACTAACCGTCCCGTACCTATGGTCTTGGAGGTATTTAGGACCTCTATTTAGGGTGGTTCTAGACTGACCTATGTTGCTTAAAATGAGAAAAGCTAGGCGACAAACAAAAATTCAGATAAGACTTAATGTAAAGAACAAATAGGGGCTCACATTGACCTCTACAAGTAGACAACAAATGCACGCAATTAAATCAGCAAACTTTGTTAATTTAGGATCCTATAGGCGGGATATCTACATGATCAGAACAGAACATAAAGAAGCAGTTTATTAAGGCGAGCATCATGACCTACTGGTTTGCCTTCTGATTTTTTGAAGCTTTAAATCTGGGCATTTTCAGGCAGTAAAATATCACAGTTTTAGACCCCAGAATCATTAATAGCCCTACAGATTCGCCTAAGTGATTAATAGAATCCTATAGGCATGGTATCTACAACTGTTAATTATAGATCTATAAGATGGTTTCTAAGCAAATTACTGATTTTAACTCGTAAAGACAGGTTTTATCTCATTAGATCCTATACGCATGCTTTCTAATTTGCATAATTGCTTTAACTCTTATAGACATGATCTCTAAGAGTTGACTTTATTTAAACCTCTATAAGCATTGTTTCTAAGTTCACAAACCGATTTCACCCTATAGGCATGACATCTATTAGTTTAAATCCTAGAGACATGATTTCTAGGTTTTGAAACTGATTCCTTTCATTCCTATAGACATGGTATCTAAGTTGAAACTGATTTTTTATTTCCTATAGGCATGATATCTATTAATCGTACGCGAGAAGAATTTTAAACATCTTGCAGGTAGGTTATTATTCAAACAGATAGAACCTATAGATATGGTCACTAATGCATGCAAGTTATAAAATGTGCACGGATCCTATGGACAGGATTTCTAATGCAAGGTTAAACGTAAAGCAGGGTTTCTAGCATGCAGATGTGCAACACATAATCAAAAACGATCATAAAAAAACCTATAGGCAGGATTTCTAACATAGTACAGTATCCACATAATGCAATCAGCATGGTTAAGTCCTATAGGCGGGATTTCTACCCAAGTCTAAAGATGTAAGAAAAAAACCCCCTGATTTTACTAATAAGCCCCAAATCTGTTTATTACAGAGATTATTACATACCAGAATGAATAAATTACATAACAATATCCATTACACTATAGGGAGCCTTAGCAGGCCCAATGTAAACCTGGGAACTAGGACTTCAAACATATCAACTTTGAAGCATAGAGGAGGATCCATCCATGACACATAGGATTAGGTTCCTAATGTGTCAAAGTTCCCAAGGGCCTCAGGGACCCCGGGCAATGCTCACACCAGGACTACACTTAAGGAAACAATTCATATAAGATTAGAAGACCAGTCCCAATGTGTCAGAGTTCGAAGGAGTCTCAGGGACCCTACGCAGTGCTCACACAGGGGGTGGTAGGAACCTAGATAACTAAGAGTAGAAGGTTAAAAACCAGTACATAGAGGGTAAAGGGGGGCAGGTTTAGAAACCAGTACATATAGAATAGCAACGGAACTGCACCAAGGAACAAACAAAATTCATGTTCAGCATATAGTTTGAACAAGCTTGCATTTTTGATTAGGCTGGATGCTAGGATTAAACAACTGTGGCTTAAGCACAGAAACAATTAGTAAACAAAACGGACACATGAATTAGCCACACATTGATTACATGTTTTTAGCAAAGTTCAGAACAGGAACTGAATTAGGAAGAGTTTCATCTTATTGAAGATAGCTTAGCTTAACAGCATCAATAAATGGAATCAGGCAGTCACCTAGCAAACAGAATCATGCTGCAAATTTGTAATAGACTAATTGAATAAAGCATATAGAACAGAATGGAATACTAGGAGTTAAGGCATACCAGTCGAGAAGAAAACAAATAGGGATGCAACAGTAGCCAAATTCCAGAGAATCAGGCCTTGGCTTTCAGCCGGCCTAATAGTGCAGAAACCAGAACAGTAGAACAAAGAGAGAACTTAAGTTTTTAAGAAATAAAAAGTTTTGAAGTTGTGAAGTTGTTCAGTAAAGAAGTTGTAAAGCGTGTAAGTGTCTCAGTGTGTCTGTCTGTGTAAAATTAGGACAAGGGAGTGGCTTTTATTGCATATAGTAGAGTAAAATAAATAAGGTATAAAATCAATTACACACAAATAAGGTATGAAAATCAGTTAATCAATCAATTACGGTCAACATGAATCAATTAAGAAGACAAAATCAAATAAGTACTACTTAATTTAAGGAAAATCTCACACGAAATCAATTAGTATCTAAAAATGAGGTCAAATAAAGTAAGAACTGATTCCACAATCAATTAGCAGTCAGAACACAAAATCAGCTAGTGATACGGGTACATAAATAAGGTAAGAACAAGTAAGAACATAGTAAGGAAACACGGGTACTTAGTTCAAACCCTAATTTAGGTAAGTAAATCAATTAACACTTAATTGACAGAGTTGAAGGTAAACGGGCAAAACAGTATATTAAATAGTCGAATAATTGAAAACCTAAGACATATCAAAGACATAGAGACGAAACTCAAGTATAAATCAGTCGAAAAAGTAAAGAAGAAAACCATAGATGAAAACATTTAAACGCTTAGATATTTTTTGCAGAAAACCCATTAGAAATCAAAACCCTATCTTTTGGGGTAAAATAAAATCGGTTAACAATAATGGTAAAAACAGAAAATCTTAAGGGAAAAATACCAAGCAAACTCAAAACCGCTTGAGATCTAAAGAGATCTAAACGGATCAACCAGAAATAGCTAGGTTTGTGGAAATAAACAGAAGTGAATCAAATCTGGTTTAAACCAGAGATTTGAGAACATAAAAACACGAAAATATCAGTCCTCACAGATATCGGAGTGAACATAGATGGATTAATCGAGAAATGAGAGACTTTGAACTAAATCTGGTCAGAATCTCTTGAGATTATCCTCAAGTAACATGAAAATCATAAAAACAGTAGAGAGGTGAGGCCGGATAAGGCATGAAATCGAAGGAAAACCCCATGAATCAAGGGGGATATCAGTGACGACGGGCTAGGGTTAGAGGGGGTGAGAGAGAGAAGAGATGAGAGAAGGGATCCAGAGGTGGCGGGTTGGGAGAAATGAGGGTAGGGTTTAGGGGTTGGTGTAATTAAAAAAGGAAAACTGATCCTGGACCGTTGATCTTCTGAGATTCACTACCAGGATTAAATTTAGGCTGGGGCAGGTTATAGACGGGTAGGGTATTTGGGTTTGGGTATTGGGTTATGGGTTAGGGCAATTGGGGTGACTATATTATTGGGCTAGGGGTTCGAAAATTCTATTGAAAAGGGGTTATGTTTTAAATACCCATTTAATTTAATGAAATAATTTTATAAAACAATTTTATAAAATAATTTATAAATGATACAAATGTCATTTGTGCATGAAAATAATTTATAATAACTACTTAATATTATAAAAATATGAAAAGTTATTTTCTGTATAGATATAATTATGCATATATATGGGCTATTGCTGCAAATTGCGCAATTCTAGCCTTAAAATGCAAATGTAATTATAAAAAAAATGTAATTAAATTATTTGAGCACTATATGGGCATAAGTGATAAATTTAGATGATTAAATCATCATAAAAATGATATGAGGGATAATTATTGGATATTTGTATATAAAAAAAATACAAAAATAACTTGATATAAAGCTTTAAAAATTATAGAAAAATTATAGAAATACTTGTGCATGTTTGTAAATGCATGTGCACTATTTTTTTAAAATACATATGCATATTTAAAATATATGGAAAAATTGGGTATCAACACGGCCGCGATGGAAATTATGCGGACCGCGGTGCATGAAGTTCAGATAGCTGACAACTTGAGCAAAAGAAAAAGCCGTGCGGTCCGCGCCAGAGTTGTGAGGCCGCTAAAGTCCCTTACGTGGCCGCGATTGATATTATGCGGACCGCGAAACTTAGCTCAACCCAGATCCATATTTGAATAACACGGACCAGGATCAGAATTACGCGGCCGCGCTCAGAAATACACGGCCACACAACCTCCGCAGGGGTATTTTTGTCCAGAAATTTCAGCTTAGTATAAATAGAACTTTTTGTCATTTTTAGGTCATGCTATGTATTAGAGGAGCACCTGAGACGGCCGAGTTTACTACTTTTGGAAATTTTGTACTAGATTCATCTTTTAACATTAGATTTTCATCCATTAATCTAGTATTATGAATTTTATCTTCTTTTCATCTTTAATATCTGTTATTTCCATGAGTAGCTAAACCCATAGCTAAGGTTGTGACCCAACCCTAGTGTGGGTATTTAATGGGTATTGAATTTTAGGGCTTGAATGTGTATGGGTTAGTGATATTTAGCCTAGTTCTTGCTAGAACTATATTAGTGGTTGCAAACACTGATTCATACCTTTATGACTTAGTCTCTACTTGAGAAAGAGGGACTAAGTCTAGGAAAACTAGTCCAACAAGGAATTGGGTGAACTCAAGAAATTGATTGCCCCAATTAAAGGGTTAAACCTAGAGATAGTAATACCCGACATGAGCTAATATCACTTGAATTGCATGAATACCCATTTGGACTTGAGAAAGCCAAATTGGGCAAAATCACTCAAATTACCGAGAGGTATAGAGTGAGTACTTGGGTGTGATAGCTATATTACGTCCCCATTCTAATCACGAGGTGCCCTAGATTCTTGCTACCCGTTAGATATCCACCTAGGTAGAAGTCACGACCCTAGTCTCTTTAAACCTTTGAAAATCAACAACAAAAATATTATACTTAGTTTCAAATATTGTATACAGTAGAATAGAGTTAGAAGCAGAATCAACCCAAAAATGTGTGGAAGTGTAATTAAGAGCAAAACCCGCATCTAGACTTAAATATAAACCTAATTCCAAACAAATTAACTCCCTGTGGATTCGATCCCAACCTAGTTGGGTAAAACTGCATCGACCACCCTCGCTACGCAATAATAGTGCAGGCTTGGAGCCGATCAGGACCAGGCGTACACGTCACCTCAAAATCAATACCAAACCGGCTCCAAGGCCAAAACTAAATCATTTACCGTTCAAGTCTCAGATAAACACATCTCAAATGCTCAGTTTAACAATGTTACCCTTAAGAGGTGTCAACAACATGTGAGGAATCAAATAAGAAGCACTGAGATAGAGATATCATATACGGATATAGTATCATGACTGAGAACATGTGTGCAAATAATATATATAACTCAAAAATAACAAGAATAGCTCTATCGAGTCTCAAACAGTTAATAGTTAGACTAGACATGATGTCTAACATGAATCACAGTTCAAATAATCAAACAAGTAGAGGAAATGAAGGGATAACATGATATGATAGCAAAATAAGCCCGGTAATTGCTTGAAGGCCTCCCCAATCCATGAACACACCGGTGCACGCACACACGCCCGTCACCTAGCGCGTACATCAACCCAATATCTTTCATATGACGTAGTTCTCAAGGTTAAATACCCTAAAAACCAAGTTTAGTTGTGTTACTTACCTCAAAATGAGCAAATCAAAACTCCAACAAGACCTTCCCACGCGTATTAGTTTCCAAACGACTTGAATCTAGGCACAAACAACTCAATATCAACAAATAATGTTGTAGGAAATAACTTCAAACAATAAAGTTTTAATCTTTATCAACATAAAAAAGTCAAGCCCAAGCCCGAACTTCGGAACCCGACAACATTCACAAATTCCGGACACCCATTCGAGTCAAACCATACCAAAATCATCCAATTCCGACCTTAAATTGACCTTCAAATCTCCATTTTTTTATTTTTAAAATGTTTCTACAAAATCTCCAAATTATCTTCTCTAAATCACCAAACAAATGATAAAAACAAAAATGAAATCATGATAAATGAACAAATCCAAGTCAAAAGCACTTACCCAATCCAATACGTGAAAGTCCCCTCAGAAATCGCCCAAAACCGAGCTCTACAACTCAAAATATGATATAATAACTCTAAGCCTCGAAATGAGTTTTAAACATTCTGCCCCAGGTGTTATGCATTGCGATCGGGGGACCTACGTCGCGATCGCGAAGCCCAAATAATCACAACCCTCCAAAATAGTCTACGCGAACACGAAGACACATACATGAACGCGATGCTTACCATATCTGAATCTTTGTGAATGCGTGCTCACCTGCGCGATCACATAGGCTTAAAGTCTGACGCTCCACCTGACCACTGCTCTACGCGAACGCGTGAACCTCCTCACGCCCGTGATGACCTGAGCCTCAAAAATTACGCGAACGCGGGCTTACTATCAGGAATACGAAGAATAGATTTCCAACTGCCAACAACAACTCTTCGCGATAGCATCCCTTTCTTCGCGATCACAAAAGAGGAATCCAGATACACATAAAATCAGCAGTCCAACAAAGTCCAATATGAAGCCGAACTTGATCTGAATCACACCCGAGCCTCCCCGTACCCCATCCAAACATACCAATAGTCCTAAAACACAATGATAACTTAGTCGAAGCCTCAAATCACATCAAACAATATCGAAATTACGAATCGCATCCCAATTCAAGCCTAAGAAACTAATGAACTTCCAACTTCTAAAACCAATGCCGAACCATATCAAATCAACTTCGAATGACCTCAAATTTTGCACACTAGTCCCAAATGACACAACAGACCTGTTCCAACTCCATCAACAAACTCCCGATCTGATATTGATAAAGTCAATTCTTGGTGAAATCTCTCAAACTTCCAAACCTTTAACTTTCCAACTTTCGCCAAAAAGCCTCAAACAAAATTAAGGACCTCCAAATCAATATTCGGACATATCCACTAAACCTCCGCATCTCCTGCTCGGTCTCTGAAGTAGCCTCCTCGACTGGCTGACCTATCCACTAAACCTTCACCGAAGCTATTTTCTTTGATCTCAACTTTTGAACCTGCCGATCCAAAATGGCCACCGGCTCCATATCATAAGTCAAATCCTCGTCTAACGAAACCGTGATGAAATACAAAAAATATGGCAGATCACCATAATACTTCCAGATCATAGAAACATAAAACACTCGGTGAACACCCGATAGACTAGGTAGCAATGCAAGCTTGTAGTCTACCTCTCCAATCCCCTCAAGCACCTCAAAAGGACCAATATACCGAGGGCTCAACTTGCTCTTCTTCCCGAACCTCATCACACCCTTCATGGGCGAAACTCTGAGTAACACCTTCTCCCCCACCATATATGCAACATCACGAATCTTCCTATCAGCATAACTTTTTTGTCTGGATTGTGCTGCCCGAAGCCAATCCTGAATCAACTTGACTTTCTCCAAGGCATTCCGAACCAACTCAATACCCAACAACCTAGCCTCTCCCGGATCAAACCAACCAACTGGAGAACGACACCGCCTACTATACAAGGTCTCATAAGGATCGACTGGTAGCTATTTTTGTAGGCAAACTTTGCAAGCGAATTGATCCCACGAACCCTCAAAATCCATAATGTGCCGCATAACGTATCCTCTAAGATCTAAATGGTGCGCTCGGATTAACCGTCTGTCTGAGGGTGAAATGCTGTACTCAACTCAACCTGTGTGCCCAACTCTTGCTGTACTGCTCCAAAAATTCGATGTGAAGTGTGTTCCTCGATCAGAAATGATTGAAACGGGGATGCCATGCAAGCGAATAATCGTTCGGATGTAAATTTGAGCCAACTGCTCAGTAGAATAGGTAGTCACAACCGGAATGAAGTGTGCGGACTTAGTCAACCGTTCCACAATCACCCACTCTACATTAAATTTCTTCAAAGTCCATGGGAGTCCAACAAGGAAGTCCATGGTGACACGCTCCAACTTCCACTCGGGAATCTCAAGTCGCAGAAGCGAATCGCCTGGCCTCTAATGCTCGTACTTCACTTGATGACAGTTCAAGCACTGAGCCACATACTCTACTATATCTTTCTTTATTCTTCTCCACCAATAGTTTTGCCTCAAGTTCTGATACATCTTAGTGGCACCCAGATGAACGGAATACCGCGAATTGTGCGCCTCCTAAAGAATCAACTCACAAAACGCATCTATATTGGGTACACAATGTCACGATCCAAACCGATGGGCCGCGACGAGCACCCGGTACCTTACTCAACCGAGTACCAACGTAACGTATGTTTCTTATTACATCATTATATAAACATGACATACGGGCCTAATAGGACAACATGATCCTTTATAAACTCAAAACATAGGCCGACCAGGCCGTACAATCTTTTATATACACAACATATGTCTACAAGCCTCTAAGAGTATATAAATGTCATAAAGGTCGGGATAGAGTCCCGCCTTACCAAATAATACACGTCTAAATCATTCTAACCAAGCGAGCAACTCCGAAGCAAATGGAGCGCACAAACATCTTACGCTGAGCTGATAGCCTACTTGGAGGGCTCTCGACCTGTCTATTGGGACCTGCGGGCATGAAACGCAGCGTCCCCAGGCAAAAGGGACGTTAGTACGAATAATGTACCGAGTATGTAAGGCACATAAATAAATACATAAGAGACATGGAAGAAATATAGAGTACATGACTCAGCGTGTTAGTATGAATAACTTTGTAAATCATAAATTACTTTTAGCGTCAAGCATATGCGTATGAATGTCATGTCGTGAATAGGTACATATTTCATAACATCATCAGCCTCTGAGGGCATCCCATCAGATCATATCGGCCACTATGGGCAAAATCATCATCGTATACCAGCTGATCAGGTGGTGGTGCGTATATAATGCCATAACCTTTCCTATATCCCATATATATATATATATATATATATATATATATACATATATACATATATATATATATATATATATATACATATATATATATATATACATATACATATATATATATATATACATATACATATACATATATACGCGTATCTAACGCCATTTGAATCATATTTCAGCCACTGTGGGCAACATCATCATCATATACCAGCTGATCAGGTGGTGGTGCGTATATAACGCCGTAACATTTTCCCATATCCCATATACATATATTTACATATATACGCGTATATAACGCCATCTGGTCATGGGTCAATGCACATGTATAAATGAGTGAAATGCATGAAAACTGCATAATAATCTTGATATTCCTTCCGGATAAACTTTTCCAAGTGCGTATTATTCTGAGATCCATGAATAGAAGATAATAATAATTCTCATGGGGAATCAAGAATATAGACACCCCTACTATTTCTATGAATAGAGTAATTTATAGAAACTGTGTATTTGCTCGTTTCGTTCGTATCGTATGGATCATGCCAAAAGAAAGAAGGGATAGCCTTAACATACCTATTTCTGCGAAATTCATGAACAAAATTGTTCTTGATCCTTTGAAATTTAAACACGAAGTTTGGCTTTGGATTTCGTTGAAACTTTTGGACGAAACTGGTTCTGCTCTTTTGATCCAAAATAAACGAACAAGCCTCTATCTTCTACGTTTTCTGTATGAAACTTAGTTACTGAATTTCCATTCTTTAAAAATGAATCCTTCACTTTACTTGTTAAAGAATCATTAAGAAAGGAATTTCCAAAAATGATCTTGCTCACGTTGAAATGGAATGAAGCTCACGTTTTTTTTTAAAATGAAATGGAATGGGGCTTTACGTTTGAAATGAAATGAGCTCCCATTCTGGAGTTTCCAACAATGATTTCTCTCAAGTTTCAAATGAATTCTCTTAATGTCTTTCTAGGCCCCACTTGACTTTAATGCTCAAAAGACTACTTGTCACAAAGTGTGACACTAATCTATAATATTCATTAGTCATACTAACCTTGATTGTCATGGTCCCACGTGGACAAGACCATTATTACTCTTACCCACTTAACTAGGTAACGTCCTGTTACCCGGTAATTAATCAATTATCCGTAAAATTGAGAATTATTCCCACTTACTTAAAATATTACTCACTTTTCACATTCCTTATACACCTTACTACCATGGTCATGTAGTACCTTGTATGGCACTAGTCCATAAATACCAGGTATTTTAACTCGGGCTGTATGTTACCCCAAAATGCCAAACTTTGACAAAAATTTATTTTCTTTGACTTGCTTCCCCTTTCATCTTCACGAATTTGCTCATCACTTATTTAAAATAGCATAATCCTTATAATCTCCAAATAATCTTTTACTTGGACTGATGTCAATTATCTTACGACAAATTTAACATACAGTACTGTAGGGTGCAACATTATCATAACTTATTACTGCGAAGTGTAATATCATCGTAACATATTACTGCAGAGCATAACATCGACGTAATACTGCGGGGCGTAACATTATTCCCCCCTTTGGAACATTCGTCCTCGAATGTTGACTGATGAACTTATTATTTTCATAACTTATATCTTCCGAATACTTTAGAACTTTCCTTGCCATCTAGGCTACTATTCTGTGAATAAGTCCAAAGTCTAGGGTATTCCCCCCTTTAGTCCTCTTTCTCATACCACAACTTGTGGCCGAAATCTTTTCAATCTCGTAACTGTTGCTACCTCGTGTCATGCAGCATATATGACTCTGACTTTGTAAGTGCGCCTTATGCGACTCTTCTTTCCTTTTCCCTCCAGCCTTTAGCCAATCTCTTGGCCTCACTTTGTAAATATATATAGAGCCTGACGAGATGTCCCTCTGGGCATCTATAGTTATACTTGAAGTTCTTTGCTCGATACTTTGTTGAACTTACGAATATTGCTATATCTTATTTCATAGATTCGTTTATCCACCCGTATGACTTTACTGCATCTAGTTGGGTCATACTATACCATGACTCTTACTTCGACTTTTAGTTACTGAGGTCGACGACCAAACTCCAGGTTACTCTTTCACTGTTTATCATATATGTATAAGTCTAAGTCCTTTAATACTTCCTCATTACTGTTCATCTTAGGAATGATTGTCCAATCTCATCTCGTACTTTGTAACTTTTATCCATCCATTGTCGATTCACCTCAATGTTTATCTATAATCTTCCATCGATAACATGAAACTTCTTGCGTAATGAATTGCCACTAGGGCTTATGTTGCATCGAGGAATATTTGAAGTGATTTTCTTGATCCACTTGGGGGAGATACTATACTTCAATAATCATATTTAATAGCATCCCAATGTGATTCACCTTACATGAGTATTTTAATTCCGTACAATTCGTGAAATCCTCTTCAAATCATTACTCAATCGAAGGCCAAACGTCATCCTTTATCTACGACAATTACACCCTTATTCTATTACTAGGGAAACATTACATCTCTTCTAAACGCCATTTGTCTTTGACTCCTTTGAGTTCATTCAGGCTATACTAAGCTTTTTATAACTTAGAAAAACCATCATATCTTCTTGTTTTCATAGGCTTAATCCTGAGAACTTATCCATTTCGTCACCTTCTCACTCGTCCTTTCTTATCCTTACTCCTGTCTTCCTACAATCTTGTCGCTCTACCATACTTTAGCTTGCGATCCACACATAAATATTTATACTTGTTCGCAACTTTCCTTCATCTTGCTTGCACCATAGATTTCCTTATGTTATTCTAGAACATCAAGCGATACATCACATCGTCTCTAACTCTTCTTTACTCTCTTGACTAGATCTCTCTGTACTTAGAAACCATAGGTTGGAAGGTACGCCATTGACGACTTTCCTATCATTCTTGGACATTAAATCCTAGTGCTTTTAGCCTTCTATCCGAAGCATGGACTATTCACGATCTTCGTCATCTTAGTATCTCGTACGTTGTTCACCTTTAGCTCACTTACCTTAAAATCTCACATCACATCTTCTATCTCTTTCATGACCTCCCTTCCATATAGGTATAATTCACGTTCACAACTTGAAGCTCTATTATAATACTTGCACCTCTGGGTATACACAATTTGGTGGGAGCTTCGTACTGACTTCTTATGAGGCTGGTACTTCTTCTAACTGGCTTTCTTGTAGAGCCATTATAGATTATGGTTGTTGTGTTAGTTCTCTTGAGCATCTGATATTAAGAGTGATTTTGTCATGTTCTCAAGCATAACTTCTATAATTTTTCTACGCCCAATAATCAGACTCCTGATTTACTTGGGTGATGTAATTCTTTAGCTTCCTCTTCCTTCTGATCAGCCTTCATGTAGGCTTAAGCTATCTCCCGATCTGTCGCTCATGGTATCAGTTATTACCTTAGCCTTTCATGGGCGTTAAGGAATATCCATCCATGATACAATCTTTCATTTAATATCTATCCATGATACAATCTTCTAACAATTCAATCCTGTGTCTATACCCTGGGCTCAATTATTCTTTTTAACTTATATCGGAGTCTTCTATAGCTGTATGGTTGTCAACAAATATAATGCTCCAAAATCATAAGTGTATCCATAACGTACTAACTCTGGATAATTGATCGAATAATTCCTTTCGTTCCATCTCATCTTTCTTTAAACGTGTGCAATTACTTTTCCTAGTCTTTCTGTCACGACCCCAACCCCGATCGTGATGGCGCCCAACACACTGTTAGGCAAGCCCGACCAATTAAATAACCTTAACCATTTTACCCAGTTCATGAATTAATTAACACAGATAATTACTAAATCAAAATACTGAAACTCTGAAATATAGTTAAAACATGCGGAAAACCCAAGTAGAAATACTACTACTACACAGCCCGAAGAATTCGGTGTCACAAGTCTGAGCCTCTAATACACGGGTGTCAACCTACTACATATTGCTCTAAAGAAATGCGGAAATAAAGCAAATAGGTTAGATGGAAAGATCAGGACTGCGGACGTCATGCAGCTACCTTGATGTTCCCAGATATGATGCTCTGCAGAGAAATCCTCACTCAGCCTCAATGGTTGCACCTAGATCTGCACACAAGGTGCAGGGAGTAATGTGAGTACTTCCAATCCAGAGAGTAATAAACATAAATAAGGGTTGAGAGTAAGAAATCCTGGATAGGCACAATGTAAGCTATAATTACAGCAGTTTAATCCAGATAATATCAACTCAAGAAACCAATGAAAACAATGATGCTGCAACAGATAAGTAAATGAATGACTATCAATTAATAAATGCAACAAATAGTACGGTACTCTCTAGTACCCGCTGCGGCGTGCAACCCGCTCCATTTATTTATCGTCGACGGCGCTCACTAGGGGTGTGCAGACTCCCGGAGGGGCCCCTTAAGGCCCAAGCGCAATATCAAGCCATCTCGTGACATCCATTAGGCCCTAAGCCTCATATCGATATCAATATAATACTGCTGTGGCGCGAAGCCCGATCCCACACTCAGTACAGAATCACATAAGCCCCTTGGGCACAATAGCATATAAAATATCCAGCTCAAACTTCATTAGAAATATTATTTAAGTTCCAAGTTTTGAGAAAAAGTGGCTGAGTTTGCAAAACAGTATTAAATACTAGGACTGAGTTCAATTATCTGAAAATATGGTAAGAAACCAGTAAAAACAATCCCTGAAGGATTCAATCAGTTGGCATGAGGCCAAATTAAGATAATTAATCCATTTTTATAAGGATCTCATTAACCTTCAGTCAATTAGGTAGTAATTTTATTAAGCGGGACGGACCAAGTCACGATCCCCGACGGTGCTCTACCCCACGCCCGTTATCCGGCGTGCAAGTCACCTCAACATAGCACTACAATGTGCAAATTTAAGGTTTCAAACCCTCAACACAGCATTTACATCTATTACTAACTTCAAGCCGGCCAAAATCCTAGCTCGCTATGCCCTTGCCTCTCAAATCGACCTCCTCGCGCGTCGAATCTGACCAAAACAACAACGAATACGTCACATTATGCTATAGTATCAATACCCAATCGAAAATAATCGAAAAACATCAATAATCCCGAAATTGACAAAACCCGAGCCCCGGGCCCACTTCTCGAAACTCAGAAATTTTTACAGAAAAGTGTTCTTAATCTTCTCTCGATTCCGTACATATAAAGAACACCAAAATCGGAGTCCGTTTGACCCCTCAAATCGACCCCTAAAGGTCTCATAATCTCAGGCCCCAAAATCCTATTTTTCTACTGTTTTTTATGAATTAAAGGCTTGGATTATGGTCTATAATCACCCATAAACGAGTTTTAATAATCGAATCACTTTCCTCTGTGATACCCACTGATTTTCTCTCTTAAAAATTGCCTCAGAAGCTTCTTCCCGTTCAGAATTGAAAGAAAACTCAATCTGCTCATTATAGGTATACTGTTCACGCGTTTTACTGCTCCCAATGGATTCCTTGTGAAATTATAATGAATTTAGGCTTTTTAATCACTCAATTTGACCTTATAATGAAGGAGATATGTTGGTTTTAAGATTTGCAAATAGTGCAGGTTTTTAATACGCCGTCAGGGGCAATTTCGTCATTAACCTGAAAATCTGGGCAACCTTGGTAAAATGGCCATAAAATCCTCATACGATGTCCAAATTCGACGATTCTTTTTGCTACGGGTCCGTAATTACGTTACGGATCTAATGCTTCATTCAAAAAAGTAATCGGAGCTCATTTATTCAATATGATATCATTTATGCTTGAAGAAACGACGTCAAAGCATAAGAAAAACGAGCACAACGCAGCCCAAACCTATCTGAAACTCACCCGAGCTCCTCGGGACCGCATACGAACATACTAACACGTCAACTATGATCATTCAAACTTAGTTGCACTCTCAAAACACCAAAACTAACATCAAAACACCAAATTTACATCGGATTCAAGCCTAAGTTCTTCTAAAACTTCCGAAACACGCATTTGATCAAAAACCCAACCAAATCACCTCCGAATAACCTGAAATTTTGCACACACATCCCAAATCACCTAACGAAGCTACATCAACTCTCGGAATTCCATTCCGACCCTCGGATCAAAATCTCACCTATCAACCGGAATTCACCAAAATACTAACTTCGCCAATTCAAGCCTAATTCTACACCGGACCTCCAAAATCAATTCCGATCACACTCCTAAGTCACAAACCAACTCTCGAAGCTAACCGAATCACCGGAAATCGCATCCGAGCCTTATAACTCATAAGTCAGCCTCCGGTTGACTTTTCCAAACCAAACCTTCCTTAAAGAGACTAAGTGTCTCATTTCCTACCAAAACCAATCCAAATCAACTCTAACACACCAAATACCGATAATGAAACGTGAAGAAGCATAAAAATGGGGGAAACATAGCGGTTCTCATGAGATGACGGGTCGGGTCGTTACATCCTCCCCAACTTAAACAAACGCTCGTCCTCGAGCGTACCGAGAGTTGTCCTAGAAGCCAACCAATAGCTGAATGACCTTACCAAGCATATACCCGGGGATGATCCCACGTCACCCTATCTCGCATAGGTCCGATAACACAACATAGCTGAAATTTCACAACCATCTAGTCCATAAACCATGGAACCACATTGCACTTTCCGAAATCATACACAAGACCAAAACCTCACATCTATACTCAGAATAAGCCCGAAACAGCTGTATTAACCCATACCTGCAACCTCAGGTGCAATCATATGATATACTAGATAACCCAAACACTCGAAATGATGACTTCTATTCACAGCAGTTGCCCACAACACCCAAATACCGGTAGAAACCCTCTTATCAACTAAGGTCTTATTCCAACACTTTCATATACTGCCAACGATAAATGGAACACGCAATAAACCGTAACCATTTCTCAGATCAACCATTCATGAAGCCACTTCCCTTTTGACTAATACCACAGCAGATTCCGAGCCGAACCTCGATATTATCCTTCCAACAAGCTGAAATCAAATCCGTTAGTATTCATTAGTGACCCCAACGATCACCTCGAATCCAACACACCACTCTGTTGTTATGACACCTCAAATACAGGCCTAAGCCACAACTTGCATAATACGCGCACCAATAAGAAACGGTCTGAACATACTCAAATCATGAAAAATGACTCAAACGAAAGAGTTGTACCTCAAGCTCATCGGTACCATCACAACACAAGGCTGAGTCCCCGTCTCACATCATAGAGATAGAACACCTGAATCTACCCCCAAAGGTCATATCTCCACGTGGCCTCGCTATAATGCGCGATCCTATCCAAACACTGTTACACATGAAACACCTCAAGTCACTATGCTCAAAATCGACAGCCACGCACCATTTGATGTTGGGAACCAAAGCAATTCATTACGCCCACGGTGGAATAAATAACATAAGCCACGCAACCCGATAGGTCATAACCAATACTCCATTTACCGAGCAACACCCCAATTACTCTTCCCGCTCGACTTTCACTATGAATCCCCAATAGAACCGCACCACGTGTGCCCATAACCAACAAATCATAACGTCTCACAACACCGAAAAGCAACTCATAGCTCTTCTCAGATCACTAACAAACTCAATAACGATCGAATCAACCTATCCCTCAACAATACATTTCGGGGCCAACCAAGCCAACTCAAGCTAAACACGTAGCCACATCGGCCTGCCAACGAACTCATTACCAAGGAAGCCTGAAGTTGCTCCTTCCACTACTATAAATCCTGTCAGAGCCGTACGATACGGTGCCCGGCACCAAATTAATACAGAAATCTACAACCTAGCCCGGCGACATGCCCGGCCACAAGAAACGCATCCGAAAAGTCCCTCAACACCGGAACTGAATCAATGGTAGAAACCTTTACACTGACATCCCTCACGAAGGCCCTAATTAAGAAAAGCAATCCTTCCCAGCCGTCCGCTGGGTCTTTGAAATATAAACCACTCTGCTAGAACATAATCCGACGGACCTCGCCACTCAACCCGTAGCGTTTTCGGCATAGCCCATAGCGCAATAGTCCAGAATAACCCAACACTGAGACAACCAGTCTACACCCCGATATCATATCCAAAATCTAACATACCAAGCAAAGAAAGATTCACTCGGGCCTCCAAATCCCGATAGTTGCTAAACAGTGCCGATACACACGATCTACAACCACATCATAGCCTGTATATGAGAACTTCCGTCTCCACATATCCATTTCCAATTTCGCCGTCTGAACACATGTACACCTTTAATACCCAATTATTCCACGATAGATACTCTAAAATTTCCCTGTGCCACCAAGAAAACCCGAATACCACCAGTCGATCCAACAAGAAAGTGCCGCAATACTACCGATGTATCATCAGTTTAATCACATTACCCCATTTTTTTTTTCTAAGACATATACTCTCTCCAAATCACTTCCAATTAGCAGTACCATTTCCTTGATTATCTGAGGCTACCCGTTGCTTAAGAGTTTTATGAACTTCCTTTCAGAACTGAACTGTAACCTAGCACACGCCAGTCTTGGTCCTCTACAACATACCGCATATACCATACCATCCAAGGATAACATGAACACTTTTATCTCCCTTCCGAGACACAAAAATCTACGTACTCAACTAGTCAAGAACTTTCCATTGGTCCCATCTAAAAGAAAAATCACTACACATCCCATGCTCCGCATGCCCAAAGAAAATATACATCTCCAAACCGCGGTAGAAACCATCAAGAACTCTCTGATTTCCCCTTGCACAAATCAGACCTGTCAGGACTGAATCCTTCTAACTCAACCAAGCTAAGCAAGCCATCAAAACCCAAGAGCATTGCTGCAAAATACTTGCAAGGGCTCATTACCTCGAACACATACAAGGAATTAATCATATCCTTACCAAACCGATTCGGTCTACTATCAAGCTATTCCATCTATCTAATTTCCCTTCTGATTCATCATCAACTTGATATTCCCTCTTGCTGTAGCACCACAATGCCTCAACCCGGGCTTACCACATGAGACCCAAGCAAAATACCACACTGTCTAAGACCCATAGGCCACTGAGTACTCTCTCAAATGTTCCCAGAAACACCACATTCCAGAATACTTTACTCTGAAGAACTTCTTGCGAATCTAAATTCGTTACCTTTACTTTCCAGATACTGATATATAGGATCCCATAATTAACATAAAAATACCACAAGTCTTGACCTTTTCCAATGAAAACACAATCTCTAACCACATACACAACCTTAAGACACCTGTTTGTTACATGTAGAATCTTGAACACATTAAAACCATTCTCGAGAGTTATTTACTTCTTATTCAAACTGGAATTCACCTTATCAAACGAACATAACCACGCGTGCCTCATTAGCACTCTAACACCGCAGGATATGACCTCATCCCAATACAAACAAACATCTTCCTGCTCCATGCACCGAGCATTCTTTACCAACAACAGATTAAGACATCCTGTGATTCTCACACATCTACGAAGCAACATATAACCTTTGTCAAAATATTTGCTTCACTCGTGCCATCCTCGGCTCAATTTCCGCAACCAGAACTGATTCGTCAGCATGCCTCAAACCGGAACCAACATAGAACATAACCGTACAATTAGCTAATCAATAGCAAACTCCCCAACTTGGCTCGAAGCCATAGATCAAAACACTCCCAACAACTCATAACGCACATACTCCATTGCTGCCTTAATACCATAGTGAGATTAAACTCAATCCTTCATAAGCTTGTGGAAACACAAATCATCTAGATTTTTTTTTAACTCTTCTGCAAATCTCGCATTCACTCACACAACAGTTAAGCCCACTCTCTAGGCGATCCAATTTAGATGTCAACACATTTTCTTCACTTGTAAATGAGATCTTCTAATAGATAACATAAGGATCACACAACTTTAGAACACTCCGCAGGAGATGACCCACCTGCTTTGCCTCCAACTACCATTTCTGTATACCTTCCACCGTCCTAAACTGTACGCAGTCGCTTAGTCTTCCTGAGTCTGAACTCATACCGCAACATAAAATTTTTACTTCACTCTCAACTGGAAACATGAAAAGATTCTTCACGCGCCCATAACTCAGGCTATACCTCGAATCGCAATGGAATTCAAACACCTAATAGTTCTTCTATCATCCAGTAGGCCTTCCTCATCACCTCCAAGTCACATAGATGCACCTTGCAGCACTAACATACTCACCACGTAGCTAACCAACCGTCACTCCTACTAATAGGGGCAATGCCGGACATATAAGTTCGAAACACTTGCTCACACAATCAGCACCTCGGTGCTCAAGCCATAGGAAAAGATCTGGCCTCAAGTCCTCCAGACTGGCCCAACATAACTCACAGAGATTACATCTCGCCCCTCGATGGGGGAGTCACAAGCCATCAAGGCACATCTGATACTGAGCGCTCATGCGCGCGTACGAACACGTGGAAGGAATTTCAAGAGTTTCTTTTCAAGCTGAATCAAGGACGCACGATAAGAATTCAAGAATGTGAAGTTTTCCTAAAGGTTCTGCAGCCTCTCGAGGATAAGTACAGACGTCTCCGTACTGATCCACGAGACTCTACTAAACCGGCTCATGACTCGCGAGACCAAGTAACCTAGGCTCTGATACCAACTTGTCACGACCCCAACCCCGGTCGTGATGGCACCCAATACACTGCTAGGCAAGACCGAACAATTAAATAATCTTAACCATTTTACCCAGTTCATGAATTAATTAACACAGCTATTTACTAAGTCAAAATACTAAAACTCTGAAATATAGTTAAAACATGCGGAAAACCCAAGTAGAAATACTACTACTATGCAGCCCGAAGAATCCGGTGTCACAAGTCTGAGCCTCTAATACACGGGTGTCAACCTACTACATATTGCTCTAAAGAAATGCGGAAATAAAGCAAATAGGTTAGATGGGAAGATCAGGACTGCGGACGTCATGCAGCTACCTTGATGTTCCCAGATATGATGCTCGGCAGAGAAATCCTCACTCAGCCTCAGTGGTTGCACCT
>NC_032000.1:40480103-40513878 GCF_001879085.1 Nicotiana attenuata | reverse complement strand
GGCCAGAGCTTACCTGCTACTAGGACTGCGCGAGCTGGGAGAGCTATTCGATGGAGCCACCAATGCCGAGTCTGGGGAAGGTCCCTCTGGGACCAAATAGATAGGAATTTCCATTTCCGCTTTATGAGATGTAATAAGGCCAATGGCCATTAGTGATTTTTATTTTCTTGTCATTTAGTGTCGTTTTAGGATTCGTCTACCTTTTATCAATGAAATGAGACATTTAGCATTCTAAGTTCTCAAAATTAACTTGTCGCTAGGCCTACCTCGGGTACAAAGAGGTCCCCAAAATTAGGACGCGCTTTATATTTCAAGCACTACGTGTTTAAATATTGCAACATTTTCTTATGATCCCTACTGACTTATCACCTTTTTGTTTTACTTTTTGTTTATTCCCCTCCCCAAAGGTTAGTTCGTAAACTCTGGCAACATCATCATATTTTACGAGATCCAGGGGCCCTACACCTACTCCTCCTCCCAGTCCTGCCAGACACAAAAACAAAGGAAAAATGGAAGATTCGAACAACCTAGCTGAACGGGTAGAGGTCACTCATGGTACTCTGGTCCCCAAGGAAAACGCATCCCAACTAGAACAAAAGCTGTTGAAGTTTCAGGAAGAACTTGATCAAGTCCGGAATCTGGAAAATCTATCATTTTCCCTCACCACTCCAGAGGTTACTTTCCCAAAAACTCAGAATCCTGTACCAAAGCAACAAAACCATCACACTCCTCACCACCACTGCAATACCTGCCTACCTCAAATAACACCCCACTGCTCATCCCAGAACTCCAGAACTCCACAAATGACCACTGCCACACCCAACATAATACCCCCATCTACGTAGAAACTGTGCCACACTCCACCCAGCCCATCTCAAGCACACCCGAGTACGAGGGTAAGGACTTGCTCATCAGAAATCTGGCCGAAGAGCTTAAGAAGTTGACTAGCAGAATTCAAGGCGTTGAAGGTAGTAAGGGAATTGAGGGGCTAAACTATGAAGATCTTTGCATACAGCCCGATGTCGAACTGCCCGAGGGGTACAAACCTCCCAAGTTCGAGATGTTTGATGGTACGGGAGATCCAAGGGTCCACTTGAGGACATACTGTGACCAGCTAGTCGGAGTAAAAGACAAGAAAATCCGCATGAAGCTTTTCATGAGAAGCCCGAAGGGAGACGCTTTATCTTGGTACATTAGCCAGGATCCGAAGAAGTGGCCGAGCTGGGTAAGCATGGAGTCTGATTTTATGGACAGATTCAGGTTCAACACAGAGAATGCACCAGATGTGTTCTATATCCAAAACTTGAAGAAGAAACCCACAGAGACCTTCCGTGAGTATGCTACTCGATGGAGATCAGAAGCCGCTAAGGTTAGGCCTGCTTTGGAAGAAGAGCAAATGAACAAATTCTTCGTTCGGGCCCAAGACCCACAGTATTATGAGAGGCTGATGCTGATCGAGAATCATAAGTTTTCTGACATCATCAAGCTAGGAGAAAGGATCGAAGAAGGCATCAAGAGTGGTATGGTTACGAACTTTGAAGCCTTGCAAGCTACCAATAAGGCTTTACAGTCTGGTGGTACGTCCAAGAAAAGGGACGTAAGTGCTGTAATGGTTGCACAGAGGACCAAATCCCCTATCAAATACCAAACCTACCCAATACCTCCAATCACCTATCAGCCTACTCCAAATTACCAAGCACCCTCACCCTCTTACCATACTCCACCACCCACTTATCAGTCAGCTCCACCTCCCGCATATCAGCCCACTTCACCTAAATACTCCCAACCGACACATGTTTACCAAGCCTACAACACCCAACCATCCCACTATCAATCACCTCCCCCACGTCAAAACTTCCCTAGACCTCGACCAAATTTTGACCGCAGACCTCCCAAACAGTATACCGCCATTGCTGAACCAATTGACCAGCTGTACGAAAGACTCAAAACTGCTGGTTATGTCACCCCTATCCCTGCTATAACACCTGAAAACCCTTCTCAGTGGGTCAATCCAAATAAATCCTGTGCATACCATTCCGACATGAAAGGACATACCATTGATGAATGCCGCTCTTTGAAGGATAAGATCCAGACTTTGATTGATAACAAGATCATTGTAGCAAAGGAGCCTGCTCCAAATGTCCGCAATAACCCTCTGCCAGACCACAAGGGCGGAGGTGTTCACATGATCGAGATAGAGGATGACTGGGACCCCAAGGGATCAATTGGTTTAATCACAGAAGGCGACGATCCAAAGAAGCCAGTAGTCACCCTCAATCCGATTGTGGTCCAGATTCAGCCTTCTGGGGACGCCGAGGTAAATATGTCCATGCCACTTGAGTTTGATGCACCATCATCTGCAAAGACGCCAGCACCAGTTGAGGTCGAATTCGTGTCTCCAACAAAGGCACCTACACCATTCGAAGTTGCAGTTTTACCGCCTAAGGGGCTTGCTCCGTTCGGGGTAAAGATAGCCACGCCAATTCCAGTGGCAATGTCAGCCATAACACCGTTCCATACAAAGGCTATACCATGGGACTACACAGCCGAGGCCAGAAGAAAGGGGAAGGTCAAGTTCGGGGAAGCTATTGCAGCACAGGGCATGACGAGGACTGGTAGAGTTTACACCCCGGAACATCTGGCTGAGTCAAGCAAGCAGGCCTCTAGTCGACCAACCATCACTGAAACTGGGCCCGATGATCTCTGGAGAAAGATACAAGCCAAAGAATACTCAGTCATTGGTCAGCTAAACAAAACACCGGCACAGATTTCTATCCTCGCCTTACTATAAAGTTCCGATGCACACAAGAATGCCTTGTTAAGAGTGTTGAGCGAGGCATATGTACCGAGTAACATCACTGGCGAAGAGATGGCGAATATGGTGGGCCAGGTATTGGAAAGTCACAAGATCACTTTCCACGAAGATGAGCTGCCGCCAGAAGGGTTGAGTCACAACAAGGCATTGCATATCACCGTACAGTGCGAAGATTATTTTATCACCAGAATCCTGATTGACGGAGGATCCAGCCTCAACATTTGCCCGCTGGTGACATTCAGGACATTAGGAAAGGGGCTGCATGAGATCAAGTACGGGGCCATGAACGTCAAAGCTTTCGACGGATCCCAAAGGTCTACTATTGGGGAAATTAGCTTGTGTTTGCAAATGGGGACTACTTGGTTTGATGTTGATTTTCAAGTGATAGACGTGCCAGCATCTTACAATCTGTTGTTGGGACGATCATGGATTCATGCCGCTGGGGCCGTAGCGTCAACACTACACCAGGCAGTGAAGTTTGAGTGGAATCACCAAGAGGTGATCATTCATGGCGACGGTAGCAATCCCATATACAGTCGCCAGACCATTCCGGCAATTGGAGGAAGAAGAAGGATAAGCGGGGAAACTTACCACCACATCGAGCGAGTCAACGCCGTTGATAAGGATAAATGGTGGGATAACAAAATTGAAAGCATACTAAACTGGAGCGGATATGAACCTGGCAGGGGACTTGGCAAGAATCTCCAAGGAATCACTAAGCCCATCAAGCTTAAGAAACATGGCACCACCTTCGGGTTGGGGTACGAGTATACCTGGAAAGAATTCAACGACTGGTCGCCACTATGGCGCGGTCCTTACTATCCTTTGGAGAAGCTAATACCCCGTTTGGAGCAGACTTTCCAGCCGGTCGAGGTTATCTACGGGTCAGAAGAAGAAGAAGCACTGGCAGCAGTGAGGAATTTGTTCCTAGAAGGCGATGATGTGGATTGTTGTGTCGTTTTCGAGGAGGAAGGGGAGGAAGGCCCTTCCATACAAGTTGTAAGCAGAGGAGCATGCCTCAATGACTGGACTATCAGAACCACCAAAGCCCGGCGAGTCTCGGGGTAGCAAGGCTGAACAAGCACCATGCACTATCTTTTATTTTTACTAGTTAACTTTCCTTTCGCATTTTTTATTTTTCGCAAGAAAGCGATCAAATGTTCAAAAACGGTTATGGAATTTATCAAAGCATTTCGATTTTCTTATAAATCTTACTCTTATTATTTTCTCTCATTACTTTGCTTATACAACATTACTATTACTTATCTTGATGAACTAATGACTGTGACATGCAACGAGACAACGCAACAAACGGACATAGACTCAGAGGAAGACAATATACCGGAAGAGATCGTTAAAGAGGTTGAGAATTTTGAGAACTGACCTAAGTCCAACCTGGACGAGACTGAGATTGTTAACTTGGGAGATGCAAAAAACATCAAGGAAACATGAATCAGCTTTCATTTGTCACCATCAGAAAAGGAAGAATACACATAGTTTCTAAGAGAATATGAGGACATATTCGCCTGGTCGTACGACGACATGACTGGTCTGAGTACATCTATTGTGGCTCACAAATTGCCAACCGATCCAGCCTGTCCGCCAATAAAACAGAAGCTCAGAAAGTTCAAGCCAGACATGAGTTTGAAAATCAAGGAAGAAGTCACCAAGCAGGTCAAAGCCAAAGTTCTCAGGGTGGTAGAATATCCAACATGGTTAGCCAACATTGTGCCAGTACCGAAGAAGGATGGGAAGGTTAGAGTCTGTGTCGACTACCGGGACCTCAACCGGGCCAGTCCAAAAGACGACTTCCCCTTGCCAAACATACACATCCTGATTGACAATTGCGCCAAGCACGAGCTGCAGTCATTTGTGGATTGTTTCGCTGGTTATCATCAGATCTGGATGGACGAGGAAGATGCTGAGAAAACGGCTTTCATTACGCCGTGGGGAATGTACTGCTACAAGATGATGCCATTTGGCCTTAAGAACGCAGGGGCCACCTACATGAGAGCCATGACTACCATTTTTCATGATATGATACACAAGGAGATTGAGGTGTACGTCGACCACATCATCATTAAGTCAAAGAAAGCCATTGATCACATGAAAGATATGAGGAAGTTCTTCAATAGACTGAGAAGATACAACCTGAAACTGAATCCCGCGAAATGTGCATTCGGGGTTCCAGCTGGAAAATTGCTTGGGTTTATTGTGAGTCGCCGGGGAATAGAACTGGATCCATCGAAGATCAAGGCCATTCAAGAATTGCCACCGCCAAAGAACAAGAACGACGTAATGAGTTTCTTGGGGAGACTTAACTACATCAGCCGGTTCATAGCACAATCTAAAGTTATCTGTGAACTAATCTTCAAGATGTTGAAGAAGGATGCCGCCACCAAATGGACCGATGAATGCCAGAAAGCTTTCGACAGGATTAAGGAATACTTGTCAACGCCACCAGTCTTGGTCCCGCCTGAACCAGGTAGACCTCTGTTACTCTACCTCACAGTGTTGGATGGTGCCTTCGGTTGCATCCTGGGGCAACATGATGAGACAGGAAAGAAAGAACAGGCCATTTACTACCTCAGCAAAAAGTTCACTCCATATGAGGCCCGGTATTCTCTGCTAGAACGCACCAGTTGTGCTTTAACTTGGGTAGCCCAGAAGCTAAGGCACTACTTCTGTGCCTATACTACCTATCTCATATCAAGGATAGATCTTTTGAAAAACATCTTTCAGAAGCCCATGCCCACCGGCAAGCTTGCCAAGTGGCAGATCCTGTTGAGTGAATTCGACATTGTCTACATAACTCAGAAAGCAGTCAAGGGACAGGCACTAGCAGACCACCTTGCTGAAAACCCTGTGGACGGAGAATACGAACCCCTGAAAACATATTTCCCAGATGAAGAGGTAGCATTCATAGGAGAAGATATTGCAGAATCCTATGACGGGTGGAGAATGTTTTTCGATGGAGCAGCAAATTTCAAAGGAGTTGGCATAGGAACAGTCCTAGTATCAGAAACCGGCCAGCATTATCCGGTGTCTGCTAAACTCAGGTTCCCATGCACCAACAACATGGCCGAGTACGAAGCTTGCATCTTAGGGCTCAAGATGGCCATTGACATGAACATTCAAGAATTGCTAGTAATTGGAGATTCAGATTTGCTTATACATCAGGTCCGAGAAGAATGGGCGACCAAGAACTCCATGATACTCCCTTATCTGAACCACGTACAGGAGTTGAGAAAGAGGTTCACAAAGACAGAGTTCCAGCATGTTCCCAGAGTCCAGAATCAGTTTGCCGATGCATTGGCTACTCTATCATCCATGATACAACATCCGGACAAAAACTTCATTGATCCCATTCCAGTAAAGATCCATGATCAGCCAGCTTACTGTGTTCATGTCGAAGAAGAAGCAGATGGAAAACCTTGCTTTCATGACATCAAGGAATATTTGGGAAAAGGAGAATACCCAGAACTTGCAAACACTACTCAAAACCGCACCCTTCGAAGATTGTCCAACAATTTCTTTGACAGCGGAGGAATCCTGTATAGGAGGACTCCGGATTTGGGATTACTAAGGTGTGTCGACGCAAAAGAAGCATCTAAACTGCTAGAAGAAGTCCATGCTGGGACTTGCGGTCCACATATGAACGGCTTTGTTTTGGCAAAGAAAATACTCTGAGCTGGCTACTTCTGGATGACTATGGAGACAGATTTCATCCAGTATGTCAGGAAATGCCACTGCTGTCAGGTACATGCAGACATGATAAAGGTACCTCCCAATGAGCTTAATGCAACAAGCTCACCATGGCCGTTCGCCGCTTGGGGAATGGATGTTATTGGACCAATCGAACCTGTCGCTTCCAACGGGCACAGGTTTATCCTAGTGGCAATCGATTATTTCACCAAATGGGTTGAAGCAGCATCTTACAAAGCATTAACCAAGAAAGTCGTGGCAGACTTTGTCCGCAACCGCATCGTTTGTCGATTCGGGATTCCAGAGTCAATAATTACTGATAATGGCTCCAACCTCAACAGTGACCTGATGAAGGCCATGTGTGAAACCTTCAAGATCAAACACAGGAATTCTACAGCCTACAGACCTCAGGTGAACGGAGCCGTAGAAGCCGCCAACAAGAATATCAAGAAGATACTAAGGAAAATGATAGAGAAGCATAAGCAGCGGCACGAGAAGCTACCATTTACTTTATTGGGGTACTGCACCACAATCCGCACATCAACCGGGGCAACTCCTTATATGCTGGTTTACGGTACAGAGGCGATATTCCCACCGAAGTAGAAATTCCTTCCTTAAGGATTATACAAGAAGTTGAGTTCGACGACGCAAAATGGGTGAAGAGTCGTTACGAACAGTTAGCTCTTATAGACGGAAAGAGAATGAATGCAGTTTGCCACGGTCAACTTTATCAGAACAGAATGTCCGGAGCCTTCAACAAGAGAGTCAAGCCGAGACAGTTCACACCAGGACAGCTGGTATTAAAGAAAATCTTCTTGCATCAAGATGAGGCCAAAGGGAAATTCTCTCCCAACTGGCAAGGTCCATACATGGTTCACCGGGTTCTGACAGGAGGAGCCCTTATACTTGCAGAAATGGACGGAGAAGTTTGGCCGAAACCGATTAATTCGGATGCAGTCAAGCGCTATTATGTGTAATCTTTGTGCTTTCCTATATGATGTATTTTGAACTACATCTGACCTGATTCTCGTTTAAGAGGGGATACGTAGGCAGCCTTATGGGTTCGGTCACAATTCAAAAAAAATTTCATTTCCCCCGCAGTTGGAAACTAGGGCAGAATTTTGAGGGGGACCCTCAAAATTTCGAAGTAACTTCAGCCGACCATCGCAAGCGACCGTCAGAAGCAGCAACCCATTAAACCGGGGCAGAATTTTGAGGAGGACCCTCAAAATTTCGAAGCAAGAGAGGTTGCAATGTCCCGAACCACGTCACAGTCGTCGGTTCATCTAAAAACTATTTCTTAAATATATACTTATGTCATATCTTTAACAAACTCACGCATGTTTATTATCGAAATCGCTTTGTTCAGCAACGCTACCCCTATGATACATACCGTCTCATCAGATCAAAGCCGAACAGGGCCAGCAAAGTCAGCGGGGACCCGAACTAACCTTTCCCCTTCACAAAACTCACGATTTTTCTTTGGATGCAGGCACCCAAGTCGCAAAATCATATATTATACGCTCATACTGTTCAAGGATACAACTCTCAGAACCGTCACACCTATTCACAGTTGCTATCCACACACAATGTCCCCAGCAGCCACAATATCACAATCGGCTATCAGCTCTCAGCTAATAAATTTTACTACTATTCTCCTTTTATCTCTTGCATAAGGCTACCATTCTGCCTTCCGAGGTTAAGCTCTACCTCCATCTGCATTCCTGCACTGCATAAGGCTATCATTCTGCCTCCGAGCTAAGCTCTGTACTCCATCTGCATCTACATGGCTGAAAGATCGCACCTTGCATTCTGCATGGCTGAAAGATCGCCACCCTTTACACTTTGCATGGCTGAAAGATCGCCACCTTTACATTTTTGCATGGCTGAAAGATCGCCACCCTTTACATTTTGCATGGCTGAAAGATCTCCACCCTTTACATTTTGCATGGCTGAAAGATCGCCACTTTTACATTTTTGCATGGCTGAAAGATCGCCACCCTTTACATTTTGCATGGCTGAAAGATCGCCACCTTTACATTTTTGCATGGCTGAAAGATCGCCACCTTTACATTTTTGCATGGCTGAAAAATCGCCACCTTTGCATTCTGCATGGCTGAAAGATCGCCACCCTTTACATTTTGCATGGCTGAAAGATCGCCACCTTTACATTTTTGCATGGCTAAAATATCGCCACCTTTACATTTTTGTATGGCTGAAAGATCGCCACCTTTACATTTTTTGCATGGCTAAAAGATCGCCACCTTTGTTTACATTTTGCATGGCTAAAAGATCGCCACCTTATTTACATTTTGGATGGCTGAAATATCGCCACCTTACTTACATTTTGCATGGCTGAAAGATCGCCACCTTTATTTATGTCTTGCATCGGCAGAAAGATCGCCACCTACTGCATCTCATGGGCTGAAAGATCGCCACCTATTGCATTTCATGGGCTGAAAGATCGCCACCTATTGCATTTCATGGGCTGAAAGATCGCCACGTACTGCATCTCATGGGCTGAAAGATCGCCAAACTGTCCAAAGGCGTCATTGTTCGGAGGCACCATTTTCATAGCCCGAGAACGTCATGCCATGGCCCGAGGACCTCTTTTAATCTCTTGCATATCATTATTCAAAGGCATCATAGTTCGGAGGCATCATTCGCATAGCCCGAGAGCATCATTTCATAGCCTGCGAATCCTTTATTATACGCTTCATGGCCCAGGACATCATGGTCTAAGGACGTCATCTTAACCGTCCAAAGACAGCATTCATGGTCCAACGGGAACTTGCATCATGTTTAAATTTATGCACAATATCGCTTGTATTGTTTATTTGCAGGTAAACCGGCGAGCAACGACCATCTCGGCAGGAGCATTCCGCTCCAGTTCCCGCAGCCCTACTAAACCTTGACCATTCATCCCAACCTGAATATTGCGTCCTTTCTTGAAAGGTCTCCATCGGCATACTCCGCCGACGGATCCTGAACTACATACGGCCTGATTCGTGTAAGACCAGGGATATGTAGGCAGCTTAGAAGCCGGAGCACGGCCAGATTTTCTTCAAAATATTTCGTTCGGTCAAAATTGGTCATCATGTCTTTACCCGACAACTCTTTCATCCTTCCCGGGTAAAGAGGGGCAGCTGTTGATACCCAATTTTTCCCTGTATATTTTTCATATTCAAAATACTTTCAAAATAACATATGTCTGCATATATAAGAGTTTCCAAATGTTTTAGTATTTTTCCTAATTTTTAAAAGATTTTTTAAATCAATTTATTGCCCTATTTTAGCTATACAAACACCAATAATTATTCCTCAAATTATCATTTTGGTGATTAATTTATTTTATTCTCATATTTATCCCAAAATATAGCTAAGGTAATTTTTGCACATTTTTACAAATTTATTTAGTATTTTTTAAAGCTAAATTGCATATAATTGCAATATTAGCCTATTTTAAGAATTAATTGCGTTTATAATTACCAATTTGATTCCAGTATTTTTAATTTAATATTTATATATTATTAATTAATTTAGCACCTTTAATTTGTTTTCAGAAATCATTTTACTATTTTTATAAAATAAAAGGGAAAAAGTGGCTATTTAAAATCTAGCCCTATTTCATTTCAATTGTAGCCCAAATCGACCACCCCAGCTAACCCAATTTCAATCCCAATTGGACCGGACCAAATCCTAAATTTACCCGCCCATGACCCAATTAAAAAACCCGCCCGGCTCCCCTTTTTGATCCAGGCCGTTGATCATTTTGATCAACGGCCACAATTCCCCCTTCCTTTTTTAATTTCCAAACCCCCCAACCCTAAAATCATTTCACTTAATCAGCCGCCTCTAAACACCCCCTTCTCTCAAACTCTCTCGAACCTTCCTGGAACCCTAATCGTCTCCTACCACCTCCACTGTGAAACCCACCGGAATCTATTGCTTCTCAGGCTGTGGGAGTCCTATACTCACCTCCTATTGCTCCTATGTGCCTGGTACCTGAAGATTCGAGGTCTGACCTCGAAGGTTTTCATCCAGACCTTTGCCAGCTCGAGGTTTCACGACCATCTCCGGCCTTGCTCCGGTGTATCCTGGTCTTCTGAGCCTGATTCTAACTTTTCCGACTCAGGTCAATGACCTTTCAAAGCCTTTCTCATTCTAGGGTTCTTCTGAAACCCTAACCCTTCGAGGATTTTCTCCGATTCTTTTTAGATCTATTGTGTATCTATGCTCTACTTGAGTTTTCAAACAATTTCCCTAACTTTTATTTTGAAAATTACTTTCAACACCCTTCTTTTCCGATTTAGTATTTTCTGGAAAGTGTTTAAGTGTTTTATGATTTTTTTTCTTTGTTATTCGTGGTTTGCCTCTGTTGTGTTTTCGTATCATCTTTTGTATGCTTCTCTTACTGTGTTTTCCTATACTATGGTCTCGTAGACTTCTCTACTGTATTTTTACCATGTTCTTATATGTTTATCTTACTGTGTTTTCCTATATGCTTTTCTGCTATACTTTTCCGGTGTTCTTGTGTTCTTCTACTGTATTTTCCTGCTTTAAGTTTTTTAAGTTTCTCTGTTCCGTATCAATATTTGCCATTATGTTCTTTGAATCCTTCTAGTGTGATTGCATGTTACTTTGCTATCATATTCTTCATAAGTTCAGTTGTTGAAGAAGCCCGTCCTTTTCTGAAACTTCTGAACATGATTTTGATTCAATTGCCTGCCCTCTCATCCTTGCTATATGGTTTGCTTGAACTAGGGTTTCATTTCAAAACCCTAACTCTGTCAGACTAATTTTGAGTCTCTGAACTAAGTTTACACCTTTGTTTTCATACAATGTTGAACCTTTTGCTAAACTCTTCTACACTGGATTCTTTCTACTGATTTTTACAAGGGCATGACAAAGTTTCCTTCATGTTTAACGTGTCTGTATGCTTTTATATGTGATGAATCTTTCTTCAAAAAAAGGTTTTCAAACTTGTGATTGATTCAGAATTCCTTTTAAATAGGTCTAATTGATTTGTTTGCTGATTTTCCTTAAGTTAAAAATCATTCCCATCTTTCTGACTTGGTTCATTCGTACAAAATCTCCGGCCTCAGATTTCTTGGCTATTAATTGATTTTCTTTCCTTAAATTGTACAACTGTGTATTTCAAAGACCTTGTCCTTAAATAGCCTTTATGTATTTGCCCCTAATTTACTACTTTGCACCAAGTGTTTGATTAATTTCTTTCCTTAATTGGTTTTTCCCGTTTGAATCTGAATCCCTTAATTAAGGGAAGCCTTGTGTAATTAATTAACAATCAGTTTTCAAACTATTTTCTTACCTTATTTCTGCCTACTTTCTGCACTATAAATACACTACTTTTCTTTCACACTGGACACGATTAACAATCCTCCACTACTACTTTACAATCTCTTCTGAACTCTTACTAGCACTATCTTCTTGTCTATTCTGTGGCTTTCACAAGACTACTACACTTTCTCTTTGTTTGTTTCCTTTGAAACTGGTATGTCCTAATTTTAATTTTCAGCATCACCACAATGTGTTTACTTACAGCTTTCTACATCTATGTCTACTTTACTACTTCTGCAAAGTTAACTACTTAAACTAGCATGTTGTTTTCTTTTGCTTGTTTCTGTTAAGAACCCCTCCTCCCTATTCCCTTTGTGTGCTTTGAGTTACAGTTTAAAACATGGCAATATGCAAGTTATTGTCTATGGATTAAACTTGATCCCTTAGGGGATCCTGATCTCTAAACAATGTGTTCCAATAGGCTTATGGGTGTGCCAGCATCTCCCATTGTTGGGTTATGCCCACTAGCCTGCTCTTTACTTCTTGCAACTCCCCATTCCCTATACCCCTATGTGTACCAATGTGAACTTTTTCCCTTTCCCCTTTCCCTTTTCAGAATCCTGCACTTACACTCTCTCTTAGTTCCTAGGTTCTGCCCCCCTCTTGTGAGCCTTGCCTTGGGACCTTGAGTTCCCTCTGAACTTGGACACTTGAGGGCCGGCTTTTCCTCGCTGCACTATGTCCTAGTCTGGTAATGTATTTGGGGTGTAAGCACTGCCCGGAGTTCATGTGAGGCTCTTAGGGAACTCTGACCCACCCCAAATGAGAGAAAGGCTTTGAAATCTGATCTTTGGAGTTGGTTTACTTCATATTTCAGACAGGAAGTCTGAATCAGGCTCTCCTTGGTTGTAATTTTCAATTTCTGATGTATTTTCTTTATTTTCTTTGGACTGTAATAATTTTGTAATAACTTTCGGGGATAGTTAGTGAAAAGGGAGGGGTAACCATGCATATAAAAGGGTAGATAACTTGCCTATAGGAATCTCTAATTTCAGCATTTTTCATATAGATAACTTGCCTATAGGAATCTCTAATTTCAGCATTTTTCATATAGCTACCATGCCTATAAGATTTCTGCATTTTTCATATAGCTACCATACCTATAAGGACTTCTGCATTCCCATTTAGTTACCATGTCTATAAGAATTTCAGCATTCTCATTTAGATGCCATGACTATAGGGATCCTGCACTTTCATGTAGATATTATGCCTATAGCTTCTGCACACGCATGTAGAAAATATACCTATAGGTCCCTTCTGATTCTTGCATACCCGCTTTTCACTAGGCAAACTTGTTTATAGGTCCTAATAACCAAAAAAGGTAATCAGATGTCACGTTCGTAATAAGATGTAACACCTAGATATCATGTTGTAGGTTTTCTGCATTTTTCATATATATATATATATATATATATAAAAGTGTTTAAAATCAACAACGCGTAGAAAGCATGCCTATAGGAACTATCAACCAAGTGTGAAACGTTTTCACTCGCTTATGAGTCTAAAACCAGTAATAATATTTGCAGAANAAAAAGGTAATCAGATGTCACGTTCGTAATAAGATGTAACACCTAGATATCATGTTGTAGGTTTTCTGCATTTTTCATATCTATAAAAGTGTTTAAATTCTACAACGCGTAGAAAGCATGCCTATAGGAACTATCAACCAAGTGTGAAACGTTTTCACTCGCTTATGAGTCTAAAACCAGTAATAATATTTGCAGAACTTGTAACTTTTGCTAAAGTTTGCTTTTCTTTAATAATCTGGTAACCCCTCTTAATCAGTATGTATTCAATCTATTTCATTCTTGTTTCTGAAATCTATAGACATCATGCCCATAGGCTTTCATCTATCACTTAGGCAAACTGTAGGATAAATTTTTATAAACTGAATCAGATCTTATTAGCTACAACCAACAGGTAGGCTTGTTTCGGGCTTCTTATCTGAACTATGTAATAAATCAGTCTGCCTCAAACCTTTTAAGTTTAACTAAACCCTAAAAACAGTACGTGCAAGACATGCTAAACTATGTGTTTTCTTTGGTTTAAAGGAGGTCTGTCTGAGCCTTTTATTTGTTTATATGCTTCCCCAAACTTGCTATATGTGTTTTGTTTGTCGCCTTAGTATTTTTACCTTTTGAAACCACAAATAAGCCAAACATCCCCTCCCTTTAGGATTAGTAGTCCCAAGTACCTCCAGGACTGATAGGACAGGGGCGGGTAATAGCATGCAATAAGTAAACGAGACCATTCCGCGCTTTAACACCTTAACGGGGTGGGAAAGGGTAGATATGGATATGATGACCACGCGATAACATCACGTGCAAGAATGATTACCGGATGTTGTGTGGGGTGATCCATATTATTAATAAACCTAGGACCCCCTTCCCTTTGTTTCTTTGTTTCTTTTAAAATCTTAAAACGTTTCTTCTAAATCAACTCTCTTTAATGCTTTCCAACTTTGTTGATTTCTAACATTTATGTGAAAATCCCCCTCTTATTTGAAGTCCTACTAGTTTGGACTGATTTGGCATCAAAATTTTTAGTTAAAATCGAGTTCAAAAATTTCTTCTGCGACACATGTATCACGCATATATCTCACACACAGGTATACATGGATATACATGTGATACACAGTTGATACCAATTGATAGAATATATGAGTCCACCAAACTATATAGAGACCAGGTTCTATATAGGTTTCCACAGATAAGGGTAATACAACAATAAGTAAATGAAACAGGGAACTTTTACGTGGAAAAATTCCTGCTCAAGGGGATGAAAAAACCACGACCTGCACTGGTAGGATTTCAACTTCTTTATGAATAATCTTTAGATTACAATCTATGCAACCTAGGAATTAAACTCTTAATCCCTCGCTAACTTGTAATACACCTATTACAAGCCACTTTGCAATACACCTATTACAAAGACTTCAACTCATGACTAACTCTAATCACGTCACAAACAGTAAAGGTTTATGGTTTACAAAGGGTTCCTAGTTAAAGCTTCTAGATAAGCAAAGTAGGAATTACAATGAAGAAAAATTATAAAGTTACAACTTAACTAAGGACATACAAGAGACTCGTTATAGGAACTGGTCCGTAGTAGTGTTATACTTTATTCTTGATGCACTTGAGAATTGAATGCTTGATCGTCAGATGCTTAGAATGCTTGAATAAATTCTCAAGTGTTCAAGTAATGATTTGTTATAATGCTTATTGTTAATACAACTTGGATGACATCACTTGAATGATGTAGTCACTTGGTTGGTACAAGGTCCTTCACAATGAGAAGTGACTGTTGCACTGTGCTGCAATGTTCAGTGCAGGCAGTCACTTTCCAGCTGTAGAGAGTTGACTTCGTACTGTTGTCAGGAGAACCCAAGGGGATCAGGTCCCTGTGTTGATTCTTTATTTCCTGAAGTCACAACAACTCACATAAGCTTGAATCCGTTGATTGAGTTGTGTACCAAGTGTATCAGGTTCTTTATCTGGTTCCTTGACTGTAAGTTTGTTAGATCATTAAAACATAAAGATAAGGTACTATAAACTCATCAGATACAAATATGATAAATATGTGATACACAAATGATACACAGTGTGATACACATATCATTTTTTTCATGTTCATCTTCTACTTCGAATTTTCAATTCAAACCACCTCAAAACTCCACCATATCATCCCAAAACTGAGATTCAAGCACCTTAAGATATACCCAATCTATTCTAATAATGCACATTCAAAAGAAAGCAAAAATTTAACCTTTTTTTGGCTACAGATAGCTAATTGGCTAATATTAGTAATATTTTTTGAATTGACCAATTTTTGTAATAAGCTATTTATAAATGGACATAGCTGGTAGGGCTGTTCATTCGAATTGGATATCCGAAATCCGAACCAATCCATTCAATTTCAGATTTCGGATTTTGGAGTGGATCGAATTTCGGATAGTGTTTATCAAAATTCCGGATTTCGGATCGGATTCGGGTTGATATATTTTAATCCGATCCGATCCGAAATTTGAAGTTATTAGGCAATGTATAAATACTACACTTTAATTTTGGATAGTCAGTACTTCCTTTACATCTTCCTCCAAGTTATTACCTTTACAATTGCTAGATTGTGACGACCCGACCCGTCGTCTCATGTGTTATTGCTCCGTTTTCCCCATTTCATGCTTCTTCATGTTTCGTTATCGGTATATGGTATGTTAGAGTTGTTTTGGATTGGTTTTGATAAGAAATGAGACACTTAGTCTCGTTAAGGAAAGCTTAAGTTGGAAAAGTCAACCGAATGTTGACTATTGAGTTAGAAGGCTCGTATGTGATTTCCGGTGATCCGGTTAGCTTCGGGGGATGATTTGTGACTTGGGAGTGCGATTGGAATTGATTTTGTAGGCCCGGTGTAGAATTAGGCTTGAATTGGCGAGGTTAGTATTTTGGCGAATTTCGGTGGATGGGTGAGAATTTGATCCGGGGGTCGGAATGGAATTCCGAGAGTTGTTGTAGCTTCGTTAAGTGATTTTGGATATGTGTGCAAATTTTCAGGTCATTCGGACATCGTTTGGTCGGGTTTTGATCGAAAGTGCATTTCGGAAGTTCTTAAAGAACTTAGGCTTGAATCCGATGTGAATTGATGATTTTAGTGTTGTTAGGTGTGTTTTGATGATTGGAGCAAGTTCGTATGATGTATTGGGATATGTTGGTGCCTTTGGCTGAGGTCCCGGGGGCCTCGGGGTGATTTCGGATGGCTAGCGGGATGAAATTTGGACTTGGAGACTTCAAATGTTGCTGATATCTGGTATTCTCGCTTCTGCGAGTCTTGGACCGCAGAAGCGGACCCGCTTAAGCGATGGGTTGACCGCAGAAGCGGTGGAGAGGCCTGGGCGACTGGTTCCGCAGAAGCGTTGGCGTAGCCGCAAAAGCGGAATCGCTTATGCGATGTTGTGACCGCAGAAGCGGTTTGGTTCGAGAGTGGGATTTCCGCAGAAGCGGAAGGAATAGCGTGGAAGCGGTCCCGCAGAAGCGGGATAGGGACCGCATAAGCGAAAGTGCTGGGCTGATTATTAAATATTTCCTCCGCGAGCTAGGTATTATTTTCCCCCATTTTTGAGCGAGCTTTGAGAGCTTTGAGGCGATTTTGAAGAGGGATTCAAGGAGGAATGATTAGAGGTAAGTTCCTTAGCCAAAATACTCGAGATTTTGTTAAAATTAACATGGAAATTGGTTGGAATTCATTAAAAAGGGGTAAAGCTAGGGCTTGAGTTTTTGATATTTCAAATTGGGATTTGATAGGTCATTTGAGCTCGGATTTGGGAGTTCTTGGTATGTATGGACTCGTGGCGAGACGAGGAACACGGTAATGTGAATTTTGTAATTTTTCGAGAAGCGGGCCCGGGGCTCGGGTTTTGCTAGTTTCGAGATTTCTGCTATTTCTTGGCTGTTTTCGATTGGGTATTGTTCCCTTGGCATATTGTAATCTATTCGCTCCGATTTTGGTTAGAATCGACGCACGTGGAGGCCGATTCAAAGGGCAAAGGCGTCACGAGCTAGAGACTTCGGCGGTTCGAGGTGAGTAATACTTGTAAATGATAACCTGAGGGTTTGAAACCCTGGATTTGCACATCATAGTGCTGTATTGAGGTGACTTGCACGCCGGACATGAGCGTGGGGTAGAGCACCGTTGGGGATTGTGACTTGGTCCGTCCCGGTTGTTGATTTTACTACTTAATTGACTGAGACTTACTTGATGCTATCATGATTTGGGCTGATTGCCGTGTGTTGGGCTTCGTGCCGATTATTTGAATCCTTTGGGGATTGGTATCACTGTTTTTGCATTACTTTGCATATCATTTGATCTCGGTCCAGGGTTTTGCTACGATTTTGCAAACTCAGCCATTTTTCCAAGATTTGAAAACTTAAACAATATCTTTATTGACGTTTTTCAGCTAAGAACCATTATTTTAATATTGCCTAAGTGGCTTATGTGCATTTCTGGACTGAGCAGGGATCGGGCTGCGCGCCGCAGCAGTGACTTGAAACAGTGGTAACAATGACACTGTATGATGTGACTTGAAACAGTAGTAACAATGACACTGTATGATGTAAATTGGTCAGGTAACAATGACTGACCGGTCAGGTAACAATGACTGACCAGGAATGTGATTGATGCCACGAGATGGCTTGATATTGCGCTTGGGCTGTAGGAGCCCCTCCGGAGTCTGTACACACCCCCAGTGAGCGCCGTCGACGTTAAATACATGGTTGGCTCGGACTGCACGCCGCAGTGGTACCTGAGTGTACCGGTCATGTGCATTGCATTGCATTCATGCATTAGTTCCTGTTTGTACTATGTGGCATGACATTCAGCACTCTCATATCATTGGCATCCATGCCATTTCTTGCATTGGTTACCAGATACCCTGGTGTTATTTGTTAATGGAGTGATGTGCCCGAGGGGCTGACTTATGTGCGGACTTGCACTATCTGATTACGCATTCATTTGCTTAACTGTTGAAAAAGGGTATTTTTAAAAGAGGTTTTTAACTGGGTCCATATATTTTCTAAAGGATTTTCACGGAATTACTATTTCTCTCAAGGATTTGCTCTGTCTCATATAGCATGATGAAGTGTTTTACGTGATTTTTTACCGTTCAGATATTATTTACTCTTATTGCTCACTGAGTTGGAGTACTCACTTTACTCCCTGCACCTCGTGTGCAGTTGCAGGTATTGTTCACCCAGTAGCGGGTTATTAGCGGATTGACGGTATTGCCATTGTAGCTGAACAAGGTGACCGCCGGCGTTCGCGGCACCGGACTATGTCCTTTGATTCCCAAATTTTACTTTGTATATTATTTTGGTCCTTTAGTAGTCTGTAGTCTTCTTTAGATGCTCGTGACTTGTGACACCCCGGTCGGGTTTAGTTGGGTTGTAAATATCCGTTATTATATTGTTAGGTTATATTTTTCTATTCATTTATGTCTAATAATTGTTAAGGTAACGAATTGGAGTTAATTGGCTGGCCTTGTCTTCACGAGAGGTGCCATCACGATCGGGTATGGAAATTGGGTCGTGACATAGATTTAGCTATAGTGACACCATAGTACTCTCATAATTGCATAAACATGAATTTTTCTTAATGTATTGCCTCTTTTACAAAGAAAGACATATTAGTTTGCAACTTTGAGGCATGATAATACAATCCGAAATTCGATCCGATCCAAACTTTAAAATCCGATCCGATATAATTCGGATCAGATTCGAATTGCATTTTCTAGAATCTGACATCCGAAATGTGCTAAATCCGATCTGATCCGATCCGTGCACAGCCCTAATAGCTGGTAGTTTTCCAAAAAAGATTTCACTCTTATTCTTGGATCAATTTTAAATTCAAACATTAATCACTATTTCTCACTCCCATATATAGCCTTTGGGATTGCCTATATGAGATCATCTTCTGCTTCAATTAAATTCATGTCTTATACTATATAACAATAACAACAATAACAAATATAAGTATAAGTTTCTTTATCTTTTACAGGCATATAAATTTCAGATAGGCTTATTGCCCCTAGAGAGCACGAGATCTAAAAGTGTGTACGAATTATGCATGTAACCCATAATCCCCATTAATAGGCCTCACTCATATAAATCTCTCTCTTAGATTGAACTTTATTTTTCACTGAAAAGTAGGTGGATTTCAGTGTTTTGAGGCAGCTTCCTCCATGTATTTTAGGTATATATACCTTATTCCATTTTAACACTTTTATCTACCACCTTTGCACAACTCTCTCTCTCTCTCTCTATATGACCATCTCAAACATAATTTTCTTATTTTATGTTGGGTATTATGTGCTAGCTCTTTGTATCTAGATAGTAAGAGTACTAGAATTCTTACTGTTAAATCATAAATCTACGCATCGGATTGGAACTAAAAAGAAGGAAATAATTAAGTGTGGTTAAACGATGTGAACCAACACAAGGTGCTTAACTTATTAGTTATAACCCTATTATCTTCAACCACAAAAGCCTGGACTAATTTGCTCACAATCTATTTACGACTCAACAAGGTTTTAATCTACAACAATACTTAACCTCACCTCACTCCTCTCTTTGTAATTGTTTATTAATTCCAGTTCACTAATTGAAAAAATACGTCATGTACAGTCGGAAGGGCAGCCTTTCCATAAAGCAGGTATAGCAACTGCTTTAGGCTCCACATTTATGAGGGTCCTATTTTTGTTATATCTAACAGGCTATATATGAGTTTTAAAAAAAAATTATGTGAAGTAAAAAAGGTTTTTTAATAAATATAGAGAAAAATGATTTGTAAATGCTATGATTGTTACAAAGAAAATTGCATTTGATTTGAATATCGAACATGAATTTCGTAAGAAATATATGATATATAGGAAGAAATAAAAATGGATATGAATAATGAAATCTCAAAATCTCTCGAAGAGTCTTTTAGAGTTTATTATTATTATTATTATTATTATTATTATTATTATTATTATTATTATTATTACATGGCAGATAAGACTTTTTTTTTTACTTTAAAATAGATTTAAGCAATTCGAAGCATATTAAAATATTTTTAGTTTTCTATTTAGCGGTAAAAAACTGAGATCACTAGATGAGGAAAATTTGAAAACGTATTGCCTTAATCTAATGGTCCTTAAGTATAATAATCAATCTGATATTGATGGTTTAAATTCATTTTCTGAATTGAAAGTGGTAAGAAAAATACTGCAATTAGAAGATAACAGTTTAATTGATATACTCGATCAAATAAAAAAAAGTGATTCCTTTCCAAATGACTATATTGCTTATAGAATAATGTTAATAATTCATGTTAGCGTTGCTTCAGCGGAAAAGAAAAATTGATAAATTGATAAATCTAAGCCTAAGATCAACAGTGTGTCAAGAAAGGTTAAATGGATGAACAATATTATCAATTGAGAAAGACCAATTCATAAAATTTGACTTTAGGCTACAAAATTTGTCGGGGTTGCTCCTTACCGCCGGCTACTTGGGGACATATTTGAAGATTAGAAAATGATAGATGACGACTGACGAGGAACCATACTTCTACTGTAGCTGCAAATTACTGAAGTAATCTCCAAATCTTGTTTCAAATATTCAAAATCTTTGTACATTGCTAGACGGCTTGGCAAAAATACTATACTAATATCCTCTCCAAATAGAACCTCCTTTTCCGAAAATACACATCAGAACCGCCTACCTTTCTTCTATCTTATTACTCTATACTACTCACAGCTAGGGGTGTTTATAAAAACTCGAAAAATCGAATCAAAACCGAAAATCAAATCAAACCGACCAAAAAAATTGATACTTTTTGGTTTGGTTTGGTTTTGGATTTGAATTTTAAAAACCGATCAAATTTGGTTTGGTTTTGATTTTAATCAAAAAATAACCGAAAAAATCCGAACCAAACCGACTATAGGAGTAGCTATGTCACGACCCAAAATTCACTAAGGGTCGTGATGGCGCCGGACACCACTGTCAGGCAAGCCAACCAAATACTTAATTAAGTCCTTGTTTTAACACTCTTGAAATCTATGATTTTTCCTTCAAATTTACCATTTTAAAAAGATCATCGTCTTAAATCAAATTAAATAATAAGCGGTTGATATAAAATACTTTACAACCATCCCAGAACCCGATGTCACAAGTGCATGAGCAATTTCTAAGAATAATCGAATAAAGTACAACAGCTGTCCGAAATACAATTGGACAGAAAATAAATAGAATCCTGAGAGACACTATACTAGCTGCGGGTCGCCTCGAGGAAATACAGCTCGCCTAGTCTCCGTGTCAACCATGCTGCTACGCATGCGCATGTGCCTGTGCAACAAAAATGCACAGAAGTGTAGTATGAGTACGAAAACAACGTGTATTCAGTAAGTATCCCGCCTAATCTCGAAGAAGTAGAGACGAGATGGCAACTGTGACGACCCGGCCCGTCGTCACGTGAGTTACCGCCCCGTTGTCCCCATAATATGTTCCCCTGCATTTCAGTATTGGTATTTGAGGTGATCGGATGGAATTGGATTGGTTTTAGTTGGAAATGAGGCACTTAGCCTCTTAGAAGGAAGCTTGTTTTGGAAAAGTCAACCGGAAGTAGACTATGTAGTTAGAGGGCTCGGATGTGAATTCCGATGATTCGGTTAGCTTCGGGGGATGATTTGTGACGTAGGAGTGTGGTCGGAATTGAATTTGGAGGTCCGGTGTAGAATTAGGCTTGAATTGGCGAATGATGAATTTTGGCGAATTCCGGTTGGTAGGTGAGATTTTGATCCGGGGGTCGGAATGGAATTCCGAGAGTTGTAGTAGCTTCGTTGGGTGATTTTGGATGTGCGGGTAAAATTTCAGGTCATTTGGACGTCGTTTGGTTGGGTTTTTGATCGAATGTGAGTCTCGGAAGTTTATAAGAAACTTAGGCTTGAATCCGATGTGATTTAATGGTTTTAGCGTTGTTTGACGTGTTTTGAGGATTGGAACAAGTTTGAATAAGGTTTTAGGATGGGTTGGTGCTTTTGGTTGAGGTCCCGGGGGCCTCGGGGGTGAATTTGAGTGGTTAAACGAGAGTTTTTGAAGTTGTAGCAGGTCTGCAAATTGCTGTCATCTGGTATTTCCGCTTCTGCGGAAATGGACCGCAGAAGCGGTTCCGCAGAAGCGGGTATAAGGGCGCAGAAGCGATTTTGGTGCTTGAGTGAAGAGTTCTGCATAAGCGGACCCTTTCCGCATCAGCGGGTCCGCAGGAGCGCGTTTTTAACCGCAGAAGCGGTCTTGGGAGATCCGCTAAAGCGGATAGTGAATCGCAAAAGCGGAAGCTGTGTAATTAATGAAAAACCGCATAAGTGGTCATTTGGCCGCAGAAGCGGTCCCGCATAAGCGGTAGCGGGACCGCAGAAGCGAAAAAGGACTGTTGGCAGAAGGTTTAAAGGGGGTTTAATTCATCCGCGAGCTCCACCATTTTTCCTCCATTGTTGAGCGAGCTTGGGAGCTATTGACGCGATTTTTAGAGGATTTTGACTGAGAAGTAATTGGAGGTAAGTCCTATGGTCTAGAAATATCATTTATTTGAAGAATCTACTTTTAATTCTTGGAAAAAAATTGGGAAAAATTGGAAGAATTAGGGCTTATATTTTGGAATGAAAAATTGGGATTTGGAGGGGCATTTGAACTCCGATTTTGATGAATTTGATATGTATGGACTCGTGGCGAGACGAGGAATCCGGTAATGTAAATTTTCGTAATTTTTCGAGAAGTGGGCCCGGGGCTCGGGTTTTGCCAACTTCGTGATTTTTGATATTTTTCGAGTCTTTTCGATTGGGTTATGATTCATTAGNTATTCTTCGGAGCGGCTGGCGGGGATCTTTATCCGGGAGATTGTCCGATTGCATGGGGTTCCAGTGTCTATTATCTCAGATAGTGGTACTCAGTTCACTTCTCAGTTCTAGAGGACATTTCAGCAAGAATTAGGTACACAGGTAGAGTTGAGCACCGCATTTCATCCTCAGACGGACGGGCAGTCCGAGCGTACCATTCAGATATTGGAGGACATGTTGCGTGCCTGTGTTATTGATTTTGGAGGTTCTTGGGCTGAGTTCTTGCCACTTGCAGAGTTTGCTTACAACAACAGCTATCAGTCCAGTATTCAGATGGCGCCGTATGAGGCCTTATATGGGAGACGGTGTAGATCTCCGGTTGGTTGGTTTGAGCCCGGCGAGGCTAGACTATTGGGGACAGAGTTGGTCCAGGATGCCTTAGATAAGGTGAAAGTGATCCAGGAGAGACTTCGTATAGCTCAGTCGCGTCAGAAGAGTTATGCGGACCGGAAGGTTCGAGATGTATCTTACATGGTGGGCGAGAAGGTTTTGTTGAAGGTTTCGCCTATGAAGGGCGTTATGAGATTTGGAAAGAAAGGAAAGTTGAGTCCACGGTTCATTGGTCCTTTTGAGATACTTAGGAGAGTTGGGGAGGTGGCCTACATGCTTGCTTTGCCACCCAGCTTGTCGGGAGTCCACCCGGTATTTCATGTTTCTATGCTCCGGAAGTATGTTGGAGACCCGGCCCATGTGTTAGACTTCAGCACGATTCAGTTAGATGATGACTTGACTTATGATGTGGAGCCAGTGGCTATCTTGGGTCGTCAGGTTCGAAAATTGAGATCAAAGGATATATCTTCGGTGAAGGTGCAGTGGAGAGGTCGGCCCGCAGAGGAGGCTACTTGGGAGACCGAGCGAGAGATGCAGAGCAGATATCCTCACTTCTTTGAGACTCCAGGTATGTTCCTTGACCCGCTCGAGGACGAGCGTTTGTTTTAGTTGGGGAGGATGTGACGACCCGACCCGTCGTCACGTGAGTTACCGCCCCGTTGTCCCCATAATATGTTCCCCTGCATTTCAGTATTGGTATTTGAGGTGATCGGATGGAATTGGATGGGTTTTAGTTGGAAATGAGGCACTTAGCCTCTTAGAAGGAAGCTTGTTTTGGAAAAGTCAACCGGAAGTTGACTATGTAGTTAGAGGGCTCGGATGTGAATTCCGATGATTCGGTTAGCTTAGGGGGATGATTTGTGACGTAGGAGTGTGGTCGGAATTGAATTTGGAGGTCCGGTGTAGAATTAGGCTTGAATTGGCGAATGATGAATTTTGGCGAATTCCGGTTGGTAGGTGAGATTTCGATCCGGGGGTCGGAATGAAATTTCGAGAGTTGCAGTAGCTTCATTGGGTGATTTTGGATGTGCGGGTAAAATTTCAGGTCATTTGGACGTCGTTTGGTTGGGTTTTTGATCGAATGTGAGTTTCGGAAGTTTTTAAGAAACTTAGGCTTGAATCCGATGTGATTTAATGGTTTTAGCATTGTTTGACGTGTTTTGAGGATTGGAACAAGTTTGAATAAGGTTTTAGGATGGGTTGGTGCTTTTGGTTGAGGTCCCGGGGGCCTCGGGGGTGAATTTGAGTGGTTAAACGAGAGTTTTTGAAGTTGTAGTAGGTCTGCAAATTGCTGTCATCTGGTATTTCCGCTTCTGCGGAAATGGACGGCAGAAGCGGTTCCGCAGAAGCGGGTATAAGGGCGCAGAAGCGATTTTGGTGCTTGAGTGAAGAGTTCCGCATAAGCGGACCCTTTTCCGCATCAGCGGGTCCGCAGGAGCGCATTTGTAACCGCAGAAGCGGTCTTGGGAGATCCGCTAAAGCGGATAGTGAATCGCAAAAGCGGAAGCTGTGTAATTAATGAAAAACCGCATAAGCGGTCATTTGGCCGCAGAAGCGGTCCCGCATAAGCGGTAGCGGGACCGCAGAAGCGAAAAAGGACTGTTGGTAGAAGGTTTAAAGGGGGTTTAATTCATCCGCGAGCTCCACCATTTTTCCTCCATTGTTGAGCGAGCTTGGGAGCTATTGACGCGATTTTTAGAGGATTTTGACTGGGAAGTAATTGGAGGTAAGTCCTATGGTCTAGAAATATCACTTATTTGAAGAATCTACTTTTAATTTTTGGAAAAATTGGGAAAAATTGGAAGAACTAGGGCTTATATTTTGGAATGAAAAATTGGGATTTGGAGGGGCATTTGAACTCCGATTTTGATGAATTGGATATGTATGGACTCGTGGCGAGACGAGGAATCCGGTGATGTAAATTTCGTAATTTTTCGAGAAGTGGGCCCGGGGCTCGGATTTTGCCAACTTCGTGATTTTTGATATTTTTCGAGTCTTTTCGATTGGGTTATGATTCATTAGCTTATTGTGACGTATTCCTTGTGGTTTTGGTTAGATTCAACGTGCGTGGAGGTCGGTTTGAGGGGCAAAGGCGTCGCGAGCTAGAGATTTCACTGGTTCGAGGTGAGTAAGGATTTTGAATGACGTCCTGAGGGTTTGAAACCCTGGATTTGCACAACTTGGTGCTATGCTGAGATGAGACACACGTTCCATAACGAGCGCGGGGTCATTTACTATTGGGGACTGTGACTTGTTCCAGTCTGGATGATATTTTACCGCGTATTAGCAATGACTTGTTGTTTTCACTATGATTTGGGCTTATTGCCATATTTGGAGCTTATTGCCGACTGTTTGAACTCTTTATGAACTATCATCACTGTTTTCCTCACTATTTGAAATATTATTTGAACTCAGTCCATGTGATTTACACTGTTTTCTTGAACTCAGCCATATTTACTCAAACTTGGAGTTTTAAACTGATATTTGAACTATTGTTTGAGCTGAGTATCATTGCTTTACTGTTGCCCGAGGGGCTGTTGACTATTTCTGGGCTGATTGAGGTCGAGGGCCTTATGTGAGGGCATGATGAGTGAGGTGAGGAGGCTTTCAGGCCTCGTATTGATACTGTTCAGGCTTTCAGGCCTTGTTGATAGCGCTTGGGCTGTAGGAGCCCCTCCAGAGTCTGCACACCCACAGTGAGCGCGGGTACCCATTTAGAATTGGACAGTGGTAACAATGACACTGTCATACGTGTTTTGGTCAAGTAACAATGACTGACCAGTCAGGTAACAATGGCTGACCAGTGGTAACAATGGCATTGAAACACGCTTTTGGGTCAGGTAACAATGGCTGACCGGTAGGGTAACAATGACTGACCATACTTGAGCATACTTGTTTTATTAATTGTTTTCAAAGAGAATTTCTTGCTAGGTTTCACTGGTTCCTACCGTTTACTTGATTTTACTGTTTGAGATAGCATTATCTGTGCCTGTGTGGGATTTTATATTCTCAGTCGTTATTCATTTTTATTGCTCACTGGGTCGGAGTACTCACATTACTTCCTGCACCATGTGTGCAGAGATAGGCACCGCTGAGTTCGTATCTGAGCGCTGATTTTCTTCCAGAGCAGGCGGACCAGGAGAGACGAGGTAGCTGTCGACGTCCACAGCCCCGTTTCTTCCTTATCTTCTGCATATTTTATTCATCTTCAGACTATCTTTTCCAGACTTGTAGTATATTTTTCATCAACTCTGTAGTAGCTCGTGACTTGTGACACCCCGATCATCGGGCTGAGTTTGGGATGGTTGTTTCCGTTATGTTACGTTATTTCCGCACGTGTGATTAATCAGTATTTATGGATTAAACCTGTTTATGCTAAGAAAATGTTAAAAGCAAATGTTGATTGTTTCTGTTGGCTGGCCTGGTCTTCACGAGAGGCGCCATCACGACCGGGTGGGAATTGGGTCGTGACAGCAACTTCGACACTTACTAAAGGTCCAGTAATAATATTATTCATGCGATGACTCAAGGATTCATTAAGAACAACAGTAAAATTCAAATGAGTCACTAAAAAAGGTGAAAGTTCCTTTTTTTAATTTAAAATCTCCGGATTCATAATCCATTAATTGACGATTATCTCAAGTCGGGAAAAGCAGATATTAGTATCAACAACTATCACAGCAAGCAATACAAGCATGCGCAACTCATGCCGAGGACGTACGGCCCGATCCAACAATATTTAAACTGTGCACTGCCAGAGGGTCGAATGGCGCGAACCATAGATGCATCTATTTAATCTACCGAGGCGTTCGGCCCGTTCCCACACGTCCTTCCTCACCTCTGCTGCTCAGTTGTTGCCTTAATAAGATTTACCTTCGTAGCACTTGAACTCACAATCCGCTACTAACTCTAAACCTTTCTAGAGATCATCTTTCTCGAGCCGTCAACATTAGAAACACCAATTCAATCCTGAACCACCACACCCCGCGCTCTCTAACCGTTGCTTCTTCAATACTGTCTCGCAATACCCTGCTCCAAAGGCGAATTGTAGAAGGTCATGACGCCGGCAAACTTAGTACATTCAATAGGGACAACTACACCTCATCATAGAAGAAAACTCTACCACGCTCGCAAATACCAAAATCTCATTACTCCATCAACCTAAATCTGCACATTCTTAGTCCGATTGCCTTTCCTCCGCCAGAAGTGAAATACCGAATCTTTGAATCCTGCACTGAGTAAACCTCCCTTCAAGTCATTCTCTGCCCCGACACGTAGGCAAACATCCTACCATCATATCAATACTGCGGAACAATTGTTCATAGCATCATGGCAACTTGTGCCTAGCCTCAGAGCTCTCGGAAGTACCGCTACTGAGCTGAAACGACAGAATATCCTTCCACAAGGCGACGATATTAGCTCAGACAACTATGCAGGGAGAAACATCCCGCACCACATCGGTAGTACCATTACGATTCTCAAATTCTTGATGTATAACAGGCGGTTCACGTCGCTTAGAACTGAGTAGGAGGGAAACAGGGGCGCAAGCCTCCAGGAATCAAAGCGCACGATGAGGAATCAAGAAGGGAAGTACTCCTAACAGTCCTGCAGCCTCCCGAAGATAAGTACAGACGTCTCCGTACCGATCCGCGAGACTCTACAAGACTTGCTCATGACTCGTGAGACCTACGGGAGCCTAGTGCTCTGATACCATGTTGTCACGACCCAAAATCCACTAAGGGTCGTGATGGCGCCGGACAACACTGCAGGCAAGCCAACCAAATACTTAATTAAATCCTTGTTTTAACACTCTTGAAATCTATGATTTTTCCTTCAAATTTACCATTTTAAAAAGATCATCGTCTTAAATCAAATTAAATAATAACCGGTTGATATAAAATACTATACAACCATCCCAGAACCCGGCGCCACAAGTGCATGAGCAATTTCTAAGAATAATCGAATAAAGTACAACAGCCGTCCAAAATACAATTGGATAGAAAATAAATAGAATCCTGAGAGAGACTATACTAGTTGCGGGTCGCCTCGAGGAAATACAGCTCGCCTAGTCTCCGTGTCAACCATGCTGCTACGTCTGCTAAGCCATTAGTGGCGCATGTGCCTGTGCAACAAAAATGCACAGAAGTGTAGTATGAGTATGAAAACAACGTGTACTCAGTAAGTATCCCGCCTAATCTCGAAGAAGTAGAGACGAGATGGCAACTTCGACACTTACTAAAGGTCCAGTAATAATATTATTAATGCAATGACTCACGGATTCATTAAGAACAACAGTAAAATTCAAATGAGTCACTAAACAGGTGAAAGTTCCTTTTTTTATATTTAAAATCTCCGGATTCATAATCCATTAATTGATGATTATCTCAAGTCGGGGAAAGCAGATATTAGTATCAACAACTATCACAACAAGCAATACAAGCATGTGCAACTCATGCCGAGGACGTACGGCCCGATCCAACAATATTTAAACTGTGCACTGCCAGAAGGTCGAATGGCGCGAACCATAGATGCATCTATTTAATCTACCGAGGCGGTCGGCCCGTTCCACAATATATAAACACATTTAAACAGTCAATTAAGAACTCATCAGGGAGCAATTTATCCAAGGAAAAACCAATTTTCTTTTAACAATTCAAGAAGATGAAGGTAAATCTTTTTAGAAATTCATTTACTAACTCAACGTGGTTTAAATAATTCAAACTGTCAATAAGATTACAAATATTCCAAGAATAACATGCTTTTGGGTCCTAGACTACCCGGACTTAAACATAATAGTAGCTACGCACGGACTCTTGTCACCTCGTACGTACGTAGCCCCCACAAATAGGAGCACATAACCAATTAGCTCACTTATGGGGACAATTCCCTCTTACAAGGTTAGAAAAGAGACTCACCTCGCTCCGAAGATCCATAACCGGCATTCCACGCCCTTCCGAAGACTTGAATCGATGCTAAATACTCCCAAAACTAGCCAATGATTATGCAAATTTCTTAATATACAATAAACTACTCATATTAATCCTACTTATAACAATTCCTAACCCCGATCGAAAGGTTGACAAAAATGCCCTCGGGCCCACGTGCCCGAATTCCGAATTTTTTTTGAAGATTAAGCTTACCCATGACTCCATGAACTCAAATATATGATTTTCTGTTAATTCCATACCCAAAATCGTGGTCAAATTTCAAGAATATCAATTTTCTAGGTTTTCCCTCAAACCCCAAGTTTTCTACAAATTTCCATGTCCAAATCTGCATATAATCATGTATTTAACTCAAAACTAACATAATTTACTTACCTCATGCTTGGTGGTGAAAATGGTACCTTACAGTTGCTCCAAATCGGCTCCAATGGAAGAAAATGGGGTTGAAATGAACCCAACCCCCAATTTAAAAGAACCTCACTGCCTCCAGCATTTCCGCATCTGCGGTCAGGGTAACGCATCTGCAGCCCTGCATCTGCGAGACATGGGCCGCATCTGCGAAAATGGGCCAAGGAGCTGGAACCGCATCTGTGGTCTCCAGGCCGCTTCTGCGGCTTGGGAGCCGCATCAGCAGTTCCTAGCCTGGCCTGCCCTGGGCCGCTTCTGCAAAGAGAGGACTGCATCTGCGGTCTCGCACCTGCGGTCCATCAACCGCAGGTGCGGTTATGACAGAAGCAGCAGCTTCAACACTTCTCAAAATTCCATTTTTGATCCGTTAACCACCCGGAATCCACCCGAGGCCCCCGGGACCCCAACCATTCATACCAACCAGTCCCAAAACAATTACGGACTTGTTCGAGGCCTCAAATCATATTAATCAACGCTAAAACAAAGAATCGACCTCCAATCCGAGCTTTATGAACTTTAGAATTTCAAACTTATACTTTCGATGATTAAACCTATCAAATCACGTCCGATTGACTTCAAATTTTGCGCACAAGTCATATTCGACATTACGGACCTACTCCAACTTTCAAAATCGGATTCCGACCCCGATACCAAAAAGTCCACTTCCGGTCAAACTTCTCAAAACCTTCAATTTCTATCTTTAGCCAAATGGCTCCAAAATGCTCCACGGACATCCGAATTCACTTCCGATCGCGGTCCCAACTCCAGAATCACCATACGGAGCTACTCCCAGACTCCGAATCCCAAACGGACATCGATAACAGTGAAATGCACTTCAACCCAAACTTATGAAAATTCTTCTAAAATGCTAACTTTCATAATAGGCGCCAAAATGCTCCCGGGTCACCCAAAACCCGATCCAGGCATACGCCCAAGTCTGAAATCATCATACGAACCTGCTGGAACCTTCGAATCCCGATTCCGATGTCGTTTACTCAAAAATCCAATCCTAGTCGATTCTTTCAACTTAAAGCTTTCGAGATGAAAATTCTCCTTCCGAATCAACCCCGAACTTCCCGAAATTCAATTCTGACCACGCGTACAAGTCGTAATACCTGAAATGAAGGTGCTCATGGCCTCAAACTGTTGAACGGCGCGCTAGGGCTCAAAATGACCGGTCGGGTCGTTACAAGCTTTTTCAAATTTATTATTACACCTATATATATATATATATGTATATGTATATTTTTATACAAAGTTTCAAAAGATTTATGGTGAATGTTAATCTTTTGCACTTTTAGTATAATTTTTTACATTTATATTCTAGTTTGATTGGTAGTTTTCTTTTGTTAAGTGTAAGAATCCATTTCATGTTTAAAAAAATATATTTTTAATTGAGTCCTTAAATTATTCATCACTATTTGATTCAATTTTCATCAATATATTTTAGTAAATTATAGATTTCTCAAAGGGCAATTGATTTGATAGTGTTACGTTGAAAATGTGGTCGCCGGAATATGTTTTTGGTAGTGTATGTCTTATATTTAAGAAAAAACCAACAAATAACCAAAAAAAATAGAAAACCGACAAAACTCGACATAAACCGAATCGAGAAAAAACCGACTTAATTGGTTTGCTTTGGTTCTAATATTTGAAAAACCGACTTACTTGGTTTAGTTTCTTTTTAGGGAAAAACCGATCCAAACCGAACCATGAACACCCCTACTCACAGCATGTGTTCTCGCGATAATCAAAGATTTTACTGTTTCGGATTGCAATAGATATTGTAGAATCTTTAAGACATGTTGTCATAAGCGTTCATCCAAGGACTGAATTTCTTAAAACAATATTATTAAAACCTTATTTCTACATATTTCTCCAAGTGTAAACTGTATGGGTCAAAATCTGCCTCAAGAAATTTAACATGAAGAGGTATTACGAAAAGTAATTTGGCCGAGGTTGACTAGTCATCACTACTAAAAATCCGCTAAAAATCGACCAATCCGTACCGACCAACGTTGGTCGGTCAAAAAAAGCAACCAAAAACCGTCTAGCATGGACAGAAATAGGAAAAAAATATTTTACATTGTTTTTAAAATAAATACCGACCAAAGTTGGTCGGTAAATTGGCCAACAAGTTGACCGAGCTGGTCAGACTTGCTCAGTCAAAGAAACTTTTTGATTACCGACCAAAGTTGGTCGGTAATGTGGATCCAAATTTTTAAATTTTAATTATTATATTATTATTTAAAATATTTATAAAAATTTAAAGAATTTATATTTAAAGTTATCGACGAAAGTTGGTCGGTTAATGCATGGGAAGCATTTACCGACCAACTTTGGTCGGTATATTTTATTTCCTGAAAAATAACCGACCAAAGTTGGTCGGTTATTAGGTCAACTATCACGACCCGGATTTTCCACCCTCGGGAGTCGTGATGGCGCCTACTCGTACAAGCTAGGCAAGCCAAATTTAATTACCTTTTCATTAATAACATAATTCCTTTTAACAATTATCCGCAATAATACAAAAGCAACGAAATTAAATAATAAGCGGAAGTCTCAGTATTATAGAAAACTGAATAAAAATGCGGAAAATCTCACAAAAAGCCTCNCAGTTTCACAGACGGTCTAAGAATAACTACACATAAAGGTCTGAAAGAAATAAAACTCGACACTGTCTCCAGAAATACATGAAAGAAACATGAATATAGATGAAAGGAGACGCCAGGGCCTGCGAGAGCCTGCAAGGCTACCTCGGGTCTCGCTGGACTGAAAGCCTGCTCCCACTCTACTGCTGCTGCTGTCCGAAGCCTAGATCTGTGCAAAATAGCACAGAGTGTAGTATCAGCACAACCGACCCTATGTGCTGGTAAGTGCCTAGCCTAACCCCGGCGAAGTAGTGACGAGGCTAGGACCAGACCACCAAATAAACCTGTGCAGATATATATACAAGTACAACGAAGACGTAGCAAGAAAATAACAATTTAAGCTGGGGAAGGGAGCATGCTTCAGGGGCAACAGTTAGGAATAGAATTTCAGGAATAATAAAGCGTACATCTACAATTTAACTTCTAGCAGTAAATGAAGAGATAAGGCAACTTTCATATTCAACTCATCTTGTTGCAGGCGTGCAACCCGATCCCATTTCTCAATATCTCGTGGTAGGCGTACCACACACTCCCATTTCAATATCACTCGTGTTAGGCATACCACCCGCTCCCATTTAAATATCACTTGTGGTAGGCGTACCACCCGCCCCCATTTCATTAAATCAACAGTTCCTCCAAAAGAAAATTTACTCTAACAAACGCAACAATTAATACGAGTTTATAAGACAACAAGTACACAAAATTCATGATTCACTAAGGAAAACAAATAATGACAAATAGCAATTAGTTATGGATTATAAGGGGCAATTAGGCAGTTTAGTAAACGTTGAATCTCGCATAGCAATTAAGTCACATAAACATGTAGCAATTAAGGCATAAATTCAAGACATAACGTTGCGCAAGGACACCTTGGTTCAATAATAACAAGTAACACGATAAAGGGAAATGTCAACATAAAGGATCACAGAAATAGTGGAATAAGACATATAAGGCACTTGAACTGATAACAACAAGAAATCATAGCAACTGTAATAAGTGCACGACATCACCCTTTGTGCTTTTACTCTCATCCTCACCAAGCAATGATATCGTAAATGTGCACGGCATCACCCTTCGTGCTTTTACTCTCCTTCCTCACATATAATCAATAGAATTGGCACGGAATGGTACATCGTGCGGC
>NC_032000.1:40456430-40479099 GCF_001879085.1 Nicotiana attenuata | reverse complement strand
TAAGACTCAACTCCTATTCCCTCAAGCTAGGGTTAAACCAAAAACTTACCTCGATGCCTTGAACTCAACTCAAGCCTCAACTATGGCTTTACCCCGTAATTCCACCTCCAATCCGCTCGAATCTAGCCACAAATTACTTAATTACATTAATAAACACTAAATGAATCAATTTGAATGCATAAAAACGAATTTCCCAAAGTTTTTCCCAAAAATTCCAAAATCGCCCTCGGGCCCACGTGTTCAAAACCCGAGGTTCGAACCAAAACCCGGTTACCCATTCCCCCATGAACTCAAATATGCAATTTATTTTAAAATCGGACCTCAAATTGAGGTCCAAATCCCCAATTTATAGAAAACCTAGGTTCTACCCAAAACCCCCATGAAAATAATTTATTTTAAGTTGAAAACATGTTAAATGATGTTAATGATTGAAAGAGTTAAGTAAAAATCAACTTACAAATGATTTGGGATGAAACTTGTTTTTGAAAAATCGCCTAAGGAGTTGTATTTTGAAAATGGGGTGAAAAATGGTCTAAAATTCGACTAAGTATAAAATTTGCTGGGCTGCGGATATGGGAAATGCGAAGTTGGGTTCGCAATTGCGAACCCTGCAGGCTAGGGAAATGCGACATTACTGTTCGCATTTACGAACTCAGGCCAACCAGGGGACCTTCGCATTTGCGAATTGGGTCTCGCATTTGCGAACCAGTGACCATCGCATTTGCGATGTTTGGCTTCGCATTTGCGAACCAGCCTTCGCATTTGCGATAGCTGGACCTTCGCATTTGCGAACTCTGTCTTCGCAAATGCGAATCCTGCAGATCAGCTGATACCAGATTTTTCCAAAATGAGAAATGCAATCCGAAACCTATCCAAAACTCACCCGAGCCCTCGGGGCTCCAAACCAAATATGCACACAACCTCAACAACATCCTACAGACTTACTCGCGCGATCAAATCGCCAAAATAACATCAAAAACAACGAATCATACCTCAAAATCCCTAGTTTTTCTTCAAACTTCATAAACTTTCAAATTTAGAGTTTTAAGTCCGAAACACGTCAAACGACGTCCAATTTCAACCAAACTTCACAGAAAGCGCTTAAACCATATATAAGACTTGTACCGGGTGCCGGAACCAATATACGGGCCCGATACCACAGTCTTTTAATCAAATTTTGTTTCCAATTTCCTTAATAATTTCAGAAAAACAATTTTACTCAAAAATTCATTTCTCGGGCTTGGAACCTCGGAATTCGATTCCGGGCATACGCCCGAGTCCCATATTTTTCTACGGACCCTCCGGGACCGTCAAATCACGGGTCCGGTCCGTTTACCCAAAATGTTGACCGAAGTTAAATATATTCATATTAATATCAAAATTTAGCATTTCTCACACAGAATTCTTATTTAAGCTTTCCGGCTATGCGCCCGGACTGCACACGCAAATCGAGGCAACCCCAAATGAGGTTTTCAAGGCCTCGGAAGCACGGAATGAATAAGAAAACAGGTGATGACCCTTTGGGTCGTCACACCACGCCATACAAATAGTGCCTCCAAATCTTCAATGCGTGAACAATGGCTGTCAACTCTAAATCATGCACTGGATAGTTCTTCTCATGAATCTTCAATTGTCTCGAAGCATAGGCAATGACCTTGCCATCCTGCATCAACACTGCACCAAGCCCAATACGGGAAGCATCACAATAAACTGTATAAGGCCCTGATCCTGTGGGCAAAACTAACACCGGTGCCGTAGTCAGAGCTGTCTTAAGCTTCTGAAAGCTCGCCTCACACTCATCCGACCATCTGAACTGGGCACCCTTCTGGGTCAATCTGGTCATTGGGGCTGCAATAGATGAAAATCCCTCCACGAACCGTCGATAGTAGCCTGCCAACCTCAAGAAACTCTGAATCTCTATAGCTGATGCTGGTCTAGGCCAGTTCTTGACTGCCTCTATCTTCTTCGGGTCCACCTGAATACCCTCTGCTGATACAACATGACCCAGAAATGCAACTGAACCCAACCAGAATTCACACTTCGAGAACTTAGCATATAACTGACTATCCCTCAGAGTCTGACGAACCACTCTAAGGTGTTTCTCGTGCTCCTTCTGGATGCGGGAGTATATCAATATATCATCAATGAACACTATCACGAATGAATCCAAATAAGGCCTGAACACTCGGTTCATCAACTCCATAAAAGCTGCTGGGGCATTTGTCAACCCGAATGACATAACCAAGAACTCATAATGCCCATGCCGAGTGCGGAAAGCTGTCTTAGGGACGTCGGACGCCCAAATCTCAACTGATGGTAACCAGATCGCAAGTCAATCTTGGAAAATACCCTGGCACCCTGAAGCTGGTCGAACAAATCATCAATCCTCGGTAGTGGATACTTATTCTTGACCATTACCTTGTTCAATTGCCGGTAATCAATACACATTCTCATTGACCCATCCTTCTTCTTGACAAATAACACCGGCGCACCCCAAGGTGAAACACTAGGTCTAATGAAACCCTTTTCAAGCAAATCCTGCAACTGTTCCTTCAACTCTTTTAACTCTGGCGGGGCCATGCGATATGGTGGAATAGAAATGGTCGCGTGCCCGGAACCAGATCAATGCAGAAATCAATATCCCTGTCGGGTGGCATACCCGACAGGTCTGAAGGAAAAACATCAGGGAACTCACAAACAACGGGCACAGAATCGATAGAGGGATCCTCAGCACTGGAATCCCGAACATAAGCTAGATAAGCCAAACACCCCTTCTCGGCCATACGCCGAGCCTTCACATACGATATGACATTGCGGGTAGAATAACCTGGAGTCCCTCTCCACTCTAGACAAGGCATACCCGATAAAGCTAAGGTCACAGTCTTGGCATAGCAGTCCAAGATAGCATGGTAAGGTAAGAACCAGTCCATCCTCAATATAATGTCAAAGTCAACCATGTCCAACAGCAACAAATCTACTCGAGTCTCAAGACCTCCAATCACCCCAATACAAGAACGATGGGCTCGATCGACCACAATAGAATCACCCACCGGTGCAGACACATAAACAGGAACACTCAATAAATCACTAGGCATGACCAGATACGGCGCAAAATAAAATCGAAGCTTCTCTACCACAAACCATAACAGTACCTGCACCTCCACCTCTAATACTTTTACCTCCACCTCTAGCATCTCTACCTCCACCTCTAATACCTTTACCTCCACAAAGCCTCCAAAGACGTAGCTGATCTATCACCGGTCCGCTGCTGCTCGGCTGAAGAAGCGGTACATGACCTCGCCATTCACGAAAGGACAAGAGTAGAGGTTTCAATTTAGCACTGAGAGAACAAAATCGCACGACAGGAAAGAATAGAAGTGAAACTTTTTTCCTAACTCTGTAGCCCCTGAGGGATAAATACAGACGTCTCCGTACCGATCCCTCAGATTCTACTAAGCTTGTCTGTGAACTGTGAGACCCATGTAACCTAGAGCTCTGATACCAACTTGTCACAAACCGGATGTCCCACCCTCGGGAGTCGTGATGGCGCCTACTCGTAGAAGCTAGGCAAGCCAAATTTAATTACTTTTTCATTAATAACATAATTCCTTTTAACAATTTTCGGCACTAATACAAAAGCAACGAAATTAAATAATAAGCGGAAGTCTCAATATTATAGAAAACTGAATAAAAATGCGGAAAATATCAACAAAAGCCTCTACCCAAGACTGGTGTCGCAGTTTCACAGACGGTCTAAGAATACTACACATAAAGGTCTGAAAGAAATAAACTCGACACTGTCTCCAGAAATACATGAAAGAAACAGGAATATAGATGAAAGGAGACGCCAGGGCCTGCGAGCGCCTGCAAGGCTACCTCGGGTCTCGCTGGACTGAAAGCCTGCTCCCACTCTACTATTGCTGTTGTCCGAAGCCTGGATCTGTGCAAAATAGCACAGAGTGTAGTATCAGCACAACCGACCCCATGTGCTGGTAAGTGCCTAGCCTAACCCCGGCGAAGTAGTGACGAGGCTAGGACCAGACCAACAAATAAACCTGTGCAGATATATATACAAGTACAACGGAGACGTAGCAAGAAAATAACAATTTAAGCTGGGGAAGGGAGCATGCTTCAGGGGCAACAGTTAGGAATAGAATTTCAGGAATAATAAAGCGTACATCTACAATTTAACTTCTAGCAGTAAATGAAGAGATAAGGCAACTTTCATATTCAACTCATCTTGTTGCAGGCGTGCAACCCGATCCCATTTCTCAATATCTCGTGGTAGGCGTACCACACGCTCCCATTTCAATATCACTCGTGTTAGGCGTACCACCCGCTCACATTTTAATATCACTTATGGTAGGCGTACCACCCGCTCCCATTTCATTAAATCAACAGTTCCTCCAAAAGAAAATTTACTCTAACAAACGCAACAATTAATACGAGTTCATAAGACAACAAGTACACAAAATAAATGATTCACTAACGAAAATAAATAATGACAAATAGCAATTAATTATCGATTATAAGGGGGTAATTAGGCAGTTTAGTAATTAATACGTTGAATGTCGCATAGCAATTAAGTCACATAAACATGTAGCAATTAAGGCATAAATTCAAGACATAACGTTGCGCAAGGACACCTTGGTTCAATAATAACAACTAACACGATAAAGGGAAATGTCAACATAAAGGATCACAGAAATAGTGGAATAAGACATATAAGGCACTTGAACTGATAACAACAAGAAATCATAGCAACTGCAATAAGTGCACGGCATCACCCTTCGTGCTTTTACTCTCATCCTCACCAAGCAATGATATCGTAAATTGTGCACGGCATCACCCTTCGTGCTTTTACTCTCCTTCCTCACATATAATCGATAGAATTGGCACCGAATGGTACATCGTGCGGCACGGCATCACCCTTCGTGCTTTACTCTCTTTTTCTCACATATAATCAATAGAATTGGCACGGAATGGTACATCGTGCGGCACGGCATCACCCTTCGTGCTTTACTCTCTTTTCCTCACATATAATCAATAGAATTGGCACGGAATGGTACATTGTACGGCACGGCATCAGCCTTCGTGCTTTACTCTCTTTTCCTCACAATAAGCAACAGTGCACGGCATCACCCTTCGTGCTTTACACTCTTTCCTCACAAGAACAACAATGCACGGCATCACCCTTCGTGATTTAACACTCTTCCTCACCCAATCAACAATCACAAACAAGGGCAAGGGAATAAATAAACAATAATAAAAATCCCGACAAGGGAACACAAACAAACAATTAAAACCCGGCAAGGGCACAACATCAATAATCTCAACGTCCCGGCAAGGAAAAATATTCAATAATCAACAACGTCCCGGCAAGGGAATAGATCAATAACTCTTTCTCTTTCTTTCACTTTCATCTCATAGTTTACATTATCACTCGAGCCAATGATCCAAAGATTTACTTATCTCATATACCTTCACAATTTGTATTTCAACTCGATCCAACGCTCCACAAAGTTTAAAGATCACAATTCCTTTCACAAGCTCTTTACAACATTTAGAAGTCATCAATTAAGCATGGAAGGTATAACAAAATCCGAACTATTCGCAAAATAAGGACTCACGGTCATGCTAGACACCAATGTAGGGTTAAACCAGACGCTTACCTCGATGCCTTGAACTCAATTCAAGTCTCAACTATGGCTTTACCCCGTGATTCAACCCCCAATCCGCTCGAATCTAGCCATAAATTACTTAATTGCTTTAATAAACATTAAATGAATCAATTTGAATGCATAAAAATGAATTTCCCAAAGTTTTTCCCAAAAATTCCAAAATCGCCCCTGGGCCCACGTGGTCAAAACCCGAGGTTCGAACTAAAACCTAGTTACTCATTCCCCCACGAACTCAAATATGTAATTTATTTTGAAATCGGACCTCAAATTGAGGTCCAAATCCCCAAATTTTTAGAAAACCTAGGTTCTACCCAAAACCCCCAATTTCACCCATGAAAATCATTGATTTTAAGTGGAAAACATGTTAGACTATGTTAATGATTGAAAGAAATGAGTAGGAATTAACTTGCAATTGATTTGGAGAAGAAAGATTTCTTGAAAAATCGCTTATGGGTGTTTGAGTTTGAGAAAATGTGAAAAATAAAGTTCAAAATCGGTTAAGTATAAAATATGCTGGGCTGCGGATATGGGATTTGCGAAACAGGGTTCGCAATTGCGAACCCTGCAGGTATGGGAAATGCAAGAAACATGTTCGCATTTGCGAACTCAGGCCAGATGGGAAGATATCGCATTTGCGAGAAAAGGTCTCGCATTTGCGAAGGCTGGACCTCCGCATTTGCGAAGGAAAAGGCCGCATTTGCGATCAAGCTGCCAATGGCCCATCTTCGCATTTGCGATGAGCTCTGCAGATCAGAGATACCAGATTTTTTCAAAGTCTAGAAATGCAACCCGTGGCCTATCCAAAACTCACCCGAGCCTTCGGGGCTCCAAACCAAACATACACACAACCTCAAAAATATCCAAGGGCCTTATCCGTGCGATCAAATCGCCAAAATAACATCATATACATCGAGTTATGCCTCAAAATTCATAATTTCTTCCAAATTTTCATAAAACATCAAATTTTCCATTTTAAGTCCAAAACACGTCAAACGACGTCTGTTTTTAACCAATCTTCACAGAAAGCGCTTAAACCATATATAAGACTTGTACCGGGCGCCGGAACCAAAATACGAGCCCGATACCACAGTATTTTAATCAAATTTCATTTCCAATTTCCTTAATTATTTCCAGAAAATAATTTTTACACAAAAATTCATTCCTCGGGCTTGGGACCTCGGAATTCGATTCCGGGCATACGCCCAAGTCCCGTATTTTCCTACGGACCCTCCGGGACCGTCGAATCACGGGTCCGGATCCGTTTACTCAAAATGTTGACCAAAGTCAAATTTATTCAATTTAATATCAAAATTTAGCATTTTTTTCACAGAATTTTCATATTTAAGCTTTCCAGCTACGCGCCCGGACCGCGCACGAAAATCGAGGCAACCCCAAATGAGGTTTTTAAGGCCTCAGAAGCACAGAATAAGTAAGGAAACAAGTGATGACCCCTTTGGGTCGTCACATCAACATTGGTCAAACTTTTGAATCACTTTTATATTTACAATCTAAATAATATAAATATAATCCGTTAACACTTTATTTTGTAATACAAATGATGAATACACTAACATATACTATAACAAGCTATATATATAGCTAAAGTATTACAGAGAAGTGTGTGTGTGTGTGTGTGTGTATATAGGTATAGCCGTATATATATATAAGAACACGAAGCGCTAGGGCCACAGGGTCGGGTTCTTTTAGGGATAGACTTTTGAAGAAGCAATAATCTAATTATTATATATAATTTATCATCAAATATATCTATTTGTAAATTGATTCATCGACTTGTAACTTACTTAGATGCATCGATGAATATTAAAAACAAAACGTTTGACCAATATCGATTACTAGTAAAAACAAAACGTCTCGACCTATATCAATTAATCTATGTCATGCATTATTAGTGATGAATGAATGAAAATAGAAGAATTAATACTAAACATCTCCAACATATATATATATATATATATATATATATATATATATATATATATATATATATATATATATATATGGATTACAAATTAAAGAAACGAAAGAAGTTATTAGCATTAAGTAAATGAGTTAAATTAATGGCAAAATACATAATTTACCCATTCAACTTATACCGAAATCCCTGTTACACACATTTTCTTAACGGGAAACCTTTTACACACTCAACCTTTCAAAAGTGTGTTTAAGACACCAATTTTATTACGTGTCACTCGCGTGTTATACACACATAAGTGGCGAGTGGACAATTAAAATTTTATGTCTAAAGTCTCATTTTGACGCCACTTTTCCAGCCTTGTCATTTTTTCATTTTTCTAAATTACTTTCTTTCTTTTTTAGAAAAAATTCTATCAAGTCTTTTTCATCTTCTTCCAATTATTGCACCATCACCTTCTTCTACCACCATACCACCAAATATTTTTGCCAAGAATTAAAGAAGGATAAAAAAAATTAAAGTTTTACATTCAACATAGTGAATCGCTGAATGACTGTGTCACGGGTGCGCTTGGTGGGTGGCCAAATCTGAAAGAAAAATTCATGGAGCTCTTCGAATGTGTCGTGAGAATTTGTGGGTACCGTGGAGTTTCTTCCATTTCAGCCATTGATGGGTTGAAATTTTTGATTAATTCTTTTCTGGTCTTATTGTTGTTGGTGTAAATAGTTTGGTACTCTATATCAGTTAGGTCAAGGATGATAAAAATAACTTTAGGGAAATATTTAATTGGTAATGATGATAGAAATTCAATGTCATACAAATATTTTAAAAAATTTTGAAACTAAAAAAAGAATGTTTCATGGTTGATGCTGGTGCAGAAGTACTCACTTACGAGGGGGGGCAGCCATGGTGGTATAGCTTGGGGAAGATGAAGAAGATGGATATAAGTGTAAATTCAAATATATTTTTATTTAAAAAGTCAATAACACGTGTTAAATTATTATTGGTGCGTGGCTACACTTGGCTGAGGAAAAAATGGTCAAACACCGAATAGGTGTGTCTTCGACACACTTTTAAAAGGTTGAGTGTGTAAAAGATTTCCCATGAAAAAAAGGTGTGTAACAGGGATTTCGGTGTAAGTTCGATGGGTAAACTATGTATTTTGCCTTAAAATAATAGGTCAAAGATGGTCAAACTTTTAATTTAAATATTTACTATCTAAATAATATAAATGTAATCCGTTAACACTTTTGTAATACAAATAATGAATACACTAACATATACTATAACATGCTATATATGTAGTTAAAGTAGTGCAACGAAGCGTGTGCTCTATATATATATATATATATATATATATATATATATATATATATATATATATATATATAAGACTAGCCGTGTATATATAAGAACACGAAGCACTAGGACCACAGGGTCGGGTTGTTTTAGGGATAGACTTGTGAAGAAACAATAATCTAATTAGTATATATAATTTATCATCAAATATATCTATTTGTAAATTGATTCATCGACTTATAACTTACTTAGATGCATCGATGAATTAAAAATAAAATGTTTGATCTATATCGATTAATAGTAAAAATAAAATGTCTCGACCTATATCGATTAATCTATTTCATGCATTATTAGTGATGAACGAATGAAAAAAGAAGTCATTAGCATCAATTACAATATAGTGTATGTGGGTGTGTGGAGAAATTACTCATATACTTAATTATAACTTAGAAAATTTACTTAGACAGATGCTATTATAATTTATTACAAGTAACTAGTTAATATAATTATTTATAAAGATTATGTTTATAGTTATTTATAATAATTGTATAGTTAAATAAAATAAATGCTTATAGTTTATAATATTTCTTTTATAGTTTATATTTTAAGAAAAAAAACACACAAAAAAAATACTTTAGTTTTTTCTATATAAAAAACCGACCAAAGTTGGTCGATTTTTGGTCAAACGATCAACACTTAATGTACCGACCAAAATTACCGACCAACTTTGGTCGGTAATTCTGAAATTAGATCTGAAATACGGGATTCCCCCCATTTCTCTTATCTTTCTTCTCCAAATTTTCCTAACTCCTCACTCAATACATTCCCCTCTCCTTCTCTATTTCCCTGACACAAATCACGTTCCCACCTTGCGTCGCCACCGCCCAGCTGTCGTCGTCGTCGCGCTGTCACCGCTGCCGCTGCTAGTCACTACCCACCTTCCGCCTCTCCTTCTCCACCTAAAAATTCTAGGTTTGAATTAAAACTTATTTCTTTTGTGTATAAATTTAATGTTTTGTTAATTAGTTATGAATTAGTTAATTAGTGTTTCAGTTGATTATTTAACATTGCATTTTATTGAAATCTAGGGTTTAGGTCTTGTTTTAATTGAAGTGATTACATATGGTATAAATTGAATGTTGAGTTTGTATTGTCTTGAATAGTTTAGTTACAATTGAATCATTAACTTTGGATTGAATTTAGTTTTTAGGATTTGTTCTTGTGAATTGAACTTTTAGGGTATGGGTTGAGCTTTTAGGATATGAATTGAACTTTTTGGATGTGAATTGAACTTTTAGGATATAAATTGAACTTTTAGTTTTTAGGATTTGTTCTTGTGAATTGAACTTTTAGGATATGAATTGAGCTTTTAGTTTTTAGGATTTGTTTATGTTTAAACTCGTAGGATATGAATTGAGCTTTTAGTTTTTAGGATTTGTTCTTGTGAACTGAACCTTTAGGATATAAATTGAACTTTTTGGATATGAATTGAACTTGTAGGATATATATTGAACCTTTTTGATATGAATTGAACTTTTAGGATATACATTGATCCTTTTGGATATGAGTTGAACTTTCTAGGATATAAATTGAACTTTTAGTTTATGTTTAAACTCGTAGGATAAGAATTGAACTTTTAGTTCATAATTAATTATATTTAATATAATTTAATTTTTGATGTAATTAGGAAAAAGTAATTATCTTGAATTAACTAAAAAAGATTTAATTAATTTATAATTGTAGAATAAATTGATTTGTTCTTGTTTTATTGTATAGATGGAACATCGTACTTGGATGTACAATAGGAATTATCCTAATCGGCGGGGATTGCGGGAGGATTTCGTAGAAGGGATTGATGACTTTATTAGACATGCAATGTCACTTTCACCGTACCAAAGTGAAGGAGTAATTAGGTGCCCTTGTGTCAGGTGTGATTGTATGGAGTTTAAAACACTGGAGGAAGTTAAGCTTGATCTTTATAGGAAGGGGTTTATAAAGAATTACTTTGTGTGGACTAATCATGGAGAGATCGATGGTAGCCGTGGAATATTTCATAACATGGTTGTTGGTGAAAGTAGTTGGTCGGTGGAGAATACAAATCTTGATTCTAGAATTCAGGATATGGTTGCGGATGCTTTTGTGATGCACTTCGGGGGTGATGCCAATGAAAATGTTGAACAAACTCCTAATGATGATGCAAAACGTTTTTATGAACAGTTAGATGAAGCTAATCGTCCACTACGTGAAGGAAGTCCGCACTCTGAGCTGTCTGTTGTAGTTAGATTACTAAGTATCAAATCTGATTGGAATATTTCTTAAGCAGCCATGGGCTTTTTCATTGACCTTATGAGTGAACTAGTTGACCCTAATATAAACTTACCTGGTGATTTCTATAAGGCAAAGAGATTGGTTTCTAAGGTAGGACTTTCGTCAATGAGAATTGATTTTGTGAAGATAGTTGCATGTAATATTATAAAGATGATGCAACTATAGACAGTTGTAAATTTTGCGAAAAGCCTCGTTTCAAGAGGATTTCCAGCGGGAATATGGTCCCTGTCAAGGCGATGCATTATTTACCTCTTATATCTAGGTTAAAGAGGTTATATGCGTCGATGAGTTCTGCTCCTCATATGAGATGGCACTTTGAAAATAGAAGACCACCTGGTGTCATGTGTCATCCTTGAGATGGAGAAGCTTGGAAGCACTTTGATAGGACATATCCAGATTTTGCTAGTTAACCAAGGAATATTCGGTTAGGTTTGTGTGCGGATGGCTTTACGCCTTTTTCTAGATCTGCGACATCATATTCATGCTGGCCTGTCTTTCTTATACCTTATAATCTACCACCTGAGTTATGTATGACTAGTCTATATATATTTTTAAATTGTATTATCCCCTATCCACGTAATACGAAAAGTTTGATTGATGTATATTTGTAACCTTTGATTGATGAGCTAAAACAGTTGTGGTATGATGATGTTGAAACATATGAAATATCAACCAAGCAGAATTTTAATTTGCGTGCTAATTTAATGTGGACTATTAACGATTTTCCTGCGCATGGAATGTTGTCTGGGTGGATGACTGCTGGGAAGCTATCTTGTCCTTACTGCATGGAAAATGGTAAATCGTTCACTTGAAACATGGCCGAAAGCAATCATGGTTTGATTGTCACCGTCAATTCTTGCCTCATGATCATGAGTTTAGAAGGATAAAAAATGCATTCAAAAAAAAATAAAATGGAATATGATTCTCCACCTCCAATACTTTCAGGTGAGGAAACTTGGGAGAGGGTCCAGAACTTCAGTAAAGTTACTGAGGCTCCACCTTATAGATTACCCGGATATGGTGTTTCTCTGTGACGACCCGAAGGGGTCATCACCTGTTTTTAATTAAATTCTATGACTCCGAGGTCTTGAAAACCTCATTTTGAGTCGCCTCGATTTGCATGCGCAGTCCGGGCGCGTAGCCGAAAAGCTTAAATATGAAATTCTGTGAAAATGTTAAGTTTTGATGTTAAAATGAATAAATTTGACCTTGGTCAACGTTTTGGGTAAACGGACCCGGACCCGTGATTTGACGGTCCCGGAGGGTCCGTGGGAAAATATGGGACGTGGGCGTATGCCCGGAAACGAATTCCGAGGTCCCAAGCCCGAGAAATGAATTTTTTTAGTAAAATTATTTTCTGAAATTGTTTAAGGGAATTGGAAATGAAATCTGATTAGAAAGCGACGGTATCTGGCCCGTATTTTGGTTCCGGCGCCTGGTACAGGTCTTATATATGTTTTAAGTCCTTCCTGTGAAGTTTGGTAAGAAACGGACGTCGTTTGACGTGATTCGGACCTAAATTGGAAAATTTGATGTTTTATGAAGTTTGAAAGAATTCATGGATTTTGAGGTTTAATTCAATGGTTATAATGTTATTTTGGTGATTTAATCGCACGAATAAGTCCGTAGGATGTTTTTGAGGTTGTGTGTATATTTGGTTTGGAGCCCCGAGGGCTCGGGTGAGTTTCGAGTGGGTTTCGGTATGCCTTAGGCCTAGAAAAATCAGATGTTGCAGGTTCAGGAGTTGCGGGTCTCTTGAACCCTCTAATGCGGTCCGCGAGAAATCGCGTGCGACCGCGGAGGGTCCAGTGCGGCCGCGGTCGCCTTTGTGCGGGGCGCGGTGAAGGCTGTGCGTCCGCAGTTGGCTTTGTGCGATCCGCACAGGGTGCTAAACTGCAGGCCTTCAGGTAAGCCTGTGCGGCCGCGGTCCATTTAATGCGGTCCGCACAGGGGGTCTCAGAGGGGTATAAATAAACGGGATTTTCAGTAATTTTTCACTTTTCAAAATCCTAAAAACATAAGAGGCAATTTTCCAAACAACCTTTCTTCTCCAAAACGTTGGTAAGTGATTTCTAACTCAATTTCTTCACTCTTTAACATCTTTTAACATGGTTTCAAGTTAAAATCAAAGATTTTCATGGGGGAAATTGGCTGTTTTGGGTAGAACCTAATTTTTTCAAAAATTGGGGATTTGGACCTCGATTTGAGGTCCGATTTCAAAACAAATTATATATTTGAGTTCGTGGGGGAATGGGTAATCGGGTTTTGGTTCGAACCTCGGGTTTTGAGCACGTGGGCCCCGGGGCGATTTTTGACTTTTTGGGTAAAACTTTGGAAAACTCATTTTCATGCATTGGGGTTGATTCATTTAGTGTTTATTAATGTAACTAAGTAATTTGTGATTAGATACAAACAAATTGGCGGTGGAATCAAGGGGTAAAGCTATAATTGAAGCTTGAGTTGTGTTCAAGGCATCGAGGTAAGTGTTTGGTCGAACCTTAGCTTGAGGGATTAGGAGTTGAGTCATATTTGCTATGTGTTTCTTGTGGAGTACGACGTATAGGCATGGTGACGAGTATCTATACGTCGGTGTCGAGCATGACCGTGAGTCTTAAATTGATATTTGTTGTATTCTTGAATAATACTATGGTTGAAATAGTGAGTAGATCCGTGGTATTGAGTAAAGGATTAGCTTATTTTCGTAGAAGTTATTTATGAGTTGGAAATGGTGATAATGGAGATGATTAGGAGTTGAATTGAGATTGGTTATAGCTGGTTCTCCCTTGCCGGGACGAATATACTTGTACTGTTGAGTTCCCTTGACGGGATAGAGTATTTTATGGTTAATCCCTTGCCGGAATTTTTGTCATGATTACTGTGAGCTGTATATTTGGAACGGGTTGCGTGCCGCAGCAATTTATATGTATATATTATATTGGATCAGGTTGCACGCCGCAACATATATTATATTGGATCGGGTTGCACGCCGCAACATATATACTATTGGATCGGGTTGCACGCCACAACAGATATATTATATTTATTGGATCGGGTTGCACGCCGCAACAATTATATATAATATATATATATATATATATATATATATATACACAAATGGATCGGGTTGCGCGCCGCAACAGTAGTGTTATTATATTGTTTTAGATACTGTACTGTTCCTTCACATTTGTTTAGTTTCTGCTAAGTTGAACTGTTTCCCCGAGGCATGTACCCCCTCCCCTTTAACTGCTTATTTCTTGTTTATTTTTTGCAATATATTGAATATCTATACAGGTTTATTTGGTAGTCTGGTCCTAGCCTCATCACTACTTCGCTGAGGTTAGGCTAAGCACTTACCATCACATGGGGTCGGTTGTGCTGATACTGCACTCTGTGCTCTTTTGCACAGATCCAGGTGCCGGAGTAGTATTTGGTCATCAGCAGTAGATTGGGAGCTATCCTTCAGTCCGAGACTCCGAGGTAGCCCTGCTGGCGTTCGCAGGCTCGATGTCTCTTCTTTCGGTTTTATGTTCTGTTGTCATGTGTACTCGAGACGGACTATGTTCTTTCTTTCAAACACTTATTTGTAGTAATCCTAGACAGACCGTGGATGTTGTGACACCAGGTTCTGGTTAGAGGCATGTGTTGGTCTTCAGGATATTTTGGTTTTATATTTCATTTAAGACTTCCTCTAAGTTTCATATTCCGCTGTAATTTATTTGTTTATTTCCGGTAATTTAATTGGTTAAAAAGGAATTAAAAACAAAAGGAGTTAATGATTTCTAAGATCGTGGCTTGCCTAGCTTCTACGAGTAGGCGCCATCACGACTCCCGAGGGTGAGAAATTCGGGTCGTGACATTCTCATAATTGGACGAAACAGAGTATATTTTGGGAGTTGCCTTATTGGAAGGATAATCTTCTCCGACACAACCTTGATGTCATGGTAAGACAAAAGATAACCCGAAGGCTAGAATGGACTTACAAGAATCTTGCAGGCGACCTGAATTATACTTGCAGACAGCAAACAATGGTAAGGTGTTCAAGCCCAAAGCAAGTTACACATTCACTTTGGAGGAAAGACGACAAATTTGTGATTGGGTTACGAAATTGAAGATGCCTGAGGGTTCTGCGTCGAATCTTGGAAAAAAAGTAGATATAGAGGTAGGGAAGTTGAGCCATTTGAAAAGTCATGTCTGTCATGTTTTTATGGAGACCTTAGTGCCTATTGCATTTTGTGGTTTGCCTGAAAGAATCTAGAAACCCATCACAGAGATTAGTTTGTTTTTCAAAGACTTGTGTTCTACCACATTAAGGGAAGAAAACCTACTTCGAATGGACCAGAAAATTCGTGTAACTTCTAGTAAGATGGAAAAAATATTTCCATGTGGTTTCTTTGATGTGATGGAACACCCTCCAATGCACCTTGTACACGAGGCACGACTTGGAGGGCCTGTTCAATGCAGATGGATGTATCCCTTTGAGAGGTAATATTATATGTTTGATGTAATATTCTATTTTATTTGAATGTTCTTGGCTAACATGACATTATGTAGGACAATTGGCAAATGCAAACATTTTTTTAAGTAGAGGAATATGGTTGAAGGATCTATATGCGAAGCCTATCTTGCAAAGGAAATTGCACATTTTGGTTCTTATTATTTTGAGAGTAACGTGACATGTTCTAGGAATAGGCCCAATAGGCACACGGTCGAATGTGTGAATGATCCATTATATCCACCAATGTTCATATTCAAACAACCAGGACGATGTTCTAAGGATGTTAGAAAGAGAAGTTTGAGTGATATGGAGTACAAGTCAGCTACACTTCATGTGTTGCTAAATTGTCCTGAAATTGTACCATTTCTCAAGTAAGTATTGATTTATTAGTTATCAAAATGTAAAATTTACTGTGATTACATATTGATGCAACAACTAAAAATATTTGATGTGTCACAGCCACTTCGTGGGTCAATTTGGCCATGATGCTGTATATACGAGATTTAATACGTGGTTCAAACAGTTTGTAAGTTTATCCGGATAATGTTCTTCTGATGTTCCCGCTATTTGATTCATAAGTTGTGCTAACTTATAATTTTTTTTAACACTATGTAGGTAAATAATCCAAATAATGGTGTAAGTCAATTTTTGAAAGATATATCTTGGGGACCTGGGCTTTAGGTCACAATAATGTCTAAATGGTTATAAATTTCATATAGAGGATTGCTCTAAAAATAAAAATAGCAACAACAACGGGGTGTCGGTTCAAGGTGGTGATGGCAACCAAGTTGGAGATATTTATTATTATGGTGTAGTTAAAGAAATATTACAACTAGAATATACAGGTTGGCCATATAAGAAATTGATACTCTTTAGATGCAAGTGGTTTGACCCAAATCCAACAAGAGGTACAAGAGTACACTCACCAATACAACATAATTGAGGCTAATCATACGAGGGAGTATGATCACTATGATCCTTTCATAGTTGCACATAACGTTTGGCAAGTGTATTATGCTCCTTATCCATCGCGGCAGAATAAGTCTGATTGGTGGGTTGTAATAAAACTAAGCATGTAGGAAGGGTGGAAGTCAAGAATGTGTTAGATGTTTCATATCAAAACGATATCTCTAGTGTTCACCAAATAGTGGACGATCAATTAGAAATTGATTTGAAACATCCTGAACGCATATTGGAAGAAGTTGATATAAATGATGTAACAATTATAGAAAATGAGGACGAAGAATCAACTGATGAAGCTCAAACAAGTGAGGACGAAGAATTCTCGGACGAGGAACAATACGTCGATGAGGATTAAAAAGTTAGTTTTTTAAAGCACTCTCGTTTTATAGCTAGTTTCTTATATGTTTCAATCTAAATATGTATTATATTATGCAGATGGCAGGCGAGGGTCAAGGTAACAATGACCCTACTAGTTCTCCGGGTCGAGAAAAGGCTAGGAAGGGAAAGAGGAGGGTAGATAATAATACTCCCTCTTTTCCACCCTCTTCAGAGATGCCTATGTCGTATCCTCCACCACACGGCTATACTGAGCTACCACATCATCACGAGCCCTACACCTTCATCCAGACACCAGGTCTTCCATCACAGGGCCATAGGACTATACATCCGACATACAATCCAGCTGCCTTACAGCCACGTGGATCGCAGCCATCTGCATCGTAGTCATCTACATCACATCCCTACATATCATAGCCACATGGATCACATTCATCCATGTCAGAGCTACTCGGGTCACAGCCATCAGTAACACAGCCACTTGGGTCGCATCCAGCTATGTCGCAGTCACAAGGATCGCAACCATCTTCATCATCAACTCCATCTATTTCAAGGCTTCGCCTGCGAGGCAGTAGGTCTGACCCCCCTACACCGTCTACACATGCCTCTGATACACATGCTTCGGATGATGATGACGAGGTAGTGCATTATGATCAATATGGCAGGATCATCATAGTCCCTGAGGGTGATGGGTAAGAGTTATTTGTTATTTCTGCGTCTATTATTTTGTAACACTTTTACTAAGATATTAATGTGTTTTTATTGTTAAATTGCAGGTTCAGGCCGGGTAATAAGACTACAGGGATAATCACTAATGCCATCAGAAAGCTTTATGATGGCCCTTATGCGACTTGGGTTGATTTCCCATTCTCGCTGAAGGAGTAAATTTTCAATCAATTTAAGGTATAAATATTCTTTTAAGCAGTTTAATAATTTATATTTATGATGTTTCCATCTAATATTTAACTTTTGAAATACAGAGCAAGTGTGTATGGGAAGACCGCTATAGCGCGAAAGTGGCTGCAAATTTTCATCATAAAGCTTGCATGAGATTGGCGGATAGTTTCTCAGATGCTAGAAAGAAGAACAAGAGGCTTGGCTGGTTACTTGAGAATTTATGAAATGATTCGCAAAGAAAATGGCCTACCGCTGATTTCTTAGAGATGAGCGGAAAAGGAAAGAAAGCTCGCGCATCTGAGAAGGGATGCTCCTTGCACACTAGAGGTGCGATCAGCCTACGAACAATAAAAAGAAAATTGGTAATTGATTAAATTATTTTACTTTTCTAAGTATATCTATTCTTTTTATTAACTACATTAATTTATTTTTAGGAAAAGAAGTTGGGGCGTCCAATGAGCCACGATGAGCTATTCAAGGAGATGCATATTGTAAAGACGAAGAAAGAGGGGGGTGAAGATAGGTGGGTCGAGGACCGGGCCTTGACTGCATATGTAAGCTTTCAATTTTCTTTAAGTGTTATAATTTACTTTTATAAGAATTTTGAAATACTAATTTAATTTAAAATAATATAGGGTCGCTACCAAAGTAACGTGGAGGAATTCATTTGTAGTCATCCATCTGATGAGTTGGCTCCCAACCTTCAGACGAGGATGCTGAAAGAATATGGTTGGAGTTGTTGGCGGTCCAAGATGGTGGAAGGTATATGGGGGCTACCTACTAAAATATTTCATCGCTATAGGTGTAGAATGCAAGGAATAGAGACTTCCTCGCAAGGCGAGCAACTTAAGGGAGAGCCTCTCGGCTATGCGGGAGATAGTGACAAAGCTCACATCCGAGCTAGAAACGGTAAAGGAAAGAGAAAGACTTAGAGATGCTCAATTCCTTGGCATGCAAGCTCAGATCAGAACTCTCCTATCTATTGGAGCTTTTCCGTTGCCCCGATCTCGTGAGTCATCGCCAGAGGGTCGACCTTCACGTGATCGTTCCTCCCGTCCTGCTCGTGATCGTTCCTCCTGTCCTCCCCGTGATCGTTCCTCCCGTCCTCCACAAAATCGTTCTCTATCCCGTCTGGTAGATGAAAGTTCATCAGACGATGATGATGATGTTGTACAAAACACCCCTTGACCAATACTTTTATATACTTTGAGCTAGACAAATAGAACCAGTTTTGAATTAGATTGAACAATTTTGAACTTGTTGTAATTAGTTTTAACTTGGTTTTGGATTGTTATGTTCAATTGAACTTTAATTTGTTAATTTTTAAGTATTTATTAGATGTTTGGTTGTTGTTGTTGGATATTTGGTTGTTGTTGTGTTGTTGTTGTTGTTGTTAGATATGTCGATGATTTGGGGTGAATTAGGGGTTTTATGAAGTGAATTGGGGGTATTGGTATGCTGGCAGGTGGTGTAGCTACCAAAACAGGCATTTTATGCCAAAATTAAACCCAGAAAAACCAACCAACTTTGGTCAGAGAATAATAATACAAAAATTTAATTGCATATTACCGACCAAATTGGTCGGTTAATGAACAATGAATTCCCAGAATTCAATATTACCAACCAACTTTGGTCGATATTTTTCCTGCACTGTTGAGCTTACCGACCAAAGATGGTCGGTAATATTTAATTTTAATTATTTAAAAAAAAATATTTTTACATTAACGACCAAAGTTGGTCAGTTTTGTTTAATTTTAATAATTTTGTAAAAAAAACATATTTTCATATGCCGACCAAAGTTGGTCGGTAATAAAAATTAATAATTTAATACACCGACCAACTTCGGTCGGTATTAAATTAATAAAATATGTTTCAGACCAGTTTTGGTCGGTAAGTCATTTACAGTGTTAGATGGTCGTTTCAAGCATACCGACCAACGTTGGTCGGTAATTTTCGATCAACTTTGGTAGGTAAGCCTTTCCGACCGTCAAAACACCGTCCACACATAAATGGACGCGTATTGGTCGATAATTGACCATAACCGACTAACTTTGATCGGTCTTTTTGGTCGGTGTTTAGCGAATTTCTAGTAGTGAGTACATAATTTCCATAGTCGGGCAGCCAATGATGCCCTAGCTCAAATGTCAGGAGCAACAGTAACGGTTAGTTTTGTAATAGGATCTTTTAGGAGAATATTCCATTGAATATTCTCTGTACTTGTACTTTAGGATTGATTAGGGGTATGTCCCATATAAATAGATACAGAGATAAAATGAAAGACATGTAATATTCTTATAAGAACACTCTTTGAAAAGCACACTCTCTAGATAAAATACAAACGTTATATTTCTAAAGAAATTCGATTGCCTATTATTCACACTTATCCATCAGATCCGAGAAGGGTCTTAATATTCTATTATTTATCTATCATTGATCCTTGTCACAAGAAGAAATTATCCACCTCAATTGCTCAATAGATTCATCATTAATCATTTTGAGACATTGAATGCACACCATATTTAATCTCCTCTCACTACTGCCCTTTATAGATCTGAGCTATTATCATTAATTGGGTTTAATCCCTCATTAAACAAAATCAATTAGTTTATCCAACGGCTTGCAATTTTTCGTCAAACATAGACATAAAGGAATTCAAACATAAAGAAATTGCATTCTCCATAATGAGATAATTGCACTTATGCATTGGATAGGAACAATTGCGCTCTCTATATTGATAGTAGTCGAAGAAACAAAACTGGATAGTAGTAGCATGTCCCTTGCAGTAAACAAGAGATAGCACACCTAGACATTTAGTTCTTCACATTTCATCATACTTCAAAAAACATGGGAAATATTAAAGACAAACAGAGGGAAAGAGCACCACTCCTAGATCTCTACCATTTTATTACCATCAAAACAGAGCATTTCCCAATCCCATGTCCAGAAAACAGAGTAATTATTAACTACTCTAATATCTCATGCAATTTTAACCTCGATAGTTTTGGGTTTCTTGGGCTCAGGAGGAGGCAACTTCTGGACAGTAACAGTCAAGACCCCGTCTTGACAAACAGCAGAAATGGCATCAGTATTCGCATTCTCCGGCAGAGTAAATTTCCTCATGAATTTCCCAATCCTTCTCTCCATTCTAATATACTTAGCCCCTTCTTTCTCTTCTTCTCTCTTCCTTTCTCCACTTATCAGCAGCACATTGTCATCTTCCACCTGTACTTTGATATCTCCGGATTTCAACCCCGGCATGTCCACTACGAAAACGTAGGAATTTGGGTATTCCTTCACGTCGGCTGGTGTTGCGGCCATTGCCTTAGCGTCACGTACGTAGTTCCTCGATGGGGCGTTGACGGACTTGTCGGAATCTTCACCGGCGGCGTCCATAAGGTGCTGGAGAGTGTGAAAGAGTGGTGCGTCGATACCCATTAGCCTGAAATCCATCTTCCTCTTCTTGATTTGACCTGGTTACAATGATCTTGAGATACTTTTGGATGTGGGATTTTGTGATTGTGAGTTTTGGATTTTGAGGGAAGATTAGGTGATTATATAGTGGAAACAGGGAAGCTTCTGGAGAGAGATAGAAGAGGAAGGTGGCAACTTTCTCCGAATTTCTGTTTAGACGTTGTCCATGTTCCACATTCGTCTAGAATATGGTCGAATTCGTTCAAATTGCTAGCATGTAATATATGGTGCTTTTTTAGATATTGGACATACTTGTCCTGACCTTTTAGAAAAATTTATCCTCGGCCCTTAGAGAATAAATAACGACATTTTACTCCCATCCTTTTGGGCTCTTCTATTTTTGTCTTGGAATTTTTACATTCCTATACACTATATGAAATTATATTACTCTCCCTATTTAAATTTTACTATAATTATATTTTATATACCCAATTACCATTTATGTACATTTTAAGGGAATTAATGATAATAATTAGTGTCCTAAAATAACTCTAACATATCTCCCACTCCCCCCATGTTTCTCTCTCCACATCCCACCCCCTCCACCACGTATCACCCACGATTCCACAATTGACAACCATTAAAAAGCTTTGAAGCTTTGAATTCAAATTTGGATTTTCAAAAAACATTATTTGTTTGAATTGGGTGTTTTTGCAAAGAATTGAGAATTCTCTCTACGTCTTTCTCTATCTCTCAATCACTAATTTCAGTAATGTAAAGCAAAGGAAAAGAGATCAGCAATTCCACCATTAACAGCCGTTAAAAAGCTTTGAAGTTTTGAATTCGAATTTGGGTTTTCAAAAACCACTATTTGTTTGGATTGGGTGTTGTTACAAACAACTAGGAATATGATTTCGAGTTTATATCTCAATTTTGAGGGTGTTTTGGTGAAGAATAGAGTTGATTTTGGCCTCGAAGAAGAAGATGAAGACATGATATACATTATATTTACGAAATTGTAGTAAAATAGTAGAAAAATTATATTTTGTTGTTTATATATATNGATAATACCCTCCAATTCACTGAAAATTCTAAAAACCACTTCCCAAAAGAACCTCCACCAAAGACCGCCACACTAAAGTTGACGGCAATTTACTCGAGATATGGGGAGAAAGAGAGAAGCTGGGGAGAAGAGGGGAGAGGGGAGAAAAAAGGAAAAGGGTGTAACTAAATCTCTTGATTGAAGGCACAAATAATGGATTGAGAACTTTTTAAGGTGGATTGCATATATTTTGTAAACAAACCTTGTTTATGCCGGGTACTTAC
>NC_032000.1:40450063-40455693 GCF_001879085.1 Nicotiana attenuata | reverse complement strand
TAATATCCATGCTTAGTTAATTACCCGGCATAAACAAGTTTTGTTTACAAAATATATGCAATCCACCTTAAAAAGTTCTCAATCCATTATTTGTGCCTTCAATCAAGGGATTTAGTTACACCCTTTTTCTTTTTTCTCTCCCGTCTCCCCTCTTCTCTCCAGCTTCTCTCTTTCTCCCAATATCTCGAGTAAACTGCCGTCAACTTTAGTGTGGCGGTCTTTGGTGGAGGTTCTTTTGGGAAGTGGTTTTTAGAATTTTCAGTGAATTGGAGGGTATTATCATTATCGGGTTTGTATTTGTATGATCAAATGGGGAGATGGCAAGAGAAGGATACTTATTAGCAGCAACGGAGGAGCTGGAATTTTGGGTTATTTTGACGGTATTTCAATAGTTATATACAACTACAATTTCATACCAGTTAAATACAAATTTATACAATATGTCTTTTATTTATTTTTTTATCTAATTTATACATAGTAAAAATAAATTTCATACAACTAATTATATATTATACAACTTATCTACAACTTTCGCACATTATTTCTACCCAGTTAAATACAACTACAATAACATACAACTTAAATACAAATTTTATACAAAATCTATACAATATGTCTTTTCTATATTTTGTATCTAATTTATACATAGTAAAAATAAATTTCATACAACTAATTATATATTATACAACTTATCTACAATTTTCATACATTCTACTCAGTTATATACAACTATAATATTATACAACTTAAATATAATTTTTATACAATATTGTTCAACTTTCATACAATAGTGTTATATATATATATATATATATATATATATATATATATATATATATATATATATATATATATATATATATATATATACTATTTTACTACAATTTCGAAAATATAATGTATATCATGTCTTCATCTTCTTCTTCGAGACCAAAATCAACTCTAATCTTCACCAAAACACCTTCAAAATTGAGATATAAACTCCAAACCATATTCCTAGTTGTTTGCAACAACACCCAAATCCAAACAAATAGTGGTTTTTGAAAATCCAAATTCGAATTCAAAGCTTCAAAGCTTTTTAACGGTTGTCAATGGTGGAATTGCTGATCTCTTTTCCTTTGCTTTACATTACTGAAATTAGGGATTGAGAGATAGAGAAAGACGTAGAGAGAATTCTCAATTCTTTGCAAAAACACCCAATTCAAACAAATAATATTTTTTGAAAATTCAAATTTGAATTCAAAGCTTCAAAGCTTTTTAATGGTTGTCAATGGTGGAATCGTGGGTGAGTGCAAGATACGTGGTGGAGGGGGTGGGATGTGGAGAGAGAAACGTGGGGGGAGTGGGAGATACATTAGAGTTATTTTAATACACTAATTATTATCATTAATTCCCTTAAAATGTATATAAATGATAATTGGGTATATAAAATGTAATTATAGTAAAATTTGAGTAGGGAGAATAATATAGTTTCATATAGTGTATAGGAATGTAATAATTCCTAATTTCTTTGATGGATAAAACTGAGCATTCAAACTCCTTAATTTTAGGTATAACGAAATGCAATATGTATTTAAGGCGTAATGGCTTCGTGGCCACTAAAATTTGTAGGGCTTTTGAAAGCCGATACATGAATTTTGAATATACTCATTTGAACATCTCTACTTGAGAAAATGTTTACTAATAAATACCTTTGACCGTTGACTATGCTTATGTGTCAATATTATAGATGATGTGACCAATTGCGTGTTAATCATAGGTATTAAGCGTATGAATACGATAAATAATCACAAAGAAGATAAATAATTAATTTAAAAAATAGAAAGACAAATTCAGCTTTATTTATTCCATCCCGGTATTACACTTACTCTCTACCCCTTTCTTTTCTTCACCCATTTCCCTTTTCCCTCTCCCCTTCCTTAATTGTCGCCCCTATCTCCCCACCCCCTCCATTTAATTCTTCTTCCTTTCCCGCCTTTTCTCTGTTTATTCTTAAGTAAAGCCATAAGCAAAATTTTGATAAATCAAACTCAAAAGCTCCATATTCTACTACATATTTGACTATTCTTCAATTTTTAACCATCAATTACACTTAAAAACTCCATATTAGAGAAAAGTCGACGTCCATTATCATAAATAAATTCATCGGATCAAGGACGATGGAAGAGAACGGGACTGATTTTTGGAGTAAGAATGGGTGATAAGAAATTGAAAAGCAACAGTGTTCGCTGCTTTTTGATTTGTTGAAATTCTTTGCTGATTTACTTGAAAAAATCGAGTCTGATTTCAATCATGGTAAAAGTTATTCGCCGCTTCCTCATTTTTCTCTCTGATTTTTGGAGGTGGTGATTTTTGCCTCCGAGTTTGTGATTTTTTCTCTATGATTTTTGATGGTAAAAGGTTGGACTTGAAGGTTTTGCATATTATTCTTATTTTGTAGGTGAGAAGATGATAAAACAGTGGAAGTGAAAGGTATCAGGTGGGAGAGAGAAAAAAACAATCGCCTGAAATATCTGACTAGTAAAATCTGGAGGTTTTCAGGTCGTTTTCCAATTCGAGAATGTTTTTTCTGGCGGTTTCTGAGGGAGTGGAAGGGTTATGTGCCGAAAAAATTAGTTTGACAAAAAAAATAAAAATAATAAAAAGAAGTGGGACCTTGAACATACAGGTGTCCACAAATGTGAATGAATAGAAGATGTGGCTATACAAAATATTAAATTAAATCCATATCAGCAGTAATTGAACAACACGCACCATGACAAGTGGTTATTAGTAGAGACATTTTTTCTCAAAGTAGAGGTGTTAAAATGGGAAAATCAAAGTTCATGTATCAAAGTGGCCAGGGAGCCATTACCGACACTGTTATGGTATCAAATTGAACCACATTCTTCACTGCTTATTCAGACTCAAATGAATTCCCGTCTTTTCTTTAATTCGGGATGTCCTCAGCGCTTTATTTCATTGGTAATATTATCTTTTATTACTTCTAAAAGTTTAAAAAATTCTAGCTTACACAACCAACCGATTAAGATATAATATCCTCTCAGTTAAACTAACATTACTCGCCATTATTTGGACCATGCATAAGTTAAATTTACATTTTAAATTCCGTTTTGATAGAGTGAGTCAAGGAAAATGATAAAAAATGTGTCCTTTTCAATTCGTTCTTGGTCAGTACCTAAACCAAAATAGTATCAGTAACTTCAGACAGTCGCCTTGCTTACTGTATAGAAAGGATAGAAAGGACACAACGTCAGAAATATTCCCTAACGTTTGCATTAGTATGATTTATATATCACACTAGTGTTAAGATACTGAGCGCCGAGCATAGAATGTTCCGTTTGTACAAGCAAACACAAGCAATTGTTTGTCTCAATTTAAACAAGACCGTGTAAAAACTTTAGGAAATATACTAAAGAATTGTTCCTTTTACATGTTAGTGACTTCAATTTTTCTCCAGTAAATGCAAAAGCTCCCGTAAACTCAAAGAAATTTATTCATGATCATGTTAACAGTTCATAGACCAAAAGGGTACACACAGCACAAAACAGTTCAAAATACATCATAAGCACCTCATCGAAGTTCCAAATCAAACCTCATCGAAGCAAACTTAATTTGTCTTTAGGCAAGCTTGACTTCAACAGTCTTTGGTTTCTTAGGCTCGGGCGGTGGCAATTTCTCAACAGTGACTCGAAGCACCCCATCTTGACAAACAGCAGAAATGGTATTAATATTTGCATTCTCAGGCAAAACAAATTTCCTCATAAATTTCCCAACTCTTCTCTCCATTCTCAAGTACTTCACTCCTTCTTTCTCGTCCTTTTCCTTGTCCTTCTTCCTATCTCCACTCACCACCAATACATTCTCATCTTCAACTTGAACTTTTATTTCATTGGCTTTGATCCCCGGCATGTCAACGATGAATATGTAGCAGTTGGGATACTCTTTCACGTCCGCTGGTGTTGCTGCCATGGCTTTTGCATCTCGAACGTAGGCTCTTGTTGGGTTGTTCTGTGTTGGCTTTTCGTGATCGTCTGCAAAATCTAGCATGTCTTGGAGAGTGGAGAGAAGCCTAAAGTCGATGCCGAAGTTGGCGAAATCCATGTTGATTGCTCAGGTTGTCTGAAGACTCTGTATAGAATGTGTTTGATAAAATGCTTCAATTGAAAATGCTTGCTTATGCTTCAATTGTAATTGGTTATGTATTTATAGCAGGTACCAGCGAGGATGCCATGATTCGAGAATGTTGCCAGAAATTTCTAGGTAACTTTAGGGGATAGTTTGAGTGCTATATATCATGAAGGTACGAGATACTTTTTCTGAATCCTCTGGAATAATTAAGAGTCAAGGTCAAACACACATAATTGTTTGGTCTTCCTCTTTCCTTCGGCCCTTCTTTCCTTTGACCCAAGCTAGCAAAAAATTCTGAGTCTTCCGAGTCTCTCTTGAACAGTGATTGGTCAGTCTTTTTCTTCCGTTGATGATTTAAAATATTTTCGTAATTTATAATGTATTTAAAATTAACCAATGCCTAATTTTAGTCCTGAATTTTTGAACTACTGAATTTCTGAACTACTAATTTAATATTTAAGACATAAGATTTGAACTTCTGAATACAATTTTTTAACTTTAGAACACGATGTCTTGATGTTTGAACTTTCAGGTTTAAAGTTTAGAACATCGCATCTCTAGAACATCGCATCCCTGAAGTGTGAACAAAATTAGCTAATCTTTAAATATATTATAAACTATAAATCTATATATAATTAAAAGCAAGGGATAAAAGCCTCTCATGAAGCCAAATGGGAAAATCCTATCACGACACATGTTACATTAAGACAATTCTCCTACATATTAGGAAGCACACTAATAAGGAAATATAATTTAACTTTTAATAGGTTTGTAAATACAGGTTATTTAGTGAAAATTTTTGGATAAAAATTTTTCGAAACCGTTCAGTTCACAAAATCAGTGAAAATTTTTGGAAAAAAACTCCGAAACTGTTCAGTTCACAAAATCTGGGAAAATATTTGGAAATAAATCTTCCGAAACCGTTCACTTCAGAAAATGTAAACCTTCTTCTCTATTTTTTAATTTAAAATACTTTAAAATCATTAAATGAACGTGGGTTGTCAACCTAAATCGTTCAAACTTCCTTTTACATATATTGATTTTATTTTATATTTGTATTAATTATTCTTAAAGGAAAAAACCGTTCAAATTTCCTTTTACATATCTCATTTTATATTTTTTTTTTAATTATTAACAAATGAAATTAATTGAACGTGTGGGAAAACGTTTTACTCCACAAAAATAGGTTAACAAATTTGATCTTCAATTAACCCTAAATTGTCTCTGCAACTGTCTAACCCACGATGTAGTCTACTNATATTTATATTTAGCTTTTAAAATAACACAATAATATTTTATACATACTTTCTCTAACACTTTCCGCGCATCGCGCGGGTACGATACTAGTATATTTTAAAGAGGGGGTTTAAAAGTGGCATGGGGCTACACATTATCACAAGCTTTTGGGCCTTCTCTCTCTTTTAAGAGAGTGCGAAAAGTCAGAATAACAATGACATGCTAGCTTCAATATTCCCACTCAAAAAAAAAAAAAAAAAAGG
>NC_032000.1:40437917-40450043 GCF_001879085.1 Nicotiana attenuata | reverse complement strand
AAAAAAAAAAAAAAAAAAGGAGTACCAATTAATCAGACAAAGTCTGACATGTGTAACTTAAGACTACATCGTCTACCTAAAAGAAGAAAAAAAGAAAAAAAGAACAGCTTTAAACAGTTGCAAGATCACCACTTGCAAAATAAGTTCGAACTTCAAATTGGGATAATATTGTCACCCCGTAACCAAAATATTACACAAAACTGTTACTACATTACATAGGCTTAAGTTATATGCACTAAAATTCTACATTTTTATACTATCAGACTTGTTACATAGAATTATTTATTGTTAATTATAACATGATAGTGTAAATTTCTTTTTTCGGTATACAAACTGTTGCAAGAAAATAATACTCCTCACACTACAACAGTAGTCACCATTAACATTCACAAAAAGCATGACCATACAGATACATATAAGTATTTACACGTTTTTTGGACATATATAGACTTCTTTATTAACACACCTACATGTACATTATTAAACATCTAGGAGACCAGGATCAAAACCCTTTGAACTTTCACCAAAGACAGTTTTTAACAGCAAAAGAAACTAATAAGCAAAAACCAACACAAGGCTGCCTGATTATTTAGATAGCATAAACATCTTAGTCAGTTTTAACTTCACTGGGAACTCCATCTTGGACTTGTTGACCCCCTCCTTCAGTTGCTTCGACACCACCACCGCCGGTAGTACTACTCTCTCCTCCTCCCAACTTAACTTCAATCACTTTTGGCTTCTTGGGTTCCGGCGGTGGCCTCTTCTCCACCTTCACCACCAGCACGCCGTCCTGAAACGCCGCCGATATCCCATCCGTGTTAGCGTTTTCCGGCAGCACAAATTTCTTCAACAACTTCCCAAACCTCCTCTCCATTTTCAAATACTTTATCCCTTCTTTCTCTTTCTCTCTCTTCCTTTCTCCGCTCACTACTAACACATTTTCATCCTCCAAATGGACTTTGACTTGATCAGGTTTCAACCCTGGCATGTCCACTAAAAACTGGTAGACGTTAGGGTATTCTATTACATCTGCTGGTGTTGCTTTCATGGCTTTCGTGTCTCGTATGTAAGTCCTAGATGGATGTTGAGGTTTCTGCTCTGTTGTTTCGTCCATGAAATCAAACATGTCGTGAAGTGCACCTATCATCGATGGATCAAAACCCATATCTCTAAGAGCAAAATCCATTGTGGAACTTTTCTACAGTAATAGAGTTGAAGTTATTTGTAATTATGGGGGAGATGTGAATAAGGGAAAGGGGGAGTGACTACGTTATATACAGGCTGACTTGAAGTGGATGAATTTTTTCATCATAATCCTTAACAATTTATTGGATAAACACAGACAGATGTCATGTAGTAGAATGAACACGAGGAAGTTCTTGTTTACAAACACATGCAAACGTTAAAGACGAAAACGTACAAAAATAACATCATTTGTTTAGTTACGTTTGCGTGGAATATATTGCTTTCTCATTTAAATTTATGTAAAAATATTTGATTCAGAAAGTAAAATTTTTATTTTTATTTATAAATAGTTCATACATTTGTAATTACCTAAAAGTCGTGAAACTTGTGCTCTTAAAATATTATCATCTGAGTAGTTATAAAAACTTCTAATTAAAAATTAAATATGAAATTTAAGTTAACTCGTTTTAAATTTTGATAAAGTTTACTTTTTTGCAACGGTGGAAAAAAATTAGGTCACATAAACTAGAATATAATATATTTAAAAGTTGATTTTCGTGCTTCATAGAGTGCAAGGTTTTCTAATCCTATTAATACTATTTCTATTCTCATGTAGTATCAGATTATTCAATTTCCTTAATCAAAGTTCTAAACATGACGTTAATTTATTATTAGTGGAATCTTATGTCCAGATAATATAAGTTTTCTCTCACCTTAATAGAAATTACCTACTTTAAATTGTAGATGGTAGCATATTATCGATTTAGAGATGAGACGTGGCAGAGTAGAGATGCCTTTGGTGGCCACGTAGTCAGATCAGTTTTGCACTTGCTGTCCGACGTGGGTTCAGCTCATTTTATGTTTACGTAACAAAGAAAGAGTAAATGGACTTTTCAATAATAACATTCTTTATAAGAACACTTTGCTATAATGATTAAGTTTTTTGGAACCACAACTTACAATGCAGCATGAGGTTACAGAGGTTTGAACTCAAGTCCCTACTTATAAATCTTGAGGCTTTGACAAGATAAGCTAGACGGCTCTTTGTGACAAGTAATGTCACTTATTTGATATTATCGTTTTTCTTGTTTTTTTATTTGAATTATATATAAATAATTAGTAAAGATTTTTGACGAAGCGGTGCCACATGACACCGCTTGGACTAAGCTAAATCCGCCCTGTTTATAATAACACTTTACTATTACAACTAAAAATATAAGAACGAACGAGGTTAAAGATATTTAATTGTATAAAATATAGTTCACTTTTTTAGGGGACAACATTTGAATTGGCTTATAAGTTCTCGCCACCTCAGCATTCAGACTCTTTAATAATCCTCATCACCACTGTAAAATAAGAGAGGATTTGCAGTCGTACCTTATATTTGTGCCACCTTTTAACCTGTACCTATTTTAAAAAATTATTGATTTGGTAGCCAGCTGACAAAAAATCCGTAATAATATGACAATTACACCCCTGACAAAAGATATAAAACCTGCATCACGCATTAATCGCGTGATCTGCAACCTCATTCATGAAAAAAGATCTCCTCCTGTCCTCTCATCAGCTTTATCAAAAAATTAGAAACTTATCCAGATTCATCTTCAGAATCACACTTGCATGAAGTTCTTTCACGTTGAAGCTAAAACTTCATGCTAATGTAGCATGAAGTTGTTTCATGTTGAAGCTAAAACTTCATGCTAATATAGCATGAAGTTGTTTCACATTTGTAACGACCCGGCCGGTCGCTTTGAGAATTAACGCCCCAATCCCCTGTTAACTGCTTTCCCCGTGTCTTTTTCTGCTATTGTGATTTATCGGGATGGTTCATGTTGAGTTTCGGAGTGTTTTGGGACACTTAGTCCCCAAATGAGAGTTTAAGTCTTAGAAGTTGGACCGTAGTCAGAACAGTGTAAAGACGGCTCTGGAATTGAATTTCGTCAATTCCGTTGGGTGACTTTGGGCTTAGGGGCATGTCCGGATTATGTTTTTGAGGTCCGTAGCTTATTTAGGTTTGAAATGGCAAAAGTTGAATTTTTGAAGTTTCGGGCAGATAGTGGAATTTTGATATCGGGGTCGGAATCTGATTCCGGAAGTTGGAGTAGGTCCGTAGTGTTGAATATGACTTGTGTGAAAAATTTTGGGTCAATCGGACATGTTTTGGTTGGTTTCGGCATCGGTTGTAGAATTTTAAAATTTCAAGTTCATTAAGTTTGTATTGGAGGGTGATTCGTGGTTTTAGCGTTGTTTGATGTGATTTGATGGCTCGACTAAGTTCGTATGATATTTTAGGATTGGCTGGTATGTTTGGTTGAGGTCCCGGGGGCCTCGGGTGAGTTTCGGATGCTTAATGGATTGGTTGGGACTTAGGCATGTTGCTGAAGCTTTGCTGCACCTGTTGGTTTCGCACCTGCAGATTTTGGACCGCAGAAGCGGCTTGGGAGCCGCAGAAGCGGAGAGGGAACCTTGCAGCTGAGACCACAGGTGCGGCTGGGGGACCGTAGAAGCGGGTTCGCAGATGCGGCCCAGTGACCGCAGATGCAGCCCCAGCCCGGATAAGTGGCCTTCGCACCTGCGATGATTTTTCCGCAGGTGCGGGACCGCAGATGCGGCCCCATGAGCGCAGATGCGGAAATCGCTGGGCAGAAAAGAGGATTTTGAGGGTTTGAAATTTCATAACACAAAATTTGATTTAATGCTCGGTGGGAGGAGATTTCTCGAGGGATTTTGAGGGAGAACTATTGGGTAACTAATTCTAACTCTATTTTGATCATATTACATTAATCTGTTGTTGTTTTCCTCATCTAATTAAGGAATTTCAGGGTGGAAGTTTGGAAAAGGGGGAAAAAGTTCCCCAATTGAAAATCTGAGTTTTGAATGGGAATTAGACGTCAGATTTGGATGATTTTTGTACGAGTGAACTCGTGAGTGAATGGGTGTTCATAATTTGTGACTTTTACCCGATTCCGAAACGTGGGCCCAGGGAGGATTTTTGGGCGTTTTCTATTTTCTTACCCTAGCTTTTATTTCATCAGTTAAATTAGTTGCTTGTATCCTTATTTACGTTATGTAATTGATTTGATTAGATTTGGGCCACTCGGAGTTGGATACTCGTGGCAAGAGCGTGATTTCGGATTGCTTTTGAGTTTGGTTCGAGGTAAGTGGCTTGCCTAACCTTGTGTGGGGAACCCCCCCTTAGGATTTGGTACTGTTGTTATTTGAATGTCGTGTACGTGAGGTGACGAGTGCGTATACGTGCTAATTGTTGAAAAAGAACACCGTTTTCATTAAGTAAATATCTGTGTTTTCCTTTAATTGAGCAATACTAGTATATGTAGCCATCCTGTTTAGCTTAGGGAAGCATGCTTACGTGCCTTAACTGTCTTAACTGCCTTAACTACTTATCTGGACTCTGTGCAGCATGTTTAGAGTAAGGATTGCCTGTCTTCTTTGATATGAATTGAATTTAAACTGTAGCATTTCTTGTTGAACTGTTATTTTTATTGATTGATCGGTGTGTTTACTTTGGGACTGCAGAACGGTATTCCGGGAGATCCCCCTGCACATTTATATTTGGGACTACGGGACGGTATCCCGGGAGATCCCCCTGTACTGGATATATTTACTTTGGGACTACTGAACGGTATTCCGGGAGATCCCCCTGCACATTTACGTTTGGGACTACGAGACGGTATCCCGGGAGATCCCCTGTTGCTATCTCTGTGTATTGAATTGTGGTGTTTTTCTGTGATTTTATTTTGTTAATTGTTAGTATTTAATCTTACTGCAATATTTCTTACTGTTTTACTTTATTACATATATAATCCAGTAGGGCCCCGACCTGATCTCGTCACTACTCGATCGAGGTTAGGCTTGGCACTTACCAGGTACTGCTGTGGTGTACTCATGCCCTTTCTTGCACATGTTTTTCGTGTGCAGATCCAGGTTCGTCGTACCAGCCTCATCACTAGTTGCAGTCGCTGCTGCCTATTGGAGACTTCAAGGTACATCTGCCCGCGCCCACAGATCCTCGGAGTCCCCCCTCTATCCCCTTATGTTCATTTCTCTTTCTTTCTTTAGAGATGATGTATAGAACAGTTAGAACATCTTAGTAGCTTGTGACTTGCGAGTTTTCGGGTTTTGGGTGTTGTTTGGTACTTTTCTGAAGTATTAACTGTATATGCCGAGTGGCATTTGGTTGCTTAATAGATAGTTGTATTGCCAATAGTTAATATTTACGTTTTTGTTTTTATTTTCGCAGTGTGTTAGGCTTACCTAGTCATAGAGACCAGGTGCCGTCGCGACAGATCACGGAGGGAGGAGTTGGGTTGTGACAAGTTGGTATCAGAGCTCTAGGTTCATAGGAGTCGTGAGTCACAAGCTGGTTTATTAGAGTCTCGCGGATCGGTACGGAGACGTCTGTACTTATCTTTGAGAGGCTATGGAACTGTTAGGAAAATTCCACTTCATTTGATTCCTTTTCGTGCGAGATTATTGACTTCAAAAATTCTAAACTTCTGTCTTCTATTCTCTCACAGATGGTGAGGACACGTGCTATCAGAGATAACCAGGCACCCGCGCTCCCTGCTAGAGCCGCTAGAGGCCGGGGCCGGGGTAAAGGCCGAGTACGCGCACGTGGTGTAGCCAGAGCACCCGCGCGAGCTGCTACAGAGGAGCCACCAGCAGCTCTAGACGGAGCCCAGGCGCCTGATACGCCTACTACTACTAATCCAGCCCTCCAGGAGACCCTTGCACAGTTCATGAGCATGTACAACACTTTAACTCAGGCAGGGTTGATTCCCCTTGCTGCAGCCACATCTCAGGACGGGGGAGGAGCACATACTCCCACCGCCCGTACCCCAGAGCAGCGGGTTCAGGTTGATCAGATCCCAGAGGTTATACCGGTACCGCCTGTAGCCCCAGTCCAGCCCGAGGGTAGGGAAACCGCTTCAGAGGAGGAGCAGCGGAGACTTGAGAGGTACAAGAAGTATGATCCTCCTACATTCAGTGGATGCTCAGGGATTTCTGGAGGAGTGTCACCGTATCCTCCGCACAATGGGCATAGCAGAGTCGAGTGGGGTTTCTTTCACTGCCTTCAAGCTTCGAGGGGCAACCTATCAGTAGTGGCGTACTTTTGAGTTGGACAGTCCGGCTGAGGCAGCTTCCCTTACATGGACCCAGTTCTCGAATATGTTTTTGAGGGAGTATGTCCCTCAGAGCCTCAGGGACGCATGGCGCGCGGAGTTTGAGCATTTGCGCCAGGGTACTATGACTGTTTCGGAGTATGCTGTCCACTTCAGTTATTTGGCTAGACATGCACCGACCTTGGTTTTTACAGTTCGTGAGAGAGTTTGCCGGTTTATTGAGGGGCTCATTCCCAGCATCATGTATAGCATGGCCCGGGAGCTAGAGATGGATATCGCCTATCAACAGGTGGTGAGTATTTCCAGGAGAGTAGAGGGCATGCTTGCTTGGGATAGGGAGGAGAGAGAGGCCAAGAGGTCTCGAGAGTCGGGTCATTATTCTGGTGCCCGTGCCCCAGCTACAGTTCGTCATGGTAGGGGTTATGTGAGTCGCCCCATTCATTCAGCTCTTCCAGCAGCCAGTGGTATTCCAGCTCCTCCTAGACCTCAGGAGCCTTATTATGCACCTCCAGTATCTAATGCGCCTCCTGCACGGGGTGCTTTCAGTGGTCAGTCCAGCAGACTTGTCCCGAGCCAGTCATAGCCGCCACGCCCTCCCAAAGCTTATTTTGAGTGTGGCGACACACGCCATATGGTGAGGGATTGCCCTAGACTTAGGAGGGGTGCACCTCCATAGACTTCTCAGCCACAGCGTGCTCCACAGGGTCCCCAGGCTATGATCACAGCACCAGTTGCTACCCCACCTGCTCAGCCAGCTAGAGGTGGAGGTCGGGGAGGTAGAGGTCACCCTAGAGGGGGAGGTCAGGCCAGATACTATGCCCTTCCTGCCCGTACTGAGGCTGTTGCCTCCGATTCTGTCATTACAGGTATTGTTCCGGTCTGTCATAGAGATGCATCGGTTCTATTCGATCTAGGCTCCCCTTATTCCTATGTGTCCTCTTATTTTGCCCAGCATTTGGGCGTATCTCGGGATTCTTTAAGTTCCCCTATTTATGTTTCTACTCTTGTGGGAGATTCTCTTGTTGTGGTCCGCGTTTATCGGCTGTGTTTGATTGCTCTAAGTGGTTTTGAGTCCAGAGCCGATTTATTAATGCTCAGTGTCGCGCCCCCTTTTTTCCTCGCGGAAGTCCGGGTTTCGACATTCATTGGGAACAACTCGTTTCCTTTTTGGAATAGGGTATTTGAAGAGTCGCCACCGAACGGATTAAGGTGCGTTAGGGCACCTAGAGCAATTAACTCATATAACTAGTTTGCATTACCAGAGATTAGGGTAAGGGATAAATAACCTTGAGGGGAAGGTGTTAGGCACCCCTCGCGGTCCACAATGGTGGGTCCCGGCCGAACTCAATTATGTGAATTAGTCATTTAACAGGTAAGCAGTCTAAGCACACATTTGCAAATAAAGGAAGTTTAGGAAACCTGAGCACATATATGTAAATAAAGGAAGTTTAGGAAGTCTGAGCACATATATGTAAATAAAGGAAGTTTAGGTAGTCCAGGCACACATATGTGAATAAAGGAAGTTTAGGAAGTCTGAGAACATATATGTAAATAAAGGAAGTTTAGGAAATCTAAGCACATATATGTAAATAAAGGAAGGGAAGTCCTAAGTTGGTTAGCCTATAGGATCACATCTATACAATACCCGGTAAGCCTTCCTCAAATAGAGGGGTTACACGTGGCATTAGCGCACAGGTCATCATATCCTCTTACTACCCATTACCCTCCCCTTAGTGGTTATATAAGCGATTTTAATTAACGAAATCTAAGCGTGCTTTACCCGTCCCTTCCTTGTGGTCCTGGAGGTGTTTAGGACCTCTAAATTTAGGTAGTAGACCCTCCTAAGGTGCTTAAAAGGTAAAATCTAAGCGACAACAAATAACACATAGGACTGTCAAATAGGGAAGAAATTAAGGGCTCAGGTTTACCTCCACACATAGACAAATAAGAAGCACGTCTCAAACAGCAAATTTTAAAGAATTTCAAAGGTCCTAGAACAGGATACCTAGGTGAGCATCACAAACATAGAATATGCAGCATTGTTTCAAACCGAAGTGACATAACCTGATCAGTTTGCGTACTGATTTTTAGGACCTGTTAAACCTGGATAATTTTACAAACACAACACCATTTTGCAGTTTTTATGAAACCCTTAATTACCTCTTGCCTAGGTGTGAATCTGTTATGCCCCTATAAACATACCGCCTAAAGCAGAATTCTGGGAATTAGTCAAATAGCCTGAGTTTATTAAATCCTATAGGCATGCTGATCTAGGTGCTGAATATTATAAAAAGCTGATTCCATGCATATTTATACTAGAACATGATATCTATGTGTTGGGCGGTTTTAAACCTCTTTATGGATAATTATTCATTTAGGCGACACAGATGCGATTTAAAGCAAATGCAAACAGAGTTCTAAGGCAAGATTTCTAATGCACAAAGAGAGATGGTCGTTTATTAAACATGATTACAGCAGTGGCTTAATGACAGGATTTCCAGGTGATGACAACTTATGCAGAATCAGAAATGAAGTGATGAACTATAACATGTTTTCTGCAAAGGCCGTAAACGTGAGTATCTTAAGGCAAGATTTCTAATGCAAACAACACAGACCTAAAGAATGATTCCTATTGCAGATAAGCACAACATAATCCTAAAACATGATTTCTATTGCAAATCATCATAATGTAAACCTAAAGCAGGATTTCTACCCAGTTTCCCCACAAAAATCATATAGGAACCCTCCCCTTTTTACTAATTACCCCAATATCTATATACAAAGAATATTATTACAGACCAGGATCAAACGAATTACATAAATAAATGTAAACTATACTATAGGGAGCATGAATTAGGCCCAAAGTAAACCTGGGGGTGCCAGGCCTTCAAAAGTAGTCTCAGATGCCAAGAATCTCACAGCCAATAGGGTGTCCTGGTGTGTCAAAGTTCCCTAAGGACCTCAAGGATCCCTGGAAGTGCTCACACCAAGACCTTTTCCCAAATAGAGGATTGGTTATGTGCAGTGTGGAAGGGCCAGCCCTGGTGTGCCAGAGTTTAGAGGGATCTCAAGGGTCCCTAAGCAGTACACACACCAGAGGGGCATAACTTAATAGTCTAAGAGTAGAGTGAGAGTGCTTGACACAGTTTGAAAGACTTAGTAAAATAGTGTAGAGACAATTTTAGAAGTGAGAAGATTTCAAAGCTGGAAAACAGTTTTAAGAAGATGCTAGGAGTGACACCAGTTTTGAGAAGAATACTAAGAGTAGAAGAACAGTTTTGAAATCATTTATGAGTAGAGCAAATTCACCAAACAACCAATTAATCATAGAATACCCAGATTCACAAACACTTAACAAACAGATCTACAAACAGGGGGTGAAGGGGATTGGGAACATATAGAGTTGAAACCACATAAATAGGGAAAACATTTGAGATGACAAATGCACAGAACAACTAGGAGTCCACTGAACAAATCAGTCATGGTAACAGGCAGTTAAAACATAGAGAAAGAGTGGAGTAAAAGTCATGTTGAAGATAGGGGTGCATAAGACAGGGTTGGTCATACAATTAGGGCCAATCGAATACATTAGGAGACTAAGTGACTAACATGATTACACCAATTAAAGGGAGGGTAAGTAGGGACTAAATAAACATGCTGGACAAGTATGAAGTTTAGACATGCTGATTACACATTAAACAAGAGAAGGCAGAATTTAGACATGCTAAATAAAGCAGTAAACAGGGAAACAAATTGGATACATAGTCAATTGAACTAGTGCAGGAATGGAACACATGGGGTTGAGTTTCAAAATTTAACTAGAGACATACCAGTTAAAGAAGAAAGTGCAGAGTGTAAAGCAGGTGTAGTTCCAATGTTTAGCCCTGGCTTTCAGCCGGCTAGACCAATAGTTATCACAAGTAGCAGAGAAAGAAGAGATAGTTTGAGTGTGAGTGTGTGTTCTGAACTTAGTGTTCGTGTTTTTGAGAGGTAAAATAAGAGTGCTTATATAGCAGTTCAAGAGTAGAGCAAAATAAGGTAAAGGAATCAGAAACCAGCAATTAAGGGGTCACAGAATCCAATCATACAAAGGAGTTCAGCATAGACCTCCCTTAATTAAGGGCAATTAGCCAAACGATAATAATAGGAATTAATTAAGGCAAGGAGTTCAAACCAAATAAGGGAGTTCAGAATAGACTCCCTGATCAAACGGTAATACAGGGGCCTAATTAAGGAAAGAACCCTAATCGTACCATGTAAAGAATCAGCAAAGATCCACAATTATACAGACAATTAAATAAGGCATGGATGACTAAATTAAGGTCATAAACAAGGAAACAATCAAGAATTATGCACATGAATCTCCAACAGAGCAAATCAATCACCCAGAATTTCAATGTAATACTGATTTCTGGAAAGAAATATCAACTTCCACAAATAGAAAAATAGGCTAAGTAAAACTTCACAAAAAGTACAGAAATTAACCGGAAACGGATGCAAAAACCTAATAGAGATTAATTAGGGCAAAAAAACTACAGAATAATGGATTTGACGAAGAAAAATGTGTAAGTCAGAAAATACAGGGTGAATTAATACAGTTGGTAACACTGAAAGACTCAAAATCTAAGCAAAGGTCAGAAAATCAGAGTATCTCATAAAATCAACTAGGGTTTGAGTATCTTTTGCACAAATCAGTCAAGAAGATGAAAAGAGAATCGATTAAACATTAAACCTTAAAAAAAAATAACTCGTAATGAACCCTAGTTTTAGGAAAAAGCAAGAATAATCGATTAAAACCAGAAATTTTCAAAGAAAAACATGTAATAGTGCTTGATTCATCTCAGATCTATACAGATCTGGAAATGATCGAAGGTAATAGACTAGGGTTTTTTAGAAAACATAATAGAGATGAGAGCATAGGTTTAGAAACCATAGATTCGTAACAAAATAAAGAGAAATCTCCTACTCATGGTCGAGAAAATGGCCTAAGACAGGCTAACAACCAAGGTTTCAACCCAGAACTGCTTGGGTTCTTTGAGATCCTCTCAAGGATCTAAAAAGCCAAAGAACCATAATAAGTAGGAGGCCAGGATCGGCCAGACAAGATAAGGAAACATCACAGGACTGAGATATACGCCGGTGACAGCGCTTGAGAACTAGGGTTTAGTTGAGAGAGTTGAGAGAGAAAGGGGAAGAGGTGACGGCGGGTGAGAGGAGAGAATGAGAGGTTCGGGGGGGGGGGTTAGGTCTAGGTTTAATTAAGGAAGAAGGGTTGTGGACCGTTGATCTGAATGATCAACGGTCAAGATTGAACGTGGTCTTGGGTCGGGCATATCAGACTTGAGCCTAAGGGGATAGGGCCAAATTAGAAAGGGTTTTTGGGCTGGTTTAAAAAGGTCTTTGGGCTGGCTTAAAAGGGGTTAGAGCTGAAAATAAAGGGGCTGTTTATTAAATACCCAAGTAATTGAATAAAAATTATTTTATATAGTAATTAACAATAAACAAAAATAATTTTTATGCATAGAAGTGTTTTAAATAATTATTTGCTATTATAAAAAATACAATGGACCATTTTCTGGTAAAATAATACAATAATGTGTGCATGGGCTATAATTGCAAAGCTATTGCAATTGTAACCAAAAAGTGTAAATCTGGCCATTTGTGAAATAATTTGAACTTAATATCACTATAAATGGCAATATTAAATCATGAAATGCAATAAAGTCATTTGTGATGCAATTTTGTAATTATTTATATAAGTAAAATACCGGACAGTATTAACTTATAAATGTAGAAA
>NC_032000.1:40434141-40436969 GCF_001879085.1 Nicotiana attenuata | reverse complement strand
TATTTTTTAAAAAAAAAAGAAGAAGAGAAAATCACAAAAATAGTTTTAATTTGAATTCTAATTTCGATTTTGAGTAGTTTTTCCTTTTAATTTGTTGGTTAATTAATTTTGATAATTTTTATTCTGGTTTAGTTAGTGTTTTTCAGGTTAATTTGGTGTTTAGGATTTAACTTTGATTTTATTTTAATTTCAAAAAATAAAAAACTGAAAAGAAAGAAAAGGAATTGATTTAGAGATAAGAGGAGAATGAAGAGAAGAAGAAAGAATTAGGCCAGTCTTGTTTGAATTATTCAAAGCCCAAATCGTCCCACCCTTCCGAAAACCAGTCCAACTCCCCGACCCAGCCCGTCTCCTTAGAGACCAAACGACGCCGTATCATTGGCGTTAAATCTGGGCCGTCGAGGTTATAGGATCCAATGGTTGGCAAGTGGGGTCGTCCTAATATTTAAATGTCCGAACGACGTCCTCCCCTACCCCCATCTCTCATCCCTCACACCTCAGAAGCCCTCCACCGTCTCCGCCGCATGCCGCTGCAGAAAATTGGCCCACAGCGGCGGCGATCGTCCAAAGACCACCAAATTTACACCACACATTCATCCACCTCCCCATCCTAGATCCCCACCCCGTTTCCCTCAAATCCCACTCAAACCCCTCGAATCTTCGAAACCCTAGCACCGCCCTCGTTCCCTCGGTGGTGCCACTGCCCTTGTACACCCCCAAACCTTTGCCACACAACCACCACCCACGCCTGATTCCCAACCCACCACCACATCTCCTCAATCCTCAAAAATCGGACCAGTTTTAGAAGTTAAGAAGAGTAGAAGAAAAATTCCCCAAGTCTTCGAGATTCTAAGAACGATTAGGGCAGAAATTGGTGTTGCTCGTTTGTTCTCGACGAGAACATGCGAATAATACTAATTTCGGTTCAGATCGAAGTCCGTTTGAGGTTTTTCAGGCCCCGTTCGCTTACCCATATAGGTATTTTCTATCCTTTTCTCGTTCGTCTTTGTTTCGTTGTTTGGTTTCTCGCCTCTGTCCCTCTGTGACCTCCTTTTCTCTTTTATGTTACTGTCTTTTGAATTTGTCAGGTTTGCGTGACTAAATCGAGTCGTTTCAGCGTAATGTTCAAATTGATTTCGATCTAGTTTGCCAGTCTGTTTAGTTGTACAGTCCTGTTTTTGGTTTTCATATTTTCTTGTGATTCAAATTAGTTTCACTCTAATTAAAATCAGTAGGTTTCATATTTGCATTTTTGTTTGATTTCCATCATGTGTTTAGATTAGTACTTTGTTAGAATTTGCATTTTTGTTTGATTTGGGATTCCTGCTCAGTTTATTAGGGGTTGTCAGAATTATTTTCCTTTAGTGTAGTTTGGGTCAGAGTTTGAATTTCAAATGCCCACTTGTTTGATTTATGTTTTGGCTGTGGGCTTTGTTTTGGTCACCACTGACCCGTTTCAAGAAATCAGTTCTTTTTGGTATGGGTTTTGGGCAAACTTGACCCTTGTGATTTTCTGAAAGTAATTTGTAGGGGGTAGAGGGTTAAATTGGGTATTTTGAAACTTAGGGAATCTTTGGTACTGAAATAAAGGAGCCCCTAGAAGCTTCTAGGTTGGGGCTTGAATTGCAATTTCTGGGTTTAATAGCACTTACTTGGGTAGCAAGTCAGAAATTTAGGGGTAACTTAGTTAAATAAAAGTTCAAAAGGGGTCAAGGGTAAAAAACTGATTCTGAAGTTTGCCCTACTCAGTCGCCTATAAAGGCATTAGGTACTTGCCTTGCAAGTCAAGGGGTTGGAGAGCCTAAGAATGAGAGGAGAAAATCTGGAAAATCAGGACGGCTAGAGATTGATAAGAAAAATCCAAAATACAAAAACCGCAAGTTCTATTGTTTGATAGAGAGGGAGACAGAAGAGAAAATTAGAAAAAAATCAAAAAAAAAAAAAAAAACAACAACTGAAGTTCACTGTTTCATCTAGTTCTTTTTATTTCCTTCTTGGATTTCTGGAAGTTTACTCTCATTTTTGAAATTATCTGCAATTCATTTGGAGTTGGAAAGTTTGAAGTTGGGAGTAATAGTCGGTTTTTTGAAGTTATTTGGTCTGGTGATCACTGTTTTGTTTTGGAAGTTATTTGGTATATTGGATCACTGTTTCATTAGTTCGCAACTCTGATAATTCCTTCTCCTGAACCTGGGGTGGCTTTCTGCTGTTCTACTGCTGTTGCTGACCTCTGTTTTTGCGGCTGATAACTTTGATTTTGTTTCTTTCCACTTCCAGGTACACCCCTTGTAACCATGTTGGTTGTGAAATGAAAATTGGCGAAAATGAATTGATACGAAGATGTTGAAGCATGAAATTCTTTTCAGTTTGTTGAACGATCTATTTTGCTTTGCTTACTGTGGCCCTTTTGTTTAATTTAGGTTTATAGTTGGTTTGTAACTATTACTTGAAATGATTTGTATGTTAGACTTTCAGTTCACCCCCCCCCCCTTAATTTCCTCAAATTTGAGTGCTCGAATTCACTGAAGAACTGTGTAGCTGTTAATTTCAGTAATATAACTTAGTTTACAATCCATGTTAGCTGAAGGAATTATCAGATTCTATCATTGATCTAGTGTGTATGGATCTGGTATTCCTCTAGTAGTTCGGTCAAGCTGTAATAATTGAGTTCCTGTTGTTCGTATGGCATAGAATTCATCTAGAGTTTAGCGCAAGGTAGTACTGATTCCTTTCAAGTGTTTCAAAGTGTGTTAGCATGTTTAGACGTTAGCTTGAATTTTAATTGTGGAGTATTGGGTGAGCATAAGAAGTGATTATAGGATTAATCT
>NC_032000.1:40425633-40432252 GCF_001879085.1 Nicotiana attenuata | reverse complement strand
GTTTGTTTGCATCATGTGCATTTGACTTAGGGGACTCAACACAGGGGTTGGGTCCGTCTAGGACAGGTGACCTGAAATGAAAAGACCATCCTGATGCATCTTACGTGCTACTTGTGCATTCATTTGCTTTGGATTTGCATGTTGACCGGCTTGTATATAATGAGAGAAAATTGAGAAAAATAGCAGTGTTAGGGCTAAGTGAGGGTAACCACTTGTTTGGAAAAACCGATGCCCAAATAGTACCGAAATGCTGCCGAATTTTGGAGAAAATAAAAAATAGAATATTTGAAAAGAAATGAAAAGATCTTTTAACAAATATTAGGTTTTGACAAAACTGCCCGAACTACGCTGGTTTGATTCTCACCGGATGTGAGATACGTAGGCAACCCTCATCGGGTCCAACCTCCCTTTTGCAAAAATAGCCAAAAATACCAAAACTTTAATTCTTGTCAAAATAAGTCGGGTGATGCCATTCTCGTTTAAAATGGGCCGTATGTCCCCGAAAGGACGCCGGAAGGCTATTTTTGCAAGAACGGCCACCCTGAGTCATTTTTAAATGGTTTGCGGGCACAGCCTTAAAGTCTCCCTCCCGGAAGTGCTGAAAGGCCGTATTTGCAAAACCGAGTCTTTATTTTCTTAAATGAAAATTCTGAAAAATAGTTGCTTTTTCTTTATGTCAAAATGAGTCATTAAATAGCCATTTAAATAGCCACATTTTTCCTTTTAGGTTAAAACTAAGTCATTAAATTCCTTTAAATAAACTGTGCAGGATGAGTACAGTTGACATTGAAACCTTCTCAGTCCTGAGTGAGATCCCTTTGAAGCTTCACATGTGGTGGAACGACTTAGGAAAAGGTAGCAGGGAAACAGTGGTAAAGATTCTGGGTGGCCTCGTCGGACTGTTGAACATTAAGCCAAGAACGGATATTATTGAAGCATTGGTACCTTTTTGGGACCCAACTCGTAACGTATTCCGGTTCTCGGACTTCGAGCTTACACCCACACTAGAGGAGATTGCAGGATATGCGGGTCTTAACGGGAACCTCAGGGGTCGATATCCGTTGGCGCCAAGACCGGTAACCCTTCACAGATTTCTGGATTTATTGAACATTAGTCGGGACATTCAAGATAAGCATCTAGCAGAAGGGTGTTGCACACTCCATTTCTTATACCACCGATACGGCAACCCACGAGGTTTCGAGGAGCCTAACACCGGTTTGACACACGCCGGGAACAAAGATAAGTGGGAGGCCCGGCGGGGATTGGCTTTCATGGTAGCTTTTCTGGGGGTCGTGATCTGTCCACGAAAAGACGGTCACATAGATATTGGCCTTGTGGGAATGTTGGATGTTGCTATAAAGAAGTCTAACAGCACGGTGGTTCCCCTGATTGTGGCAGAAATGTATCGAGCTTTGACCTTATGCCGAGAGGGTGTAAAATTCTTCCAGGGTTATAATCTGTTGTTACAGTTATGGATACAGGAGCACCTTTGTCATCGCACGGGGTATATGAACTATGTTTTAACCGGGCTGAGTTGTATCGAGGAGTTTGGAACCCGGGTAACAGGTATTGAGTTCCCCGAGGGCACCGAGGCTTGGCTATCCTATTTGAGATCTTTGACTGCGGATAAAGTTGAATGGGCTTTCGGGTGGCTTCCCGCTACTGAGGCTGTGTACACATCGGCAGAAGTACCTTATATTCTTTTGATGGGCATTCCAAGCATCCAACCCTACGCTCCTTACCGAGTTCTAAGTCAACTAGGAAGATTCCAAACTATTCACAATGATAAAGACCTAAGCGGACAAATCATTGAGTTAGGTCCAAAAGCTGTATTTCCGGAAGGAAAAATCCGACAAATATGGAATGAGTGCAGGCACCTTGAGCCTAAGACTATAGTACATGATCGGGCTAAAGGCGAAGTAGACCCCAAATACTTGACCTGGTTCGGCAAAGGTTTCAGATTCCCGAGAGACCCGCCAAAAGGCCATATGTACAACAATTCACTAACGGAGCCCAGGTACAATGGGATTGGCTAGCCAAGGAAAAGGAATACCGGGCCAGGATAGGGGCGCTGGAGCAGCAAGTCCGAGATCTTCAATTTGAAAAGAGTGTGCAAGCTGCGGCTGACGAAGGTGACAAAAAGAAATTGACTCAAGAGAATGAGGTTCTTAAAGAGCAAATCCGATAAATGAAAATAGCTGCTAAAAATCAAGAAAGAAGTCGGTCCGATGAGAGATTGATAAATGGGCTGAAAAAGCAGGTCTTAGAGGGCCAAGATGAGTTGGAGAAATCTGAGGGGAATATGGCAAAACTTCGGGCACAATGGTCAAAGAAGACAGAGGAAAGAGCCCAATTTGTGCAACAAATGAAAAGAAATTATAAGGGAACCATTGCTAATCTGAAAAGAAAGATGAACACCCTTGAAGATAAGGCAGCCCGGCAGGACCAAGAATTTCAGGCTGAAAGGGAACAGTGCTATAGGCTAATGGCCGAGATGGAGAAAGAAATAAAGCTGTTGCAAGACCATCATTTCCACGACTCCCAGGTGTTAGAGGCTCGCAACCAGCAGATAAGCCGACTACTCCAGGAAAAAGGCCAGATCAGGGAAAGAATTAGAGGCATTGCAGATTATATTGCCATGAAATGTCAAGCCGACGAAAGAATGGGTCGTACCACTTTCTTTGCTACAGTAATGATATTTGTTCGTCAGGTTATGAATGATTTGGAGCAGTTACAAAGGGGTCTTGCACGCAGGCCCGCAGCGATGCCGAATGATGCCCCGCGGGCCCCAGGATTTGAAGCTTTGATGTATTCCTAGTTGTTGAGTCTGTATTTCGCTATTTTGAGTCTGTTTTGTAATTTTCCTTTTCAAGAAAAACAAATAGTTTAGTATCTTTGTAATCGGAGTTTTATTAATGAAAAGTGAAAATCTCAAAAAAAAATTATTTCCTTATTTTTGCGTTTATTTGCAAGAGCTACGCTTGGTCTGATTCATGCGGGGTCATGATACGTAGGCAATCTCCATAGAATTCGACCGTAACCAAAAACAAAAAGGCAAACAAGAGAAAATAAAAAGAGAGCAAAAGAGAAAGAAAGAAAAGAGCGGAAAAACAATTTTGAGGAAAGGAGAGAATAGGAACAAGAAAAAACCAAGGCAAGAGGAAAAAAAAAAGAAGAAAATAAGAGAGAAAAGCAAAAGAAAAGAGGGAAAGGCAAGAAACAAACAATGGAAAAACAAGAAGGAAGAATGAGAGAAAAGGCATGGCAAATACAGAAAAGGAAAGCCGGGATGACGCATGTAACCAAGCAAAGGCATAATAGAAATGGTTAACTACTTAGGTGCATTCATTCCCAAATGTGCAGTTACCTATCTATTAATGCTCTAACCGCTAACAAAGTTGTTGTTGATGATGAGTCCAGGCAGGTGGTTAGTTGACTGGCATTCTGGCAACTCACTCCTACAACACCCGGTCAAAAAAAAAACAAACAAGTTGATCATGGCCAACCAGGAACTTGACGCGAGTGTTATCGATCCTTCGAGAGAGGTGGAAGAGTTGGATGTTAATGTGATGAAAGAAGAGATGTATAAACTGAAACAACAGATGGCCAAGATGCATCAAGCATGGGCAAAAAGGCGCCCGATATCAACCAGAATCCATTGCCGGCCCATCATGAGACAAATATGATCGAGATAGTGCATAAGGGAGGAAAGCCTAAGAAGCCTTCACAGACCGTCATGATGATTCGGTCCAGTGAGGTCGGGCCAGTTAAAAAGTCAACAAGTGAGAAATTAGTGATCAGGTTGGGCGGGACAAACAGTGAACCATCTGCGGTAGTCAAGAAAGGGTCCTCAAGTGAGGTTGCAACGAAACAAGAAAGGGCAAAAGTGGTTGTGCCAGGAGTGGCGAACAAGCCTGTAGTGATTGTGGAGGGTGCCCACACAGATCCCGTCATTGTCAAGCCAGGCACTGGGAAGCGCCCAGTAACAACAGTTCCTAGTTCTGTGGTTGATCTTGATAAGGAGTTGATTGAAAGGGTCCAAAGTCTATTTGATGAAGTGAACACGGTAGAAATTCGGGAAGGTTCTGGTGACGAAGAAGTGCATTTTGTCAGACCTAATGTGAAGATCAACAATTGGGAAGCTACTCCTCTTCCTACTCGGAGGGAGTTTTTGGTAGTGGGTTTTGATTTTCTTTTAGTTGTCTGGATTATTCCAGGGTTGTGATTCAGGTTCTACGTTCCATCCGTTTGAATGTGAAATGCAATTTCCCTTCTTCCTCATTCCTGATAGTTTCATTTTTGTTTTTCTTTTCTTTCTTGTACAGTTCTTTCTATGCTGGTCTCAATGACATGACATGCATGAGGAATCTTCGGCCCAGTCTTAAAAGCCGGTCTAATTCTGAAGTAATAATACAAGAAATTGAGTGTGATGATGAATTGGAACATGACGATGATGAGTGGGCCAAAACCGGCCTGGAGCAATTGAGTCTGATTGATGAAAAGAGATTGGCAGCAGTATGTCATGGCCAATTGTACCAACAGAGAATGGCGAGAGCATATAACAATAAAATGCGTCCACGAAAGTTCGAAGTAGGACAGTTAGTGTTGAGACGTATCTTGCCTCATCAGGCTGAAGCAAAAGGAAAGTTCGCCCCAAACTGGCAGGGACCATTTGTTGTAACTAGAGTGTTATCTGATGGTGCGTTATATTTGACAGATGTGGAAGGAAAATGTGTAGAAATGGCTATCAACTCTGATGTAGTCAAGAGATACTATGTATGATTCCTTTGTCTGATTGTACTTGTTTGTATTTGGCATATTTTGAAGATTGGAATGACGAAGGCATTTTGTTCTGCTACCTAAATACTTTATCCTTTGCTACCCCTTTGAGCCTCAGTTATCTTCTTTCATACCCCTTTTTTGGAATCAATGACAAAGTTCGTAAACACAAGCATGGAAAGTAAGTGAAGGAAAAGGAGAAGGAAAACAGTGAAAAGAGAGAGAGAAGAAAAATGAAAAAAAGAAAAGAAAAGAAATGAAAAAAAGCAAAGAAAAGAAAAAGAAAAGGGAAAAAAAAGAAAAAGAAAAAGAAAAAGAAAAAGAAAAGAAATGAAAAGAAAAGAAAAGGAAAACAAGAAAATAGAGAAAATGGAAGAAGAGAAAATCATAGCAACAAAGTAATTTCTATGACCTGAACTACGTTTGACTTGATTCCGAAAGGATACGTAGGCAGCCTCTCTCTGAGGTTCAGTCACACCAAAATAAAAATCCAAAAGTCCCCAAGAAAGAAATTGGGGCAGAAGTTGTGGTTGTTGTGAGAAATCTGATTCCGAAAGTTGTAATTTTTAACCCATGTTGAATTGTTTTGAGCCCTTGATACCCTTTCTTTCTAACCCTATCCAATGTGAGCACGTTATTTTGCAATTTTGTGAATTTTTCAAACATTCAAACAAAATGATTTTTCTTCATTATTCTGCAATTTTGTGAATTTTTTTGTTATTTTCTGTTAATTGTTTGCATTTATTTGTGCATTTTAATTCATATAAAAATAAATAAAAATTTAATTACATTTGACATTTGCATTTAGGAATAATTAGTGATTGAGTTGTTTTAGAGCAAATATGAAGAAAATGACAACAATGGTCCATTTTTGCATTTTTAATTGTTAATTGTTGAGTTTACTTTTAATAGGATTTAATCAATTTTGTAGGAATTAATTAGCTTAGTTTTGGCAATGAACTAGGTTTCATTTTTATTCTTTGCATTTTATAAAATCAGAGAAAATCAAAAAAATATATATATACTAAAATGAAAACAAAAAATAAATAAAAGAAAAGAGAAAACAATTTAAAACAAAGAAAATAACAATAAAAAAAATAGATAACAAATGTGGTCTTAGCAGAGACACATGAATTGGGCCATTTTAACACCTGGCCCAAACCATACGCACCCCGTCCAGCCCAAATCCTCGATCCAGTCCATTCCCCACGCCCAGCCAAACGACGTCGTTTGGTTAAGTTCCAATCTTGACCATTGATGATTATTGATCCAACGGACAGGAAGTCCACGATCAAAGATATGTAACGGTCGGAGCCCCCCCTACCCCAAGCCATCGTCTCTCACACCCCCCCCCCCCATAGAAACCTCGCCGGCTCCGCTTAGCTCCGCCGCCGGAAATCGTCCACGGCGGCGGAGAACCACCAAATGCCACCAAAATTACACCATAACCCCTCCTCAACCACCCCATTCCGATTATCCAAACACTTTTCCTCGAAACCCAGCCCAGCACCTCGAATCTTAAATTGAAGACATGAACCCTAGCGCCGCCACAAGATCCCCTGGCGGCGGCGGCACCACCAAACCTTCCCAAACCAACACCCCATAACCTCCTTGACCACCTTGTCTTGAATCCCAAGCCAAACCCCTTCAAATCCAAGGGGAACTCCGCCAATTTTGGATCTAGGGTTCAAAGAGTCTGGACCTTTTTCGGGGTTTTCCAAGGCTCAGGGTCAATTTCAATTGATGTCCAAATAGACGCATAGCAGTAACAAGGTTGAAGGCAGTCGGATTAAAGTAGAAAATCAGTAAGTTTTCTTTCCATCTTTGGCTATCCTTTTTT
>NC_032000.1:40418085-40425061 GCF_001879085.1 Nicotiana attenuata | reverse complement strand
AATCAGGCGCCCACCTGGAGAACAAGGGAATACATTTCAAGTTCAGCAATCAGGCACCCACCTGGAGAACAAGGGAATACAGTTCAAGTTTTGGCAATCAGGCACCCACCTAGAGAACAAGGGAATACATTTCAAGTTCAGCAATCAGGCGCCCACCTGGAGAACAAGGGAAGTACAATTCAAGTTTTAGCTTTCAAATTTTTGTAATATTTGGTAAAATGATGCGCCCGACCACCGAACTGGGGTAGAAAATTTTCTTTGTTTGTCGATTTTGTTGAAATCAGGCGCCCACCTGGAGAACAAGGGAATACATTCGAGTTAGCAATCAGGAGCTCTCCTGGAGAACAGAGGCATTTATTTCAAGTTTTAGCAATCAGGAGCCCGCCTGGAGAACAGAGGCATTTATTTCAAGTTTTAGCAATCAGGAGCCCGCCTGGAGAACAGAGGCATTTATTTCAAGTTTTAGCAATCAGGAGCCCGCCTGCCCGCCTGGAGAACAGAGGCATTTATTTCAAGTTATAGCAAATAGGAGCCCGCCTGGAGAATGGAGGCATTTATTTCAAGTTTTTAGCAATCAGGAGCCCGCCTGGAGAACAGAGGCATTTATTTTCAAGTTTTTAGCAATCAGAAGCCCGCCTGGAGAACAGAGGCATTTATTTTTATGTTTTTAGCAATCAGGAGCCCGCCTGGAGAACAAAGGCATTTATTTTAAGTTTTAACAATCAGGAGCCCGCCTGGAGAACAGAGGCATTTATTTCAAGTTTTAGCAATCAGGAGCCCGCCTGGAGAACAGAGGCATTTATTTCAAGTTTTAGCAATCAGGAGCCCGCCTGGAGAACAGAGGCATTTATTTCAAGTTTTAGCAATCATGAGCCCACCTGGAGAACAGAGGCATATATTTCAAGTTTTAGCAATCAGGAGCCCGCCTGGAGAACAGAGGCATTTATTTCAAGTTTTAGCAATCAGGAGCCCGCCTGGAGAACAGAGGCATTTATCTTAAGTTTTAGCAATCAGGAGCCCGCCTGGAGAACAGAGGCATATATTTCAAGTTTTAGCAATCAGGAGCCCGCCTGGAGAATAGAGGCATATATTTCAAGTGTTAGCAGTCAGGAGCCTGACTGAAGAACAGAGGAATACATTCAAGTTTAGCAAGCGTCAAGATTCAAATCTTAGTCTGCATGAAGAACCACTCAAGACTTAAGATCAAGCTTCAGAAGACTTATAGATAGGAATCTTGTAACTCGTAGTTGACAGGTTTAGCTAGACTTTTTTTAGTTCTTTTGATTTTGATGTAATAACAGGACCGCGGACCGGAACCTCGGCAGAACGGCAGCTGGATCGGCTCTCCACCTCGGTACTCCATCATCTCACTCACTTCTGAACTACACGTGGCCTGATTCCTTTATAGCCAAGGATATGTAGGCAGCTCAAATACCAGGGCTCGGTCACATTCCCCTTTTCTCTTAGTTTTAGTCTCTCCAAATAAGGTCGGGTCAAAAAACCTGTCTAGTCATTCTTTGTCTGAAAACTCTTCGCATTTCCAGTCAAAGAGGGGCAGCTGTAGACATGTGATTTTTGACCCTCCCCAAGATTTTTTATATTTTAGCATGAAAAGATTTAATTTAGGCCTAATATAGCTATTTCAACTATTTTTGACTTCTTGACTTTATTTTCGTCATAAAAATAGAAAATTACAAAAAAAATATTTTAGCTTACGTATCTTTCGTAAATTTAAATAAAAATATACAAAATAGTACTTATTTTTATCTTTATATAATCTTGAAAATACCAAAAAATATATAATAGTTTCATGTTAGCTTTTGCATTGTGTAGCATTTTTATCTTATTTTAAAAGGAGTCAATTAAGGTGTTGGATCACAATTTTAAGAGTTTTAGAACCCAGTTCTTGGCCCAATTCGGATTAGTCCATTAAGCCTAGGGACCCTTCTAGACTCTTCTTTGGAACAAAAACAAATAAAAAAGACCCTAAGGACTTAACACAAAAAGACCTAGGGACTAATTGGCAAAATACACAAAAACACATCTACACCTAGACTCTACATATAAATTAATGCCAAAAAAGAGCTGAAAAAAAGGGAGACCTAGACCCCTAGGAAGAGAGCTAGCGCCGCAGAACACAACGGACCCCCTCTCCCTTTTGGAACTCCCATCTTCTTCTTCACAACAACCAGATCGATCCCCTCCTCCGCCAGCCTCTCTACTCGCCGGCAATGGCTGGAACAACTATGTAAATCTCCATAACCCTTCAACCCCCATGAACTTCAGCTAAATACTATTCTAAAATCTGGGCAACAAAGCAGTCAAAACTCAGCGAAATACATCCATAAAACCTGCTGTAAAAAGCACCAGCTCATACGTAAAGCGTTCGAGGTTCCGGCGCCGCTGCGTTTTCATTCGATTTCTGTTGGGATTTTCTCTGTTGGAGTCTATTCGGCTTTGATTTCAGCTGTTGTAATTTCACTGAAATGCTTGCTAATAAAATTTGCCTGAAGAAGTTTGGCTTCTGAAAAGGTTCGGTACTAAACTCCTTGTTCATCGTTCAATATCTGGATTTTATTTTGGTAGCATTTGATTGTAATATCTATTAAGCTTGGTGTTTGTTCTTTATTCTTAAACGAGAATGCCTTGTCTTGGTTTAAAATAGTTATGAGTTCGTTATTGGTGATCTTGTGCAATATTGGTACTTTGTGCAATTCTTAGCTATGTGTTCACTGGCTTGACTATTTGATGTTGTACAAATTTGTGAAGTATTATGATTTTTACTGTTGAATCCTATTAATTGAATAGGATGGAACAATTGTTGGGATTACAAGCAAAATGGTTTGAGCTAATAATGAGTGGGTGCACTGCATTTGGGGAAACAATTTGATAATGTTAATTCCTTAAGTTTGCAGAAAATGTTTTTCTTTGTTGAACCAGACGCATAGTAATTTAGTTTTGTATAAAGTTTATTTTGTTTCTACCTATTCTTTGCATATTCTTTGGAGTTGTTATTTTAATCACTAGTTGTCCCATTTACTCATTTTGTGTGATTAATTCATGAGTTAAATTAATATTTGTTAACTGGTGGGATGCGTAGTGGTTGGAATTAATCGGATGCAAAGAAAGTGCTTTTGAGTTCTAGTTTCTTTTAAATATTTATTAGCCCATTAGCCTAGTAACAAGATCATACCTTTTTTTCACAATAGTTTCCTATCCATAACTCATGGCCCTCACTTAATTAATTTTAATCCTTTAGAAATCGAGGTGTGCCATTTAGTTGAATTTTCCATGGCCCTCGCACAGCTGATAGTGCGTAGTTGCTTTAGGCGCGTCATTTAATAATATTACCTTCTTAAACTCGGTTGTGCATTTCATGTGACTCAAATCTAAATCCTAAAACGTTGAATAAAATATGTCTCGGATTGCGGGTGCATTTCATGTGACGCGATCCAAAAACATATTTTAGACGATGTTCAATTTTTCTTAAAATTAATTAAAAGCGGTAAATAATTTAAAATTGCACTATAGGTTTGAAACATGTATTAAAATTAGATAATAGGCCAATTGTAATATTTAAAGCGACCGTGCTAGAACCACGAAATCCGGGGGTGCCTAACACCTTCCCCCGGGTTAACAGAATTCCTTAGTCAGAATTTCTGGTTCGCAGACTTCACAAGGAAAGTCGAAATTTTCCTCGATTTGGGATTGAAAACAAACCGGTGACTTGGGACACCAAATAAACTATCCCAAGTGGCGACTCTGATCAATAAATAATCCCATTTCGAATAATGTCACTTAAAGTGGAAAAACTCCCTTATACACTACCTTTCGGGGTGGTGTGTAGAAAAAGGAGGTGTGACAGCTCTGGCGACTCTGCTGGGGACAAGAACCCAGAACTTCGGTTCAGGGTTCAAGAATTCGAGCTCACTTAAATTGTTATATTTGGCTTTATCTGATTTTTCTACATGTTCCATGCTATATGTGCTAAATGTTTTACCGCTTTGATATTTGTTGAATTGTATATAAACTGTCGCGAATCTCCTCCTCTCTCTGAGACTTCTACATCATGGAGAAGGGTGCACTTCGTGTAGCTTCTCTTCTGTTTAGAGTCTTTCCCAATTTAGAACGAGGTTTGGATAAGTTGCTAAGCCGGCGGAGCTTCTGTATCCCCGGTACGCTGCCTCCCACTCGGCCCGAGTTGTCCGCTCGGGTAAGCCAGGTCTAGACCAATAAACCTAGGGTTTAAACCTAGAAGAACAAAACCTCTCATGCCGGATCCCCAGTAGGAATGTTCGTTTGCATCATGTGCATTTGACTTAGGGGACTCAACACAGGGGTTGGGTCCGTCTAGGACAGGTGACCTGAAATGAAAAGACCATCCTGATGCATCTTACGTGCTACTTGTGCATTCATCTGCTTGGGATTTGCATGTTGACCGGCTTGTATATAATGAGAGAAAATTGAAAAAAATAGCAGTGTTAGGGCTAAGCTAGGGTAACCACTTGTTTGGAAAAAACCGATGCCCAAATAGTACCGAAATGCTGCCGGATTTTTTAAAAATGAAAAGGAAAATATTTGAAAAAAGATTGTTCAAAAAAAATATATATTTGGTTTTGACAAATTTGACCGAACTACGCTGGTTTGATTCTCACCGGATGTGAGATACGTAGGCAACCCTCATCGGGTCCAACCTCCCTTTTTCAAAAATAGCCAAAAATACCAAAAACTTTAATTTTTGTCAAATAAAGTCGGGTGACGCCATTCTTGTTTAAAATAAGCCGAATGTCCCCAAAAGGACGCCGGAAGGCTATTTTTGCAAGAACAGCCACCCTGAGTCATTTTAAACGGTTGGCAGGCACAGCCTTAAAATCTCCCTCCCGGAAGTGCTGAAAGGTCGTATCTGCAAAATCGAGTCTTTGTTTTCTTAAATAAAAATTTTGAAAAAATAGCCACTTTTACTTTTAAGTCAAAATGAGTCATTAAATAGCCATTTTTCTTTAAATAGCCATATTTTTCCTTTTAGGATGAAATAAGTCATTAATTTCCTTTAAATAAATGTGCAGGATGAGTACAGTTAACATTGAAACCTTCTCAGTCCTGAGTGAGATCCCTTTGAAGCTTCACATGTGGTGGAATGATTTGGAGCAGTTGCAAAGGGGTCTTGCACGCAGGCCCGCGGCGATGCCGAATGATGCCCCGCGGGCCCCAGGATTTGAAGCTTTGATGTATTCCTAGTTGTCGAGTCTGTATTTCGCTATTTTGAGTCTGTTTTTGTAGTTTCCTTTTCAAGAAAAACAAGTAATCTAGTAGCTTTGTAATCGGGGTTTTATTAATGAAATTTGAAAATTTTCAAAATTATTTCCTTATTTTTGCGTTTATTTGCAAGAACTACGCTTGATCTGATTCATGCGGGGTCATGATACGTAGGCAATCTCCATAGGATTCGACCGTAACCAAAAACAAAAAAAGGCAAACAAGAGAAAATAAAAAGAGAGCAAGAGAAAAGGAAAGAAAAGAGCGGAAAAACAATTTTGAGGAAAGGACAGAATAGGAACAAGAAAAAACCAAGGCAAGAGGAAGCGAAGGAAAAAGGAAAAAAAGAGGAAAATAAGAGAGAAAAGCAAAAGAAAAGAGGGAGAGGCAAGAAACAAACAATGGAAAAATAAGAGGGAAGAATGAGAGAAAAGGCATGACAAATACAGAAGAGGACAGCCGGGATGATGCATGCAACCAAGCAAAGGCATAATAGAAATGGTTAACTGCTTAGGTGCATTCATTCCCCAAATGTGCGGCTACCTATCTATTAATGCTCTAACCGCTAACAAAGTTGTTGTTGATGATGAGTCCAGGCAGGTGGTTAGTTGACTGGCATTCTGGCAATTCACTCCTACAACACCCGGTCAAAAAACAAAAAGAAACAAGTTGATCATGGCCAACCAGGAACTTGACGCGAGTGTTATCGATCCTTCGAGAGAGGTGGAAGAGTTGGATGTTAATGTGATGAAAGAAGAGATGTATAAACTGAAACAACAGATGGCCAAGATGTATCGATATCAACCAAAATCCATTGCTGGCTCATCATGAGACAAATATGATCGAGATAGTGCATAAGGGAGGGGAGCCTAAGAAGCCTTCACAGACCGTCATGATGATTCGGTCCAGTGAGGTCGGGCCGGTTGAAAAGTCAACAAGTGGGAAATCAGTGATCAGGTTGGGCGGGACAGACAATGAGCCATCTGCGGTAGTCAAGAAAGGGTCCTCAAGTGAGGGTGCACCGAAACAAGAAAGGGCAAAAGTGGTTGTGCCAGGAGTGTCGAACAAGCCTGTCGTGATTGTGGAGGGTGCCCACACAGATCCCGTGTCAAGCCAGGGGCAGTGAAGCATCCGGTATCAGCAGTTCCAAAGCCTGTGGTTGTCTTTGATGAGGAGTTGATTTGAGAGGGTCCAAAGTTTATTTGATGAAGTAAACACGGTGGAAATTGGGGGAGGTTCTGGTGACGAAGAAGTGCATTTCGTCAGGCCTAACGTGAAGGTCAACAATTGGGAAAGCTACTCCTCTTCTACTCGGAAGGGAGTTTTGGTAAGTGGGTTTTAGATTTTCGTTTTAGTTGTCTGGATTTATTCCAGGGTTGTGATTCAGGTTCTACGTTCCGTCCGTTTGAACGTGTTAAGCCTTGTTATCTTCAATTTCAGTGAAATGCAATTTCCCTTCTTCTTCATTCCTAATAGTTTCATTTTTGTTTTTCTTTTCTTTCTTGTACAGTTCTTTTAGGCTGGTTTCAATGACATGACATGCATGAGGAATCTTCGGCCCAGTTTTAAAAGCCAAGCTAATTCTGAAAAGTTGAAATCCCATCCCTTCGGATTGTTGCTGAAGCCGAAATTGATGATGATGAGTGGGTCAAAACCCGCCTGAGCAATTGAGTTTGATCAATGAGAAAAGAATGGCAGCAGTGTGTCATGGCCAATTGTA
>NC_032000.1:40391484-40411177 GCF_001879085.1 Nicotiana attenuata | reverse complement strand
GTGAGCACAGTAAGCTGGCTGATCATAGATTTTCACTGGAATAGGATCAATGAAGTTCTTATCTGGATGTTGTATCATGGATGATAGGGTAGCCAATGCATCGGCAAACTCATTCTGGACTCTGGGAACATGCTCTAATTCTGTCTTTGTGAACCTCTTTCTCAACTCCTGTACATGATGTAGATAAGGGAGTATCTTGGAGTTCTTGGTCGCCCATTCTTCACGGACCTGATGTATAAGCAAGTCTGACTCCCCAATTACTAGCAACTCTTAGATGTTCATGTCAATGGCCATCTTGAGCCCTAAGATGCAGGCTTCATATTCGACCATGTTGTTGGTGCATGGGAACCTGAGTTTGGCAGACACCGGATAATGCTGACGGGTTTCTGACACTAGCACTGCTCATATGCCAACTCCTTTGAAATTTGCTGCTCCATCGGAAAACATTCTCCAACCATCATAGGATTCTGCAATATCCTCTCCTATGAATGATACCTCTTCGTCAGGAAAATACGTCCTTAGGGGTTCGTATTCTCCGTCCACGGGATTCTCGGCAAGGTGATCTGTCAATGCTTGTCCTTTGATCGCTTTCTAAGTTACGTAGACAATGTCAAATTCACTCAACAGGATTTGCCACTTGGCTAGCTTGCCAGTAGGCATGGGCTTCTGAAAGATGTACTTCAAAGGATCCATCCTTGATATGAGATATGTGGTATAGGCACAGAAGTAGTGCCTCAACTTCTGAGCTACCCAAGTCAAAGCACAACAGGTGCGCTCTAACAGAGAATATCGGGCTTCGTACGGGGTGAACTTCTTACTGAGATAATAGATGGCCTTCTCCTTCCTCCCCATTTCGTCATGTTGCCCCAGAAAACAACCGAATGCTCCATCCAATACTGCAAGGTAGAGTAATAGAGGTCTACCTGGCTCGGGCAGGGCCAAAGCTGGTGGTGTTGACAGGTACTTCTTGATTCTGTCGAAGGCCTTCTGGCAGTCATCGGTCCATTTGGTAGCGGCGTGCTTCTTCAACATCTTAAAGATTGGCTCGTAGATAACTGTAGATTGAGCTATGAACCGGCTGATGTAGTTGATTCTCCCCAAGAAACTCATTACGTCATTCTTGTTCTTTGGTGGTGGCAACTCTTGAATAGCTTTGGCCTTTGATGGATCCAATTCTATTCCTCGGCGACATACAATGAACCCAAGTAGGTTTCCGGCAGGAACCCCGAACGCACATTTTGCGGGATTCAGTATCACGTTGTACCATCTCAGTCCATTGAAGAATTTCCTCAAATCTTCCATGTGATCAGTGGCCTTCTTTGACTTAATGATGACGTCGTCTACGTACACCTCGATCTCCTTGTGTATCATATCATGAAAAATGGTAGTCATGGCCCTCATGTAGGTGGCCCCTGCATTCTTTTACCCGAATGGCATCATCTTGTAGCGGTACATCCCCCACGGTGTAATGAAAGCCGTTTTCTCAACATCTTCTTCGTCCATCCAGATCTGATGATACCCAGCGAAACAATCTACAAATGATTGCAACTCGTGCTTGGCGCAATTGTCAATCAGGATGAGTATGTTTGGCAAAGGGAAGTCATCTTTTGGACTAGCCCGGTTGAGATCCCGGTAGTCGACACAGACTCTAACCTTTCCATCCTTCTTCGGTAATGGCACAATGTTGGCTAACCATGTTGGATATTCTACTACCCTGAGAACCTTAGCTTTGACCTGCTTAGTGTCTTCTTCCTTGGTTTTCAAACTCATATCAGGCTTAAACTTTCTGAGCTTCTGCTTTAGCGGTGTACACGTCGGATCAGTTGGTAGTTTGTGTGCCACAATAGATGTACTCAGACCAGTCATGTCATCGTACGACCAGGCGAATATGTCCTCGTACTCCTTTAGGAATTCTGTGTATTCTTCCCTTTCTGATGGTGACAAATGAACGCTGATTCGTGTTTCTTTGACATTTTCTGCATCTCCCAGGTTAACAATCTCAGTCTCGTCCAAATTGGACTTAGGTCTGTTCTCAAAATTCTCAACTTCTTTAACAATCTCTTCCAGTATATCATCTTCCTCTGAATCTATGTCCGTTTGTTGTGTTGTCTCGTTGCATGTCACAGTCATCGGTTCATCAAGATAAGTAATAGTAATGCTGTATAAATAAAGTAATGAGATAAAATAATAAGAGTAAGATTTATAAGGAAACCGAAATGCTTTGATAAATTCCATAACTGTTTTGAACATTCAAAGATCTTATTGCGAAAAATTAAAATGCGAAAGGAAAGTCAACTAGTAAAATAAAAGATAGTGCATGATGCTTGTTCAGCCTTGCTACCCCGAGGCTCGCAGGGCTCTGGTGGTTCTGATAGTCCAGTTATTGAGGCGTGCTCCTCTGCTTACAGCTAGTATGGAAGGGCCTTCCTCCCCATCCTCCTCGAAAACGACACAACAATCCATGTCATCGTCTTCCAGGAACAAATTCCTCACTGCTGCCAGTGCTTCTTCTTCTTCTGACCCGTAGATAACTTCGGCCGGTTGGAAAGTCTGATCCAAGTGTGGCATTGGCTGCTCCAATGGGTAGTAGGGATCGCGCCATGGTGGTTACCAGTTGTTGAATTCCTCCCAGGTGTACTCATATCCTAGACCGAAAGTGGTGCCATGCTTCTTGAGCTTTATGCGCTTAGCATTCTTGGAGGTTCTTGCCAAGCCCTTTACCCGGTTCGTACCCACTCCAATTCAATATGCTCTCGATTTTGTTGTCCCATCATTTGTCCTTGTCAACGGCGTTGACTTGCTCGATGTGGTGATGGGTCTCCCCACCTATCTTTCTTCTGCCCCCGATTGTTGGGATTTTCTGGCGACTGTATATAGGGTTGCTACCGTCGCTGTGAATGATCACCTCCTGGTGATTCCACTCAAACTTCACTGCCTAATGTAACGTGGATGCTACGGCCCCCGCGGCATGAATCCATGGTCGTCTCAACAACAAATTGTAAGATGCCGGCACGTCTATCACTTGAAAATCCACATCGAACCAAGTAGGCCCCATTTGCAAACACAAGCTAATTTCCCCAATGGTGGACCTTTGAGAACCGTCGAAAGCTTTGACGTTGATGGCCCCGTCCTTGATCTCATGCAGCCCTTTTCCCAATGTCCTAAGTGTTACCAACGGACAAATGTTGAGACCGGACCCTCCATCAATCAGGATTCTAGAGATAAAATAATCTTCACATTGCACGGTGATGTGCAACGCCTTGTTGTGACTCAACCCTTCTGGTGGCAGCTCATCTTCGCGAAAAGTGATCTTGTGACTTTCCAATACCTGTCCTACCTTATTTGCCATCTCTCCTCCGGTGATGTTGCTCGGTACATATGCCTCACTCATCACCTTTAACAAGGCATTCTTATGTGCATCGAAATTTTGTAGCAAAGCTAGGATAGAGATTTGTGCTGGTGTTTTGTTCAACTGGTCAATGACCGAGTATTCCTTGGCTTGTATCTTTCTCCAGAGATCATCGGGTCCTGTTTCAGTGATGGTTGGCCGACTAGAGGCCTGCATGCTTGACTCGGCCAAATGCTCCGGGGTATAAACTCTACCAGTTCTCATCATACCTTGTGCCGCAATAGCTTCTCCGAACATAACCTTGCCTTCCCTTCTTGCCTCGGCTGTGTAGTCCCATGGTATAGCCTTCGTATGGAACGGTGTTATGGCTGACATTGCCACTAGAATTGGCGTGGTTATCTTTGCTCCGTACGGCGCCTGCACCTTGGGCGGTAAAACTGCAACTTCGAATGGTGTAGGTGCCTTTGATGGAGACACGAATTCGACCTCAATTGGCGTGGGCGTCTTTGCAGATGGTGGCGCTTCAAATTCCAGCGGTATGGACATATTTACCTCGGCATCCCCAGAGGGCTGAATCTGGATTGTGATCGGATTAAGGGTTACTATTGGTTGCTTTGGATCATCACCTATTGTGATCAAACCGATCGATCCCTTGGGGTCCCAATCATCCTCTGTTTCAATCAAGTGAACGCCTCCGCCCTTGTGATCTGGCAGAGGGTTATTGCGGACATTCGGAGCAGGCTCTTTTGCCACAATAATCTTGTTATCAATCAAAGTCTGGATCTTATCTTTCAGAGAGCGACATTCATCAATGCTGTGTCCTTTCATGCCGGAATGGTATGCAGAGGACTTATTTGGATTAACCCACTGAGAAGGGTTTTCAGGAGCAGCAGGGATAGGGATGACGTAACCAGCAGTCTTGAGTCTTTCATACAACTGGTCGATAGGTTCAGCAATGGCCGTGTACTGTTTTGGGGGTCTTCGATCAAAGTTTGGTCGAGTTCTAGGAAAATTTTGGCGTGGAGGAGGGGATTGGTAGTGGGATGGTTGAGTGTTGTCGGCTTGGTAAATATGTGATGGTTGGGAGTGTTTGGGTGAAGTGGGCTGATATGCGGGAGGTGATTGATAAGTGAGTGGTGGAGTTTGGTAAGAGGGTGAGGGTGCTTGGTAATTTGGGGTAGGTTGATATGTGATTGGAGGCATTGGGTATGTTTGGTATTTGACGGGAGATTTGGTTCTCTGTGCCACCATTACGGTTGGGGTAGGTTGATATGTGATTGGAGGCATTGGGTATGTTTGGTATTTGACGGGAGATTTGGTTCTCTGTGCCACCATTACGGCTCCTACGTCCCTTTTCTTGGACACACCGCTTGACTGTAAGGCCTTGTTTGTAGCTTGCAAGGCTTCAAAATTCGTAACCATACCGCTTTTATTTCCTTCTTCGATTCTTTCTCCCAGCTTGATAATGTCAGAAAATTTGTGGCCTTCAATCATCATCAGCCTCTCATAATACTGTGGGTCTTGGGCCCAAACAAAGAATTTGTTCATTTGCTCTTCTTCCAAAGCAGGCCTAACCTTAGCAGCTTCTGACCTCCATCGGGTAGCATACTCACAGAATGTTTCTGTGGGTTTCTTCTTCAAATTTTGAATATAGAACACATCTGGTGCATTCTCTGTGTTGAACCTGAATCTGTCCATAAAATCGGATGCCATGCTTACCCAGTTCGACCACTTCTTCGGATCATGGGTAATGTACCAAGATAAGGCATCTCCCTTCAAACTCCTCATGAAAAGCTTCATGCGGATTTTCTCGTCTTTTCCTACTCCAACCAACTTGTCACAGTATGTTCTCAAATAGACCCTTGGATCTCCTGTACCATCAAACATCTCGAACTTCGGAAGTTTGTACCCCTCGGGCAGTTCGACATCTGGCTGTATGCAAAGATCTTCGTAGTTCAGCCCTTCAATTCCCTTACTACCTTCAACGCCTTGAATTATGCTAGTCAACTTTTTAAGCTCTTCGGCCAGGTTTCTGATGAGCAAGCCCTTATCATCATACTCGGGTGTGCTTGAAATGGGCTGGGTGGAGTGCGGCACGGTCTCCACGTAGATGGGGGTATTATGTTGCCAGTGGTCATTTGTGGAGTTCTGGAGTTCTGGGATGAGCAGTGGGGTGATATTTGAGGTATGGAAGGTATTGCAGTGGTGGTGAGGAATGGGCTGGTTTTGTTGCTTTGGGATATTTTGTGGAGGTACAGGATTCTGAGTATTTGGGAATGTAACCTCTGGAGTAGTGAGGGAAAATGACAGATTTGCCAGATTCCGGACATGATTAAGTTCTTCCCGAAACTTCAACAGCTTTTGTTCTTGTTGGGATGCATTTTCCTTGGGGACCAGAGTATCGTGACCATGAGTGACCTCTACCCGCTCATTTGAGTTCTCCTTTCTGGCATTGTTCAAATCTTCCATTTTCCCTTTGTTCTTGTGCTTGATAGGACTAAGAGGAGGAGTAGGTGGAGGGCCCCTGGATCTCGTAAAATATGATGATGTTGCCAGTGTTCACGAACTAACCTTTGGGGAAGGGAATAAACAAAAGTAAAAACAAAAGGGTAACAAGTCAGTGAGGATTATAAAAAAACGTTGCAATATTTAAACACATAGTGCGGAAAGATAAAGCGTGTCCTAATTTGGGGAACCTCTTTGTGCCCGAGGTAGGCCTAGCGACAAGTTGATTTGGAGAACTTAGAATGCTAAATGCCTCATTTTATTGATAAAAGTAGAAGAATCCCAAAACGACACTAAATAATAGGAAATAAAAATGTCACTAGTGGCCATAGGCCTTATTACATTTTATAAAGCAGAAATGAAAACTCCTATATATTTGGTCCCAGAAGGACCTTCCCTAGACTCGGCATCTTTGGCTCTATCGAACAGCTTCACCAGCTCGCGAAGTCCCAGCAACAGGTAGGCTCCGGCTAGGTGCCCGCCCTCGTTTCCTTCAGCATTCTGGCAATCCTCGATCCTTTTAAGAAATTTCCTTTCCTGCTTAACTAAACCCCGTTCCAAGTATCCCAGTCGCTTGTTGGCACTGACAGCCATGTCTTTCCACTCTTCAATCAGCCTTTGGTTGGCTTCTTGTATTTCACGGTGCTCACTTTCACATTCCCGAATCCTCTTGCGTAGTTGGTTGTACTTGACCTGTGCTTCAGCCTTTCATCGATGATCCTGTGACCTCGAACAAACCCGGGTTGACCCAGACCATTGTGATTATCCTCCAACCAGCCTGAATAGTATGGGGTACAACCACCATGGTATCTGTCTGGTTCGATGGCGTCCCTTCCCAAGACAATCTTGCAGTGCCACATGTGCTGAGCCTAGAACCTGTAAGGACTATCGTCGTTCTGGAAGTCAGCCCGAAAGTGACTCATCTTGTCGACCCTGGGTATAACCTGCTTCCTGCCCGCTTGCCTCATAACCCGAAGAGGTACGTAAGGGTACGTTCCTCTTAAGCCGATTAGTATTAGGAAAGGTGCGTCCCTGGACCGGACGATGAACTCCTCGTAGGGAACCACTCGAACATCCATTGTACCTGGTCCTCAGTCAGATTTTCGAAGAGTTCAACCCATTCTCTAGCATTCTCTGGTTGGGCGAACATGTTGGTCATGTAATTCATTCGCTTTGGGTGATGAAAAGCAATATGATCGTCCCAGTCCCTTCGATGGATTTCCTGTCGGTACTCACCCTTTTGGAGATGTTCCGCGAGCCAAAGTTGAAGTAGTAGATTACAACCCTCGAAGTGTTTGGTTCCCTGTTGACACCTTTCTAGGGCTCGGTATATCTCTGCAATGATCATTGGTATGAGACTGAATGGTTGTCCGTCAATCCCCTCCATTAGAGCTTTGGTGACCATAGCTAGCCTGGTATGGATCCTTGCTTTCTTCATCAGAAACACTATCATCCCCAAGAAGCAAAACATAAAGACAAAGACCCTTCGGTGGATATGCCCCAATGATGTAAGGGCGAACTCATCGGGATAAGTACGGTAAGATTTGCTATGACCGTACCTTTCGTTCAAATAGTCAAAGGGAATGTATGATTCTTTCAAACATGTCAAGTCTGGATTCTTCTTTAGACCCATCATTTTGAGAAAACCTCTACCCTTGCGGTTTTCCGGCATTAACAAACCTGGAGTTTCCCACGGTATACCAGCCAGTCCTCCTATTTCCTCGAGCAGGGGTGTCATGTCAATGTCTTCGAAGCGGAACACAGACCTATCACAATCCCAGAATAGATTAGCAGCTTCTATGATTTTGTTTTTGGGTTGAATTTCCAAGAGAGAGGGTAGGTTCCCCAACTATTTCCAGATAAGACTCTAATCACTGAAGTGAAAATCCTTCCACCAGCTTAGCAGTTTGGGGTGGATGTTAGTGACCATGCCGAATCTAGGGACTTGGTGCCTCATATTTCTGCAAGACAAAAGGGTTAGGCCCTTAACCCCACTAGACTCGACTATTTAATATCAACAATGGCATAAAAGCATTTTAGTTCTCCAAATAAATGCACAGAACGTGATAACGTCCGTTTGGGTTTTAGGGAAACCTAGTGGACTTTGGAAAAGGCTATCTTAAAGAGTCATTATGCGGACAACATAACTGACTCGGCTAGGTTTGACCATGATGCATGCACAATTTAAATAGAAAGGGTTTCTATGGGGTTTTTGACTGGTACTGTTGAGCGGACAACTCAAGAGGGAAAGGCGCGGAACCGTCGACTACACCATTGATCGACTGGTTTTACCGCAAATATTCCTTTGCCGGATTTAGGGAGTGATAATATCGGAAGAGCGCAACCACTCATTATAAGCGTTGCTATGGTATTTTGTTTGCCACCAGTGGAATATGATGTTGAAAACATGCAGTTCAATAATTTAAACAAGTTGTCATGTATTTGCACGTTCATAAAGTAATAATTACAATAATTTAAAACAGTAATAAAGGGAGGCAGTAAAGGAAAGCAGTAAAAGAAATAAGGGAATGAAACAAAAAGACAGTTAGTTTTGTAGTAGAAGAAGGAATTAAATACTTGAAGGCATTAAGCAAATAAAGACATATAAAGAAGCGTAAAGTCACAATAATAGCCTGAAATGGTAAAAGCCTAAAAGAAATCCCCAGCAGAGTCGCCATGCTGTCGCGCCCCCTTTTTTTCTCGCAAAATCGGGTTTATGACATTTAGGAGGACAACTCGTTCCCTTTTGGGGAATTGGGTTTGATTAGAAGAGTCGCCACCTAATGATTAAAGTGCATTAGGACACTAAGAAGGGTTTGATTTGAATAACCAGAGATTGGGTAAGGGCTTGAAATTATCCCAAGGAGAAGGTGTTAGGCACCCCTCAGGATCCACTAGTATGGTTCCCGGCCAAACTATTATTGTGAACTTAAGCGCACATAGGCAAATAAAGACTTCAAGTAAGAGGGGATTTTCACATAATGGTTACAAATAAACAAAGTTAGAAAGAACCAAAAGAAAGCTGATTTTTCTTAAAGACATAGTTTGAAATTGGAGAAGAAGCAAAGAAACAAAGAAACAAAGGGAGGGGGGGTCCTAGGTTTATAAATGATATGGATCACCCCACACAACATTCGGTAATTAATCCTCAGTGAGGGGCTACACGTGATGTTATCGCGTGGTCGTCATATCCATATCTACCCTTTTCCGCCTCGTTAGGGTATTAAAGCGTGGAATGGTCTCGTTTACTTATTGCATGCTATTACCCGCTCCAATCCTATTAGCCTGGATGCATTTAGGAAAACTAATCCTAAAGGGAAGGGATATTAGGCTTGTTTATAGTTTCAAAGGCAAGGCGAAATACAAAAACACGTATAGCAAGTTAGGGGAAGCACATAACAAGTAAAAGACTCAGATATACCTCCTTTGACAGAGAAGCAAATAATTTAGCATGTCTTGCACATACTGTTTAGGGTCTGATTAAAACTTAAAGGTTGAGGCAGACTGATTTGTTACATAGTTCAGATAAGAAGCCCGAATCAAGCCTGCCTGCTGGTTGTAGCTAATAAAAATCTGACTCAGTTTATAAAATTTACCCTATGGTTTGCCTAAGTGTTGGATGAGGGTCCTATAGGCATGATATCTACTGATTTCAGAAATAATGAAGTAAACTGAATACATACTGATTTGAGAAAAGTTGTCAGTTATTAAAGAAAGGCAAGTTTTAGCGAGAGATCATAAGTTCTAGAACTGATGGTATGTCATTATTACTGGTTTTAGACTTATAAGCGAGTGAAGCGATTCAGACTTGATTAAATGCTCCTATAGACATGCTTTCTATGCGTTGTTGATTTTAAACCTTTTTATAGACATGGGGAAATGCAGAAACCTTATGGACATGATATCTAGATGCTGAGCCTATGAACATGATATCTAATTACAGTTGATTGATTAAGACCTATAAACATGATTGCCTAATGAAGAATAGATATGCGAGATTTAGAAAGACCAATAGGCGTATTTTCTATATGTAGAATTCAGATTTCCGGGTAATTACAGACGTGGTATCTATATGAGAGAATGCAGAATTCCTACAGATCTGGTATCTATATGAGAAATGCAGAATTCCTACAGGCATGGTACCTATATGAGAGAATGCAGAAATTCCGACATAACCTATAGGCATGATATCTATATGAGACTGCAGAAATTCAGAAAGTACCTATAGACAGGATATCTATATGAGAGTGCAGAAATTCAGAAAGTACCTATAGGTAGGATATCTACCCTTTGCATACATAGTTATACCTCCCTTTTTCACTAGCCATCCCCAAGAGTTTATTACTAATTATTACAGCCCAGAAAAATAAAAGAATACATCAGAAAAAGTACAACCAAGGGGAGCCTGATTCAGACTTCTTGTTTGAAATATGAAGTAAACCAACTCCAATGAGATCATGATCTAAAGCGTTTCTCCCATTTGGATGTGTCAGAGTTCCCTAAGAGTCTTATATGGACTCTGGGCAGTGCTCACACCCAAATGTATCACCAGATTAAGACATAGTGCAATGTGGAAGGGCCAGCCCTCAAGTGTCCAAGTTCAGAGGGAACTCAAGGTCCAAAGGCAAGGCTCACAAGAGGGGGGCAGAACTTAGGGACTAAGAGAGAGTGCAAGTGCAGAAATAGAGTGCTGAAAGGGGGAAAGGGAAAGGGAAACAGTTACAAATAAATACACATAGGGGTGCAGGGGAAATAGGGAAGTTGAAAGAAGCTAGAGCACGCTGTGGGCATACCCAGCAATAGGGAGTGCTAGCATACCCATAAGCCTGTTAGAACATATTGTTTAGAGGCTGGGATCCCAAAGGATCAAGTTTAATTCATGGACAATAACTTACATATTGCCATGTCTTAAACCATAGCTCAAACACATAAAGGGGGTAGGGAATAGGGATTCATAACAAAAACAGGCAGAAAGAAATCGGCATGCTAATTTAAATATTGAACTCTACAGGAACAGTAAGTAGACATGGATACACAAGCTGTAAATAAACACATTGTTGTGATGCTGAACCTTAAATAGGACATACCAGTTTCAAAGAAACAAATAGAGAAAAGCAGTAGGTCTTGTAAACAAGCCACAGTACAGACAAGAAGAGAGAATACTATTATGTGTGATTATGAGTTCAGAAGGATTGTCAATTCTCTTGAGTTTGTGAAAGGCTCGTGCCATAATAGTGTGAAAATCAGGCAAAAATAAGGCAAGAAAGCAGTTAAGGAACTGAATATCAATTAGAATCAATCACACAAGACTTCCCTTGATTAAGGAATTCAGAAACGCGCAAAAACTGTTTGAGGAAAGAAATTAAATAAGCACTTTGTGCAAAGTAGGCAATTAGGGGTAAATACATAGAAGTTTTATTTAAGTACAAAATTTTGAAATACGTGGTTGTACAATTAAGGTAAGAAAATCAATTAGTAGCCAGTAAATCAAAGGTTAGAGATTTTGTATGAATGAACCAAGTCAGAAAAGCTGAGAAAGGTTTTTAACTTAAGTCGAGCCACAGGGAAAATCAGCAAACAACGAAAAAAAATAATCAGACCTATTCAGAAGGGAGTCCGAACTAATCACAAATTCGAAAGCCATTTTAGAGGGAAGTTCATCACATATAAAGAGCATACAGACATGTCAAGCATGAAAGAAGATGTCGTGTCATTGTAAAATCAGTAGAAGAATCCAGTGTAAAAGAGTTTAGGAGAGTTTAGCAAAAGTCAGAGTCGTATGAAAGACAAGGATGTCCCAACTCAGTTCAGAGACTCGAAATTGGTCTGAAGAGTTGGGGGTTTTGAAATAAAACCCTAGCTAAGGCAAATCACATAGCCAAACTTGGAAGAACCCCCAAATTCTAGGGTTTCCACCATTAATCGAGTGCAAAGATGAGAGGGTAAGTAATCAAATCGAAACAGGTTTAGAGGTCTCAAAAAAGAACTGAAACTTCTAGCACGTTTCTCTCAGCAACAGAATCTCATACGAAACATGATAGAAAAGTAACATGTAGAACACAGTAGAAGAGCTCAAAGGAAACAGAGTAGAAGAAACTAATTTGAAACATAATGGGAAAATTGATATGAACAGTAGGAGAAGCATATTAAGACGTTTTTTAGAAGAAGCTTAACCAGAACTCATTATGTGGAACTTAATAAGAACACTTAAGAACATAGTAAAAGAAGATACAGTAGGAGTAACACACAAGAATACAGTAGAGGAAAATACAGGAGAAAAAGCATGCAAGAACACAGTATAAGAAAATACAGTAGAAGGAGCATACAAGAACACCGTAGAAGAATCATACAAGAACATGATAGAAGAAAAAATACAAGAACACAATAGAGGCAAATACACACAAAAAAGAAAGTTAGAGAAACATTTAAATACTTTCAGAAAAAACCCTAGATCGGAAAAGAAATGGTTTTGAAAGTAGTTTTTGAAAGAAAAGCCACGAAAATCGTTTAAAATCTTAAGGAAAGCAGGGATATGGAACAGATCTAAAGAGACTAGAAAAACCTCAAAACTAGGGTTTTCAAAGGAACCCAAACGACGAGAAAGGCTTGGATCTAAGCAAAAGGAGTCGAGACCAGGCTTCGAAATAGACATAGCTTGCCGGAACGGGACCGGAGATGGCCGTGGAACTCGAATCGGCAGAGGTCCGGACATAACCCTTCATGGTCGAGTGATGGAGCTTCAGTCAACCAAACGTGAGGAGCCATAGGTGGCTTGGTGGGTGGTGAAACCACCGCAGATCTAGGTTAGAGGGTGACCGGGGAAGATGAACAGAATTCATCAGAGAGGAGGGGGTGGGGAAGGTTGTAGAGAGAACCATAGGTTAGAGAGATAGAGACGAGTGAGGGAAAAATGAGGGGTATTAGGGGGTCATTTGGTTTAATTTAGGTAAGTTAAACGGGGACCGTTGATCTGAATGATCAACGGTCCAGATTGGATGGGATAGGTGGGTCGGGTAGGATAATTAGGATTGGGCTGGGTATTGGATTGGTCTAATTTGGGTTGGGGCTTGGGTTTAATTAGGCCAAATTAGAAAGCCAAATGTGGCTATAAGTTAAATAGCCTCTTTTTCCCTCTTAAATTATAAAAAATAATAAACAAATTTCTGGAAACAAATTAAAAGTACAAAAATGTCATATAATATATATTATTAATTTAAAAATATAAAATCCCATTTTATAAATATGAGACGGATTTAAACTTAAAAATAGCTAATATTGCAATTATGCAATTTTATCCTTAAAAATACCAAATAAATTTATAAAAATGTGTAAAAATATATCTTAGCCATATTTTGGTACAAACATAAGAATCCAATAAATGAATCACCAAAAATGATAATTTTAGGGACCATCATTGGGTTTTTCTTGATAAAATAGGATAGTAAATTGATTTAAAAATCATTGAAAAATTAAGGAAAAATAATAGGACCTTTGGATTTACTTATATATGCCTATATAGGCTATTTCGAGGGTATTTTGCGTATTAAAAAAATACAGGGAAAAATTGGGTATCAACAAATGTCAGGGCTTCTCACGGAGGGAAAGATGTACTTGAAGACCTCCTCGCCGGCGTCGACGAGGATATTGACCTCGATACTCCCGTTTCTCTCAAGGAGTCAGAGAGGCTTCACCAATAGGTGATATCTTCAACATACCATTCATGCCTTAAATATTTGTGCTCGACTTTCTAACCTTTCTGCGTTGTTGCAGGCTAAGAAGATGTACGATCGTGCCTTCCATAGGCTCCAAGATGAGGTTTCGTGCTGCGGGAAGGAGCTCGAGGTGCTTACCTCAGCACTGAAAGAGTCGGAGGCCTCTTCTGCCCGAAAGGAGGAGGAGTTGAGCGGACTCCGGGCGAGGTTGGAGGGAGCGTGCCAAGAAAAAGTTGGCCTCATTGAGCAGGTAACACTGTATTTCTAACTTGCCCTTTATTGTTATAACTCAATGTTTACCAATTTGCTTTACCTTTGCAGATTGAGCAAAAGGATGCCCTTGGGGGCAACTTTAGGGAGAGGTCGTTGCCAAGGATGCGGAGGTCCTCGAGCTGAGGGGGCAACATGAGGCCGTGGCCTCGGAGAGGGACCTTCTGCGGACGGAACTGTCGTCGACCCGGGACCTTCTTCAAAGTGCTAAGAAGGAGGTTGTCGCGCTAGTGGCGGCCAAGTCTGCAGCCAAAGCGGATGCGTCCTCGTATAAGAAAGATGCCGCCACTGCAAATGAACGAGCTCGAGAGATATCAAAGAAGGTCGGGCAGAAGCTAACCCGGGCCACTGCTCACACTAGTTCCAAGGCAAGGAGGCAAGCTCTCGACGAGGCAAGCGCTAAAGGCGTCGATCTCTCAGCTGAGATCGAGGAAGCCCGAGACTTGGAGGAAGAATCGGCATTTTCGGCCACTTCAGATGAGGGTTCTGTAGATGACCCGGAGAGTAGCAGCGACGAAGAATAGACCTGTGTCATTTCCTTTTTCTTTTGTATATGAATTCCTTGGGGAAAAGGTCTTGTAAAGACGCCCCTTGTAAATATATTTTTGGCAATGTAAGAAAATTTTTCTGCTTCAAGTCCTCGAATTTATTTTTCAATGCTTATGTACAGTTATCCCGTTGAGTTTTGATGCTGGCTCTTCGGAGCCCATACTTGAAGTAGTCGGGGCCCCCGTGATCGGGCACCATCTCGGGGTCTTACTGGCTTCTTAGTGCCGCGTGTCAGTATCATTTGTGTGCCATGGTTATGAAGTGACCGTGGTGGTCCCACCGGTGCATTTTCCAAAAATGACACTAACATGGTCAGAATTAAGTGGCCTTCAGGATAGGCGAACAGTCGTTGCTTGCTCTATATATACACTAACTTATTTCTCATCTCAGGGCTCTGCCTCTTCAAAAGCTTTTGCCCAAGACTTTACCTTCCCTTTTCTTATTTTACCGTAGCCGTGGCCGCTGCGCCCAAACCCGTTCACCACGGAGAGGAGAGTTCCGCCACTGCTTCGCGCTCAGTCGGTGGTACACCGCCGGTTTCTGGTGAACTAACCTTGAGGTGCTTCGTTACGAGGAGGGATTTTGCGCTAGAGAGACCTTCCAATATTCAGGTCTATCGGGAGCATCGAAGTTTATTTCGTCGATATTGGAGGAGCATCTCGAGGCAGTTAGAAAAGACTACCGATGGGGAGAAGAAGTAGTACTGCAGGTACCTTCCCTGGAAGAGAGCATCATGGCTCATGTCGAGGTGTTTTTGAACGTATATACGTACCTCTTTATGTTGGGACCTCTTGATAGAGTCGTGATCAAATTTTGTAGGAGATGTCAGATTACCCTGGCACAAGTTCACCCGTCGTTTTGGAGGATAGTGCTTATGATAAGATATTTTGTACAGAAAGCCGGGCTTGAGTTTACCCTTAGTCATCTTCTTAGATTTTACCGACCCTTGCATCATCGAGACTTGATTACTCTGCACCGTCGATCCACTCGGCCCTTTGTTGCCAGCAATGATGAGGATGGGGACCGAGGGTGGATGAGTTATTTCGTCCGAGTGCGGACTGTCGATATTATCCCCACAGAGTTCCTTCCATTTCCTAAGAAATGGAACTTCACACGTACGTGGTACACTTACGTTCTTATTGTTCTTGCCCATGGTGAAGGCAGACCCTGTAAAGATGCTCTCCCTTTCTGTATTTTTGCTGCGATCCCGTGGATGCCACACGAGGTACCCGACCTGGCGGATTGGTCTAGGAAACTGGCAGCTTGCTCGACTTATGATGAGCGTAAGTGGCGAGATCTAGCCAAGGGTAGATGGGAGGCAAAACACCACGGTACGTGGTATGTGGCTCGCTTTCTTTGAGAGGCACTTTTTTTGTGTGTGCTAACTCTGTTCCCACAGGTATTGGAGATTTTTCTGTGATGAGGGTGAGCCCCCTCGGGAAGGAGGGAGAATCGTTGGCTTTGGGGCCGAGGACTGATAACAAGCGGAAGGAGTCTTCGAAGAATGAGGATGCTCGTAGCGAGGCAAGCCCTACTCAAAGGCCCAAAGAAGATATATTTGTCGATCATGTGGCGTCTGAGGCTTCTTACCTTGGAAAATTGGTCCCTCTCTTACTGCCGTCTCCGTTTCTCGCTGAAGGTACTTCGAGGGATACATGTGTTCAGCCGTCGTTCTCGCCCCCCGTCGAAGGCACTTCGAGTGATGCTCAGGACCCGGGGCCGCCTAAGTCAAGTAGGGTCTCGAGCGATCGTGCTTCTGACGAGATTGGTTCGACTAGGGCTGGTGAGGCCAGGCCAGTAGGTAAAGGCTCAACCTTTGAGGAGGCCCAACGGCTTGGTTCTATGGTGAGCTTTGATCAACTTCGTCGATCTCCTGATTTCATAGGCTTTTGACAAGCTCAGGGTTGACCTCTGCTCCTCGTTGGAGCTGCCAATGGGGGTTCTGGCTGCTGCTCATCTACGAGAGAACAAGAGTAGAAGAGTTCAATTAGCAATCAGAGAAAAAAATCGCACGACAGAGCAGAATAGAAGTGAAATTTGTTCCTAAGCTTCATAGCCTCTGGAAGATAAGTACAGACGTCTCCGTACCGATCCTCCAAACTCTACTAAGCGTGCTCGTGAATTGTGAGGCCTAGGCAACCTATTGCTTTGATACCAACTTGTCACGACCCGGAATTCCCACCTTCGGGACCGTGATGGTGCCTAACATTTCACTTGGTAAGCAAGCCAACGTTAGAGGATTCATATGTCAACTTCAGTCACTTTTAATAACACAAACAATTAAGCTAAACAGAAGCTAAAACTGAGTTTGCGGAATAACGTAAAACCCATAATAACTGATACATTTCAGATCTGGTGCCACGATTCACGAGCTTCTAAGATTTACTACAAACACAGTTTGAAAGAAAATACAATTGTTCTGGACGAAAGGAAACAATATAGCTAAGAAACTAGGAAGGGACTTGATAATAGGTGAATTTGACTATAATCACACCTTAAATAATCACCTTCTTGTGTAGTTTTAATGCTAAAAGTGATGACAAAATGCTCTTATTAGTGCTTTTCATGATTTGTAGGTGATATATGTATAAAGACGGCTAAGGAGCAGTTTTGTAGTCAAAAGTGATGAAAAAGAGGCCAACTGTGAAATTTCCTAAGTGACCCGTGCAAAAACAGGCCGAAGATTCAGAGAATTGGATCCACCGCGGTTCCACCGCGATCGCGGTAGAACCGCGGTGGGAAGCAGCTGCAGAAGTTCAGAGATTCCGCGAGGGTGTTTGGCCGCGGTTCTACCGCGACCGCGGCAGAACCGCGGCAGGCGCAGAAACTTCTGGGACCAAAGTGTCAATTACGGGATTTTTAGACCTAAACCCTATTTAAAACATTAGACTTCGCCCAAGAGAGGCATGTATTGATTTTTTAGGTTTCTTAGCAAGGAAAACAATTGTGAGAAAGTACTCTAAACAGCTTTCTTCTTTTCTTTTGATTTTATGATGCATTTAAGCTTAGTTTACGTGCCCATAGTCATGAGTAGCTAAATTCCTTGTCTAAGGCTTTGATGGAACCTATTGGGTGATGAACTTCTTGTTTATGTGAATACAAATTGCTCGTTTAATCTTTATTTGTTCAACTTCGTGTTCGTTGTAGCTAATTGACAGGATCCTCAATTGGTTGTGCCTATTTAGTGTGCATAACTTGGAAAAGAGTGCATATTTAGGGTATTGTTGAACAACACCACTCCTAGATTATTAGAGGAATCTATAATTGTGGGTTTAAAGGCGGGATTAGGAATAACGAAGCCTTGGGTGCAATCTAAATTGAATTATGCTAAATAAAGTAAGCTAGTGTATCTCGGGAGAGTGCAATAGTAAATTACTGTGATTACTCGGGATAGATTTACGGTAAGATTAGCGTTCATAATTGATAGAGATGTGTGGATAAATTTGTATGAGCACAAACAGAAGGGATTCCATCAATAGGGGAAATCATTGCCTTAGCTTTTTCTCATAATTGTTTACAACCTTTAATTTTTACTTAGTTACAGCCATTTAGTTATTTGCAAGCTAGTTATTAAAGAACACTCAACGGAGATTCGAATTTTTTGGGAAGCTGGTTCTGAAGACTTAGTGGGTCTGAAGATAGCAGTTGATAGGTTAACTCTCTGTGGATTCGACCCTGGGCGTAATACTCGGGTTATATTTGCAACGTCCGTAGAGTCCTTTTTATAAGGCATAGTTGGGCGTGATCAAATTTTGGCGCCGTTGCCGGGGATTTAACGGAATTATCAATTGCCATTGACAGAAATACAAAGATTCTTGTTATAGTCAGTTTTCTCTCTACCAACTTTTTCATTGAAAATTTGACAGTTGTTGATCTGGGTGCACATGTGCACAATGTTGCATGCCTAAGAAATTCTAACGAGGACTGGAGAACTGCTTGAAGGACTCTCGGACCCCGAGAGGAACATTCCGGGCATTGAATCGTGCAAACAAAAGACTTCAACAATCACAACAAATACATCACCAACTCGAAATTGACATGGGCGACATAAAATGACCCAAACTTGAACGTCAGGAATGAGCAACTGGCACCCTCCTGTGCCTGAGGGTGCACTTTATGACTGGGCAACAACCAACAACTACAATCTGGCCACGCCATTTTGTACCTGCAATACAAGCTGAATCGTTCCAGATCACAAATAACATGCTACACTTGTTGCAGAACAAGGGACTTTTTTCTGGAACACAAACAGAAGACCCACAGTCAACACTTAAAGAAACTTTTCCTGTCTATTCTGCAAAACTCAAAGGCAACCGAACTGGACTCCGGAAGCAATCAGATTATTATTGTTCCATTCTCGGTGACAGGAGCTTCTCAGGTTTTGGCTAAACTCGCTTCCCATAAACTCTAATAGCAACTGGGATGAGTTGGTCAGCATTCTCACAACAAATTCCATCCCTGCCTAACAAAGACCCCGCTCAACAAAATTGATGAGATTGTGAGTTTTCAAACAGAACCAATGGAGACACTACAAACAGACATGGGGCAGATTTAAAGGAATGTTTGGTTATGTGTCCCTACCATGGTTTCCAGACAAAGATGTTGGGACAACGGTTTTACATGGGATTGTCAGACAGCTTGAATGAATATAGTTGATGCCTCGGCTGGTGGGGCATTACTGAGCAAGACTTGCGAGAGAAGGTCAGAATCTGCTCGACAATGGCACAACGAATTGGGTTGGACTTCTAGAAATGCCACCTATCACTCCAGTGTGCACTCAGTACCTCTTGATCCTTCTATACAATGGCTGAAAATATGGCCGACTCTTCTGACGCCAAATGAGCATCCTCACCCAAAAAGGTGGCAGGAATCAGTAGGGCAGATAAGCAACAGTGTTCACATATAGTAGACACATATCCAACCGGGCTTGCATTTAGCCAGCCCAATTGGTAATCCATGGAATACACCAGAAGCGATGATCATCAACACCAGCACCCGAATAGATATAACTATGTGGCTAAATATGCGGCGGTCAGAGGCAAAGGTAAACGAGAACTGGGGTCAGCAGAGCGCTCAAGCAAGCAGTACAAGGCACCGCAGCCACAGTATAACACCGGGAAACACGGAGGTATGAGACCCCCCAACAATATGGCACGTATCCAAGACCACAAGGGTACAAACAATCAGGCAGCAAGGTACCAACCATCTCAGCAACAGCAGGGTGGAAGACAGGAAGACGGGTTTGCAAGGCTTGAAGCCAATGTATGCAGCAGGTTATTGGGTTCCATCATGCTAAAATAAAGAAGGG
>NC_032000.1:40286865-40389896 GCF_001879085.1 Nicotiana attenuata | reverse complement strand
TCTAGGGAACATCAGAGAAGGCTGAACCCGAATATGAAGGAAGTGGTGAAGAAGGAAGTGATAAAGTGGTTGGATGCGGGAATCATCTTCCCAATCTCTGACAGTAGCTGGGTTAGCCCAGTTTAATGTGTGCCTAAAAAGGGTGGCATGACGGTGGTGAAGAATGACAACAATGAACTTATCTCAACAAGAACCGTCACAGGCTGGAGAATCTGCATGGATTATAGAAAGTTGAATCTAGCCACCAGGAAAGACCACTTCCCACTTCCCTTCATTGATCAAATGCTGGATAGATTGGCAGGGAGGTCACACTTTTGCTTCTTGGATGGGTACTCAGGGTACAATCAAATCTCCATTGCCCCTGAGGATAGAGAAAAGACCTCCTTCACATGCCCGTACGGAATTTATGCCTTCAGGAGGATGCCCTTTGGCCTATGCAATGCACCCGCCACATTCCAAAGGTGCATGATGGCCATATTTACTGACATGGTAGAAGATATAATGGAGGCGTTCATGGATGCCTTCTCAGTGGTGGGGAACTCATTTGAGGATTGCCTAGTGAATCTGACGCGTGTGCTGAAACGGTGCATCGAGACTAACTTGGTTTTGAACTGGGAAAAGTGCCATTTCATGGTACAAGAAGGAATAGTCTTGGGGCACCGGGTGTCAAGCAAAGGAATAGAGGTTGATAGAGCAAAGGTTGATGTCATAGCAAAGCTGCCGCCACCAATGTCAGTCAAAGCCATAAGAAGCTTTCTTGGACATGCCGGATTCTACCGGAGGTTCATTAAGGACTTCTCCAAAATCGCCAACCCTTTCTGTAAGTTGTTAGAGAAAGATCACCCTTTTGTATTTTCTGATGCTTGCAGGGCAGCTTTTGAGGAGTTGAAGCAAAGGCTGGTCACAGCACCCATAATCGTTGCCCCCGACTGGGAGCAACCGTTCGAATTAATGTGTGATGCTAGTGACTACGCGGTGGGGGCAGTGCTGGGCCAGCGGAAGGACAAATTGATGCACCCAATCTACTATGCTAGTAGGACGCTGAGTGGAGCCCAGTTGAACTACACAGTGACAGAAAAGGAGATGCTAGCTGTGGTATTTGCTTTTGACAAGTTCCGGTCCTATCTGATAGGATCCAAGGTAATCGTATACAGTGACCATGCAGCTCTTAGATACTTAATAGAAAAGAAGGACTCTAAGCCATGCCTGATTCATTGGGTGATGCTAGTGCAAGAGTTCGATCTTGAAATTCGTGACCGCAAGGGCACTAAAAATCAGGTCGCTGATCACCTATCACGACTTGAAGGAGCTGAAAATGTAGTAGAAGTGGAGGAAATTCTGGAAACTTTTCCAGATGAGCAGCTGCTCGTTACCACTCATCAGGAAGCGCCTTGGTATACAGACTATGCTAATTACCTGGCCAGTGGTATTGTTCCTCACGACCTGTCATCGGTCCAGAGGAAGAGATTCTTTCGCGAAAGCCAATGGTATTACTGGGATGAGCCCTACTTGTTTAGAATATGCCTTGATAACATGATCCGGAGATGCGTCCCCGATATCGAACAATCTTCTGTCTTGCAGGCTTGTCACGCTTCGGCGTATGGCGGTCACTTTGGAGGCATCAGGACGGCAGCTAAGGTGCTAGAGGCCGGATTTTTCTGGCCAACGGTATTTAAGGATGCTCACCTATGGGTCAAGAGCTGCAATGAATGTCAACGCACCGGGAACATTTCCCGGCGTCACGAGATGCCCATGAACCCAGTTCAAGAAGTGGAAGTGTTTGATGTTTGGGGGATAGATTTCATGGGTCCCTTCGTCAGCTCCTATGGCAATAAATACATTCTTGTTGCTGTAGATTACGTGTCCAAGTGGGTGGAAGCTGCTGCATTACCCACCAATGATGCTAAGGTGGTAGTCGGGTTTCTAAAGAAGAACATATTCACCCGCTTTGGGACACCGCGTGCAATTATTAGCGATGGAGGAACTCATTTCTGCAACCGGGCCTTCGAGAAGTTGTTGGCTAAATATGATGTGCGCCACAAGGTGGCTACTCCGTACCACCCACAGACCAGTGGACGGGTTGAGGTGTACAACAGAGAGATCAAGAGCGTATTGACGAAAACTGTAAATGCTAAAAGAACTGACTGGTCAAGAAAGCTGGATGATGCGTTATGGGCTTACAGGACAGCATTCAAGACACCAATTGGTATGTCACCATATAAATTGGTGTTTGGGAAGGCCTGTCACCTACCTGTAGAACTGGAACATAAAGCATGGTGGGCACTGAAACAGCTGAATTTAGACTTGGAAGCTGCGGGCACGTCGAGAGTCACGGAATTACATGAGCTAGAGGAGTTCCGGTATCTGGCTTTTGAGAGCACAAGGCTATATAAAGAGAGAATGAAAAGGCTTCACGATCAGAACATCATTGAACGAAATTTCAAACCTGGGGACAGGGTACTGCTTTACAACTCAAGACTGCGGTTATTCCCAGGTAAGCTAAAGTCAAGGTGGTCTGGACCATTTCGCGTGGTTGAAGTGTTTCCTTCCGGAGCTGTGGAAGTTTCTACTGAAGATGACTCTCGTACATTTAGAGTCAATGGTCAGCGGTTGAAATTGTATATGGGCATGAACGAGCCTAAGGAGATGACCGAGCTGCATTTGAATGAACCCCAGAGGTCGAGCGAACCTTAATTTCGCTCACATGAGTCGTGCCGCGACGTTAAATCAGGCGCTACGTGGGAGGCAACCCATGACATTGTTGTAATTGTGACCTTTGTAATCTATTTATAAAAAAAAAAAAAAAAAAAAAAAAAAAAAAAAACTGGGCGTTAGAATCAGAGAGGCCCTTCGACCGCGGTTCCACCGCGACCGCGGTCAAAAGGGCTCGCGGAAACTCATTGCCGCGGTTCCACCGCGACCGCGGCAGAACCGCGGCGAATACAGACGCGGCCCAGGTAAGTTTTTTTTTAATTTTAATTTTTTTTCTTTTTTTTTTTTTTAAAAACCACAAAACCCCCCACCCTTATCTATACCCCAACACATCCGCCCCAACCCCCATCCCTTTCCTTTTTCTCTCTCTTTTTCTCAAAAAAAAAAAAAAATCCCTTCTTCTTCTTCTTCCCCAAACCTCCATTCTCCACCCTCTTCCTCTCTAACCTCCATTACCACACCCCCATTTTCTCTCCCTCTTCACCTCAAGTAAGTTAATCTTCTCCCTCTCTATTTCTTTCTATTATAAGTAGTGTAATTGTTAGATTAACAATGTTAGTTAAATCCTAGTTAGGATTAGTGTATTAATTTGCATTTTTTTTTATTTTGTTTGCTTTCTTTTATGTTTGCCATTGTTGTAGTTGTTGTAGTTGATGTTGATGAGGTTGTTTGGTGCTAACTTAATTGGGTCTCCATTGTTAATTAATTGTGAAGTTGTTTGGTGGTTTGGAGGCCTAAATTTAGATTTTTGTGGTATAGTATGGATTGGGTCATGTGTTGGCCGAAAACTGTGGCACTAAGTTGTATATATTTTGGGGTGTTTACGCCAACCTAAGTTGAGATGTTATAGTTGATGGTGGTTGTTGTTGAAATATTGTAGTTGATGGTGGTTGTTGTGTAGTTGAGATATTATTGTTGCTAGTTGTTGTAGAGTAGTATTGTTGGTATGGTGATATTTGTTGTGGAATTGTGTTGTTGGTATGGTGATATTTGTTGTGGAATGGTGTTTGTTATATGGAGGTGTTGTATGTCATGGGTACCATTGAATGGAATAAGTGTGGGGTGTATTATACCGGACGTGGTAAGAACATTATAGAGCTATTGTGGGGGTTGTTATAAGTGAAGTCAGGAGCTATATTTGGTGTCATTGGGTGGTGAAGTCTGAGTAACCACCCTATTGGCACTAGCTAGGACATATGTGATGGTTTGTTTGATTATTTGCAGGTCCAATGGCTCCCAAAAGGCACAGGCGCTCTGGTGGCACATCCCAACGACCTGCGTACGATGAGTCCAGATTCCAATCGGAACTGGCAGAGGATGATTTCAACGCCAAGGCTACCAAAACTTTTATCCCTGAAATCCCGATTGATCGGGCAGCCCTCCGAGCCGAAAAAGTGGAGATGTATGAAGAGATACGGAGGCGAGAAATGGAGTTCTTATTTGCTGACCCTGCACCAGCTAACAAGATGCTGGTTCGTGAATTTTATGCCAATTGCCCATTGAACTTGGGTAGGGAGGTGATTGTTCGGGGTATGGTGGTCAGTGCTCAAATTCAAATAATTCGCCGGGTGTTGCGGCTGCCTCCGTTCACCAGTGATGTCTATTATTACCATGACAGGCCCGGGGTGACATGGGAGGTCATGACGGATATACTTTGCACAGGGGGGCAGCCCATATGGATACGTGACCAAATAACCCTCAACTCTAACTCCTTCATTCACCTGGCCAAGTGTTGGTTGACTGTTATCTGTAGCAGGTTCCTGCCTTCTAGCAATACCACGGACGTGAAATTCAATAGGGCACTGTTGACTTGGTGCTTTGTGACAGGGAAGGATTTTGATGCGGCACGGGTAATTGGAGATGAAATGGTCTTACGGGGCCCGCTGCTGACAAAGGGATTCTATTTCCCTTCCTTGGTGACAACATTGTGCTTGATGAGAAACACCCCTACCAACCCTGCTGATGGCGATTTGCCTCCCAAAGCAGCTTTCAAAGCTTCTAGCATCAGAGTGGGCAGGGGCACCCGCACTACAATTGAGATTGATGATGAGGAGGATGATCCGGTCCCTGTTGCACCGTCCAGGAGGTCTGTTGACAGTGCCGGGCCCTCTCGGCGCCCCCAGTCTGGAGCAGATCTATCACGCTCACAGTCCTCCCGGCCTATGCTGCGCTCCTTGGAGGAAGAGGTCGCGGATCTCCGCACCTCGGTGGATGGTCTACACACATGGATGGACGCCATGTCACAGAGGCAGGCTAGATCTGAGAGCCGGTTTATGGCTTGGCTACGCGTATTGGGGAGGGCTTGCCATGTAGACCCCAGCACCGTCTCCGACTCGGATTGAGTCTCAGGGAAGTCTTCTCACTCTTCTGTTCTTTACTGTATTGATATGACATGGGGACATGCCATGATTTTGAGTGTGGGGTGGGAGACTTGCTCTAAATGTGTATTAAATTGTATATAGCTGTTGTTGTGTGGTAGCAGTAGATGTGGTGTACATATGTGAGTAAGTTATATTAGGAGTAGCTGACTTGGCCCAACGACGGACACTTGTTGACGGGTCTCTTGAGGGTCAAAGTCAGATATATATATATATATATATAAGAAAAAAAAAACTTGTAGAGGACTCTTCCTGATGACGGACTATGTGGACAGTACTCTTGAGGGAAGTAGTCCATGTAGAATTTTTTATTTTATTTTCTTCTTTTAGGTAGTGTAGTACCTCCCCCTTGGTTTTTCTTTTGACCACGGTTCTTTTCCAAGGGTTTTTCTTGAACCGGGTTAGGTAGATTTTTCTTTTATAGTTTTAGGATTAAATGGGTGAAGGTCAGAATGTAACCCCAAATGTGCACACTTGCAAAGAAAACGAACTAAGGATGTAAGGTCTAAGCTTGTTTGTGGACTCATAATATATGCCTTAATTTTGCACATCTTGTCTGGCTTGAACACTCGTATGATTGTGTTGATGAACTGATTCGGAATGATTACATGCTAAGTGTGTGTGAGTTGTTACTTGCATCCTATGCTTGCATATGATACCTAGAACTTGCCCTGTGTGTTTGCAAAGCGAAATAGAAGTCGTTTGGTCTTAGAGATGATTGAGGCATTTCTTTGTGCAACCCTTTATACTTGAGAATCAACCTGTGAATATTACCATAGTTAACCCCTTTGAGCCTGAAGCCTATTCTTTGATAACCCTATAATGATCTAAATCACTGTGTTTGAATAAGCTAATTGTTTGAACCGTTACCTCCTAGAAGCACTTGAATCACTAAAGAATATACAAAAGTCAAAGTGTGGGGTGGGAGAGAGTTAGTGAAAAAAGGGGAATCAAGAATGAAGGTTCTGGTTGGTGAACTGGCAGTGTACAATCAATATAAAAAAAAGAAAAAAAAAGAAAAAAAAAAGAAAAAAAAAGAAAAAAAAAACAAGAGAAAAGAAAAAAAAAAGAAGAAGAAGCAGCCAGTTGGACCTAACGAAAAGTGGGGGTCACAAGTGAAACAAAATGTGGAGTAATGATTGGGTTGAGCATAAAGGTAAAATAAAAAAAAGAAGTGTGTATTAAAAGTGCTTAGGGAGGTTAGTCACTATATCTAAATATATCCTACCCGTCCCTTAGCCTACATTACAACCTATAAAGACCTCTTGATCTTTGACTGAATGGCTCGATTAGTGGAGTATTACACTAGGGGCAAGCTTATGGTGTGTCTGTGTGACATGTGAATGCTCTTTGCTGAGAGTGAGTGAATTCTTTCCATATATGGTTCCTTATTGTTGAATTTTATGTGTGTGGAACTTCTCTCAGATTTTGTTTATGTGAGGGCATGTGACTCAGGAAGAAAAAGTGAGTCTTCACTTCTATTAGAGTAATTAGAGTGAGCACAAGTGTGTCTTGGTATGAGAGTCTGCATTTGAGATACGATTGTGCACTGCTTGGGTCGATCATTGATAATAGCAGGTGTGACATAAATTGGGGCAATGCATTGAGCAGTGAGGCCTAGAAGTGTGGTTTAGTTGCTCGAGGACGAGCAAAGATTTAAGTGTGGGGTGTTGATAATAGGTATATTTGACTATAATCACACCTTAAATAATCACCTTCTTGTGTAGTTTTAATGCTAAAAGTGATGACAAAATGCTCTTATTAGTGCTTTTCATGATTTGTAGGTGATATATGTATAAAGACGGCTAAGGAGCAGTTTTGGAGTCAAAAGTGATGAAAAAGAGGCCAACTGTGAAATTTCCTAAGTGACCCGTGCAAAAAACAGGTCGAAGATTCAGAGAACTGGATCCACCGCTGTTCCACCGCGACCGCGGCAGAACCGCGGTGGGAAGTAGCTGCAGAAGTTCAGAGATTCCGCGAGGGTGTTTGGCCACGGTTCTACCGCGACCGAGGCAGAACCGCGGCAGGCGTAGAAACTTCTGGGACCAAAGTGTCAATTACGGGATTTTTAGACCTAAACCCTATTTAAAACATTAGACTTCGCCCAAGAGAGGCATGTATTGCTTTTTTAGGTTTCTTAGCAAGGAAAACAATTGGGAGAAAGTACTCTAAACATCCTTCCTCTTTTCTTTTGATTTTATGATGAATTCAAGCTAGTTTATTTTCCCATAGTCATGAGTAGCTAAATTCCTTGTCTAAGGTGTTGATGGAACCTATTGGGTGATGAACTTCTTGTTTATGTGAATACAAATTGCTAGTTTAATCTTTATTTGTTCAACTTCGTGTTTGTTGTAGTTAATTGACAGGATCGTTAATTAGCTGTGCCTATTTAGTGTGCATAACTTGGAAAAGAGTGCATATTTAGGGTATTGTTGAACAACACCACTCCTAGATTATTAGAGGAATCTATAATTGCGGGTTTAAAGGCGGGATTAGGGATAACGAAGCCTTGGGTGCAATCTAAATTGAATTGTGCTAAATAAAGTAAGCTAGTGTATCTCGGGAGAGTGCAATAGTAAATTACTGTAATTACTCGGGAGAGAGTTGCGGTAAGATTAGCGTTCATGATTGATAGAGATGTGTGGGTAAATTTGTATGAGCATAAACAGAAGGGATTCCATCAATAGGGGAAATCATTGCCTTAGCTTTTTCTCATAATTGTTCACAACCTTTATTTTTTTACTTAGTTACAGCCATTTAGTTATTTGCAAGCTAGTTGTTAAAGAACACTCAACTGAGATTTGAATATTTGGGAAGCTGGTTCTGAAGACTTAGNATTGTATATAGCTTGTTGTTGTGTGGTAGCAGTAGATGTGGTGTACATATGTGAGTAAGTAATATTAGGAGTAGCTGACTTGCACCCAACGACGGACACTTGTTGACGGGTCTCATAAGGGCTAAAGTCAGATATATATATATATATAATTAATAAAATAAAAAAATAAAAAAAAAACTTGTAGAGGACTCTTCCTGATGACGGACTATGTGGACAGTACTCTTGAGGGAAGTAGTCCATGTAGAATTTTTTTATTTATTTTCTGCTTTTAGGTAGTGTAGTACCTCCCCCTTGGTTTTTCTTTTGACCACGGTTCTTTTCCAAGGGTTTTTCTTGAACCGGGTTAGGTAGATTTTTCTTTTATAGTTTTAGGATTAAATGGGTGAAGGTCAGAATGTAACCCCAAATGTACACACTTGCAAAGAAAACGAACTAAGGGTGTAAGATCTAAGCTTGTTTGTGGACTCATAATATATGCCTTAATTTTGCACATCTTGTCTTGCTTGAACACTCGTATGATTGTGTTGATGAACTGATTCGGAATGAGTTACATGCTAAGTGTGTGTGAGTTGTTACTTGCATCCTATGCTTGCATATGATACCTACAACTTGCCCTGTGTGTTTGCAAAGCGAAATAGAAGTCGTTTGGTTTTAGAGATGATTGAGGCATTTCTTTGTGCAACCCTTTATACTTGAGAATCCACCTGTGAATATTACCATAGTTAACCCCTTTGAGCCTGAAGCCTATTCTTCCTATAATGATCTAAATCGCTGTGTTTGAATAAGCTAATTGTTTGAACCGTTACCTCCTAGAAGCACTTGAATCACTAAAGAATATACAAAAGTCAAAGTGTGGGGTGGGAGAGAGTTAGTGAAAAAAGGGAATCAAGAATGAAGGTTCTGGTTGGTAAACTGGCAGTGTACAATCAATCTCTATAAAAAAAAAAGAGAAGAAGCCAGTTGTACCTAACGAAAAGTGGGGGTCACAAGTGAAACAAAATGTGGAGTAATGATTGGGTTGAGCATAAAGGTGAAATAAAAGGAAGTGTGTATTAAAAGTGCTTAGGGAGGTTAGTCACTATATCCAAATATATCCTACCCGTCCCTTAGCCTACATTACAACCTATAAAGACCTCTTGATCTTTGACTGAATGGCTCGATTAGTGGAGTATTACACTAGGGGCAAGCTTATGGTGTGTCTGTGTGGCATGTGAATGCTCTTTGCTGAGAGTGAGTGAATTCTTTCCATATATGGTTCCTTATTGTTGAATTTTATGTGTGTGGAACTTCTCTCAGATTTTGTTTATGTGAGGGCATGTGACTCAGGAAGAAAAAGTGAGTCTTCACTTCTGTTAGAGTAATTAGAGTGAGCACAAGTGTGTCTGGTATGAGAGTCTGCATTTGAGATACGATTGTGCACTGCTTGGGTCGATCATGGATAATAGCAGGTGTGACATAAATTGGGGCAAGGCATTGAGCAGTTAGGCCTAGAAGTGTGGTTTAGTTGCTCGAGGACGAGCAAAGATTTAAGTGTGGGGTGTTGATAATAGGTGAATTTGTCTATAATCACACCTTAAATAATCACCTTCTTGTGTAATTTTAATGCTAAAAGTGATGACAAAATGCTCTTATTAGTGCTTTTCATAATTTGTAGGTGATATATGTATAAAGACGGCTAAGGAGCAGTTTTGGAGTCAAAAGTGATGAAAAAGAGGCCAACTGTGAAATTTCCTAAGTGACCCGTGCAGAAGTTCAGAGATTCCGCGAGGGTGTTTGGCCGCGGTTCTACCGCGACCGCGGCAGAACCGCGGCAGGCGCAGAAACTTCTGGGACCAAAGTGTCAATTACGGGATTTTTAGACCTAAACCCTATTTAAAACAGTAGACTTCGCCCAAGAGAGGCATGTATTGATTTTTTTAGGTTTCTTAGCAAGAAAAACAGTTGTGAGAAAGTACTCTAAACATCTTTCTTCTTTTCTTTTGATTTTATGATGAATTCAAGCTTAGTTTATGTTCCCATAGTCATGAGTAGCTAAATTCCTTGTCTAAGGCGTTGATGGAACCTATTGGGTGATGAACTTCTTGTTTATGTGAATACAAATTGCTCGTTTAATCTTTATTTGTTCAACTTCGTGTTCGTTGTAGTTAATTGACAGGATCCTCAATTAGCTGGGCCTATTTAGTGTGCATAACTTGGAAAAGAGTGCATATTTAGGGTATTGTTGAACAACACCACTCCTAGATTATTAGAAATCTATAATTGCGGGTTTAAAGGCGGGATTAGGAATAACGAAGCCTTGGGTGCAATCTAAATTGAATTGTGCTAAATAAAGTAAGCTAGTGTATCTCGGGAGAGTGCAATAGTAAATTACTGTGATTACTCGGGAGAGGTTTACTGTAAGATTAGCGTTCATGATTGATAGAGATGTGTGGGTAAATTTGTCTGAGCATAAACAGAAGGGATTCCATCAATAGGGGAAATCATTGCCTTAGCTTTTTCTCATAATTGTTTACAACCTTTAATTTTTACTTAGTTACAGCCATTTAGTTATTTGCAAGCTAGTTATTAAAGAACACTCAACTGAGATTCGAAAATTTGGGAAGCTGGTTCTGAAGAATTAGTGGGTCTGAAGATAGCAGTTGATAGGTTAACTCTCTGTGGATTCGACCCTGGGCGTAATACTCGGGTTATATTTGCAACGTCCGCAGAGTCCTTTTTATAAGGCATAATTGGGCGTGATCAATATATTTTTTGATAGATGTTTGTATATTGAGATTAAATTGATAGTGGGATATATCATGTATGACACAAAACATATATTTGTTCTTATACTAGATAAATTTTTATTTTTAATTTTACCATTTGACTTCTTTACGGACATTGGAGAAGAATATCTTTGTCATTTGATTATGTTATCCAGAATTGTTATTCTACGTTAACTATGACATAGAAATAGTACCAAATTTGTGGAACTAATCTTACGATTATTTATAGAGATCAAAAATTTCACCCACAAAATTATGTCGAAATTACAATACTGAATTAGTAATTTCTAAACCATTTAATACTCATGATTTTTTTGGTTCATTGAATTAAAATTGGTATATATAGTTTATAACCTAAAACATATGTTAAATTTAAATTGAATAAAATTCTGGAGGAGACAAGTGAAGTGGCTAAAGTTCAAATGCATATTGTGTCTATGTTTTAATAGCACCATTAAAAGTGGCACCTAGTGTCATTTTTCTACATAAATGCCAGCATAATTTTGTTCCTTTTCATACTTTTATTCTAGGGAAGAGAAAGTTGAGGAAGGGAAAAAGAGATGGGTAAATATATTACTTGGCGCCATACTCGGCAGTCTCGAAAAAGAATTTCAGTTTGGGCGCTGGCTGGCAACTGGCATATAGTGAGTTTAAAAGATTTGGAAATTGTTGAGTGTGGAGGTTTTTTGGTTAATTTAAGATTTGTTTTTTTCAGATTGAAGTTAAAACTGATATTTTGGTTTCCCTCCACACACACCCGCTTTGGGAATCCAATGTAGAGAGATGGGCTTTTTGTTCAGTTGGGCCATTTGGACTTCATCATGTGGTAGCTCAATGAATCACAGCATAATTCTGGTACTTTTTCAATTTTCATTTCCTTTTTCATTTTAGAAGGATTAAGCTAAATAGCCGTCCACCCAAGCACTTAAATTAAAAAAAACTGATAAATATATAATTCATGTATAATATGTATGTAATTGTCATGACCCAAACTCGACCGTTGTGATGGCGCCTATCGTGGAACTAGGCCAGCCTCAACTCAACAAACCTAACACAACCACAATAAGGTTTAAAACATTAATGGGAGCTTTTAACATTTAAAGAAAACCGTTTGAAAACATAAGCAATTCTAAAATACGATACAATCCAGCCCAAAACCAGGGTGTCACTGAGTGCATGAGCATCTAGAGAAGAACATAGTCTATTACAATGTCTAAAAGACACAAACTGAAATACATCTGGAGATAAAGAAGGAGAGTCAAGGCCCGCGAACACCGTGCAGATACCTCGACCGCTACTAGGACCAAAAGTGTCTGAATCTGCACACAAGGTGCAGGGGATAACGTGAGTACACCAACTCAGTAAGTAACGAGTCCAAACTGTGGACTGAAAGGTAGCGACGAACTCAACCACAATAGAAATAATAGAAATAACATACATAAATGTAGGCATGCTTTCAATTTAAAAGACAGCTGAAAAATAGTAAAAATAGAGCAGATACGAACATGGTATAGAGTATAATTCTGCTACGTCTACATGCCAATGCACAGACTGTTTGAAATGCACAATGTGATCCCACTCTAAAGTGCTAAACCATTCGGCACTGAATATGGCTATCCGGCCCAGGGAAATCCATCCCGGAACATACACAACATTGACTGTAAGTCACCCAGTACTAAGGAAAAAGGGCAATCCAACTCTGTGGAGAAATCCATCTTCAGGTATCAATGCTTCGGACAAATCCATGTCCAGGGAAATCCATCCCTCAATAATATCATCCGCGCTCACTAGGGGTGTGCAGACTTCGGAGGGACTCCTACGGCCCAAGCGCTGTCATAGTCAATATAACTGCTGCGACGTGCAGCCCGATCCCATAACTGTCACTCATAATCAGGCTCTCGGCCTCACTTAGTCATCACTCTCTAGTCTCACCCACGGGCTCACAATGTCATGGAAACTAGCACGGAAGCAATGATATGCTATGCCAATAATAACAAATGAGACTGAGATGTAATATGTAATGCACGAACATGACTAAGTACCAAATAGCAGTAATTCAGTGAGATGACAGCAAGAAACGACCACTAGGGGTCCCAACAGTACCGGCGTAAGGCCTAAACATGATATCTAGCATGGTTTACAACTCATTTACAAGGATATCAACAAGATAGAGTCACGCTACGGTGATATGGAGTGAACCAGGTCACAATCCTCACGGTGCATGCCCGCACGTCCGTCACTTGGCATGTGCGTCACCTCACTACTAACCACGTAATACGTAGCTCGGGGTTTCGAACCCTCATAACCAAGTTTGAAAGCGTTACTTACCTCAAACCAAGCAAACTCCTACTCCGCAATGCCTTTGCCTCGAATCTAGCCACAAACAATTCGATACAATCAACACGAGCTAAAGGAATCAATTCCATATGAAAATACTAAGCTTTAGGTCAAAAGTAAAAAAGTCAACTCATAAGTTGGGCCCCAGGCCCACGTCTCGAAATCCGACAAAAGTCACAAAATCTGACAACCCATTTGATTGCGAGACCAACCATACTAGTTTCACTCAAATTCGACTTCGAATCGGTATTCAAATCCCAAATTCGTTTTACGAAATCTCTACAATTTTCCCCGAATTTCCATCTCAAAGTACTCATCGAATGATGAAATCAATGATATATTCATGTATATTAGCCAAATCCGAGTTAGAATCACTTACTCTGATGAATTTCTTGAAAAACCCTCGAGAAATCGCCACAAACCTAGCTCCCAAAGTCCAAGATGTGAAATAAACCCTAAGCCTCGCTTATATAGTGCTCTCTGAATCTCCACTGTGCGGTCCGCAAAATTTCGCTGCGACCGCACTCTGCCAATCTCTGCGATCGCATAATTCTGCTACGGCCACACTCCTTAGGTCGTCCTCCACTGGGGTCCGCACAATTTGCTGCGGCCGCACTCTCCTTCTGCGGTCCGCACCACTTTGGTGCGGTCCGCACTCCCAGGAGCATCCGACCAATATTAGACTGCCGAAACCTACCAAATCACGACTAATTGACCTCACATTTCACACACAAGACAAAAATGACACCACGAACCTACTCCAAATTCCAGAAATCCAATCCGATCCGATATTAAAATTTCCACTGCCAACCAAAATCGACAAGATTCTAACTTCGCCAATTCAAGCCTAATTCTACTACGGACCTCCAAATCACCACCCAAACGCGCTCCTAAGTCCAAAATCACCTAAAGGAGCTAACTGAACCATCAAAATTCAAATCCGAGGTCGTGTACACATAAATCAACATCCGATTAATTTTTTCAACTTAAACCTTCACATAAGAGACTAAGTGTCTCAATTCACTCCAAAATCACTCCGAGCCCGAACCAACAAATCCGGTAAGTCAAAATACAATTGTAAAACACAAATGAAGCAGAAAAAATGGGAAAACGGGTCTACAACTCTCTAAACAACCGGCCGGGTCGTTACAGTAATAGTTTACTATATAATCAATACATAATCTATGTATGCCGACTATGAAATGTTAATAGTGAATTCGACTGACTATTGTCTAAAGACCCCTTCATTTCACACATTACTTTTTTAGGGGCATTTTCATATATATCCACTTTTTGGGAAACCTTTGAAGTTATACTCGCATTGTATAAATTTTTACAAAGTGTACCCGTTCGGATCTGAAATTGTTTAATCTTTTCAATGCAACTTCAGAATTATTATTTTGCTATTTACCTTGCACACGTTCATTCGTTCAACCACTTATCTTTGTTCAGACTTATTATGCATTGTTTCCATGTTTATTTCATAGAATGAGGCAAATCAAGTGGAACAAGCTTGATGATTTTTTTTATCAAAAGCACAATATTTTGCGTTAATTATCATTATATCATCAATATATTGGATTTGACTTGAATCCAATACCTTATCCATACAAAGGCGTGTTAGGCCATAATACATTCGGACTCAAGTCCAACGTCTTATATCATCATGGTGCACTGGGACTTGAACCCAAAATATACTAAGACTCACCCTCAAGCCTTTAAAAATATTACTGCGCATATTGATTACAGGCATAAAATCGTTTAATCTAATGCTATAAAATATAATCTAATTAATTGTATAATATGGTTTGAGATTTCCAAATTACATTTAATGGAGTGATCATAAAATCTTAGAAATGAAGGGAAAAGAAAGAGCGAAACATATATGTTAATACTTGTTTGAGATTTCACTTCGAATACTACAACCAGTTAGCACCGCATTAGTCAATTGAAATACCGTAATTTAGCTTCCGTTTTCACTGTCTTTTTCCAATATAAGCAAAGCAAGGGGTGTTAACGCTAGGTTGGAAGTTTGGAGACAAACGCTGCAATCCAAAGGTTTCAAGTTGCGTAGGTCAAAAATTGAATACTTGGCGTGCAAGTTCAGTGATGAGAGTCATGAAGAAGAAGTGGAAGTAAAGATTGATACTCAAGTCATTCATAGAGAGATAGTTTCAAGTATCTTGGGTCTATAATCCAAGGCAACGGGGAGATTGATGAGGATGTTACTCACCCCATTAGAGCAGGTTGGATGAGATGGAGGCTGGCTTCAGGGGTTTTATGCGATAAGAATGTGCCGCCTAGACTTAAGTGCAAATTCTACAAGGTGGTCGTTAGACCGACTATGTTGTATGGAGCCGAGTGTTGGCCCGTCAAGAAGTCCCATGTCCAAAAGATGAGAGTAGCTAAAATGAGGATGTTGAGATGGATGTGTGGATATACCAGGAAAGAGAAGTTTAGGAATGAAGTTATTAGGGACAAGGTGGAAGTGGCATCCGCGGAATAAAAGTTGTGAGAATCGAGGCTGCGATGGTTTGGGCATGTGAGGAGGAGGGACATAGATGCCCAGGTCAGAAGGTATGAGAGGTTGAACATGGCGGACCCGAGGAAGGGAAGGGGTAGGCTAAAGAAGTATTGGGGTGAGGTGATCAGGCTGGATAGCACGACGTCTTTGCTCCCTGATTGTTACTATTTGATGCTACTTTTCTCCCCTTTTACTGGAAATTGTTTCTCCCAATTGTTACTATTTTATGCTACTTTTTCTCCCCTTTTTCCTTATCGTCTTTTGTCTCCCTCTTCTTTCTTTCTTTCTTTCTTTCTTTATTTCTTCTTCTTCTTCTTCTTCTTCTTCTTCTTCTTCTTCTTCTTCTTCTTCTTCTCCTCCTTCTTCTTCTTCTTCTTCTTCTTCTTCTTCTTCTTCTTCTTCTTCTTCTTCTTCTCCTTCTTCTTCCTCTTCCTCTTCCTCTTTTCCTCCTCTTCTTCCTTTCCACCTCTTCTTAAGCTGAGGGTCTATCGGAAATTTCTCTCTACCTCCGCAGGTAGAGGTAAGGTCTGCGTACACACTACCCTTCCCAGACCCCACCTGTGAGATTATACTGGGTATGTTGTTGTTGTTGTTGCTTTACTTTATTTGATTTTTTGATAAATTCTTTTTGAAAATTTTATTGGTAATTTACACGAATATGATATACGTGGTGGCACGAGGTCTTTGTCGTGCTATTGTGGTATTTATTGAGGCACGAGAGCTTTTCCGTGCCAGTGTGACTTACATTGTCGCACGAGGTCTTTGCCGTGCGAGTATGATTTATGTTGTAGCACGAGGTCTTTGTCGTGCGAAGGTGATTGATAGTGTCACGACCCAAAATCCACTAAGATCGTGATGGCGCCTAACACCGCCGTCAGGCAAGCCAACGGTGAATGATTAACTTAATTACTCATTTTAGTATTTTGAAATCAAACTTTTTCAACAATTAAACGGTAAGAAATAGAGTTTACAGGGTAAATGATAATGTTTTCACAAACTACAATAATGAACAACCCGTAAGTACCCCAAAAATCCGGAGTCACAAGTGAATGAGCATCAACTAGGAAATATAAATAAAATAAAACATCTATCTGGAATGCAAATCAGACAGGGGAATATGAATAACTCTAAAGGAGACTCTGCAGGCTGCGGATCATAACATGAAATGCAGCTCACGGTAAGTCCCCGTAATAGCCGCGCCTCTGTGCCCAAAAGACCACCAGACATACAGGTTACCTGCATAAAAAAGTGCAGCAAGTGTAGCATGAGTACGTAAATCAACGCGTACCCAGTAAGTCTCTAGCCTAACCCCAGAGAAGTAGTGACGAGGGATCGACATCGACACTTACTAGTGGTCCAATAAGACAGATATAGTAATAAGTAAACAGACATCGGGCAAAGTAAACAAACTAAATAAACAAGTATAAATACGTAATACAATCCTCCTCTCTACAATAGACTCAAGATCTCAATTAGCAATTACCTCCTCAACCTATGCATATATATATATATATATATATATATATATATATATATATATATATATATATATATATATATATATATATATATATATATATATATAATGGACCTTATCAGATGGGTCGTCATAGTTCAAATCAGGAGGACTCATAGATACACTGGCTTCTTGTCAAATATTACGCACGATTCCATGAGAGTATTTTATAGAAATGCCGAGGTATACAGCCAGATCCCATCATAATCTGTGCACTACCGAGGGTCGAACGGCACGAACCATAGATACATCTATTATACTGCCTAAGCAAACGGCCCACTCCCACGAGAGTATGGTACATAATCCTCCCGAGGAGAATGGCCTGATCCCATTAGAATAAGAAGCTTTAACGGGTCCTTGACCCCGCTAACGAATAAATGTGTGAGTTATAATTTCAAGGAAATCCTTTCGATGAAAACGTATAGCGCAGGAGAAATCCGTAAAAGGAACACAATTATTTCGCGGCTAATCGTGAAACTTGTCAAATCTCTATAATAGCAAGTCTATCACTCTACGCATGTCTAGTCTCAAGTCGTAATGCGAAATAAAGGAATTAAACGAGCAAGGATAACCCCTATAATACAAGTATAGCATGGTATGAACCTAAGTCTATGCGGACAATAACATGAATCTAGCTACATACAGACTCTCGTCACCTTGTACGTACGTAGCCCCCGCAACAAGTAGCACATGACAAATACATCACCTAGGGGTAGTTTCCCCCTCACAGATTTTGACAGGAGACTTACCTCGCTCCGAAGTACCATAACCGGCTCCAACGCCGCTCTAACATCTCAACCCGATGCCCGTCACTCCAAAACTAGTCAATCAATGTGCAAATACATAAATATATACTCTAATACTCATTATAAATCAAATTATAACAATTTTCAACTCCGCTCGAAATCGATAAAGCCAACCCTCGGGCCCACATGCCCGAATTCCGGAAATTTTTGAAGATAAACATTACCCATGACATTACGAACTCAAATATATAATTTATTTCAAATTTCCAAAAATACCAATGTATAGCTTCGAAATCTCACAATTTCCACCAATTTCATGTTCAAATCCATATTTAATTGATGTATTTAATTTAAAATGTGAAGGAATCACTTACCTAGTGAAGGATGACGAAAACTCTCCTTCACGCCCCAAGCTCGGCTCCAATGGAAGATTAGAGATAAAATGAGCAAAATCCCGTTTCTTGCAACTTATACACTGCCCAAGCGACCCTTCATCGCGAACGCGACACTGCCCTCGCATTCGCAAAGCTCAGCAAACGCAGGCCCAGAAATTCTTCTTCGTGAACACCGGCAAGCCCCTTGCGTTCGCGAAGCACAACCTGCCTCAGCCCCCAGTTCCTCTACGCGAATGCGATACAGGTCCCGCGAATGCGAAGCTTTACTAGCTAGCCCTTCGCGAACGCATAGAACAAAAGGGACCAGTCCAAATTATCCTTATTCGCGAACACGGGAGACCCTTCGTGTTCGCGAAGGAGGAAACCAGACACCAGACATCAGCCATCACAACTCAGCCAAACTTGGTCCGAAACCATCTTGAAACACCCTCGAGGCCCTCAGGACCCCGTCAAGTCATACTAACCCGTTACAAAACATTACACGGACCTGCTCGAGACCTCAAATCATACCAAATAACAGCAAAACTACGAATTGCGCATCGATTCAAGCCTAATGAACTATTGAACTTCTAACTTCCACATTCGATGCCGAAACCTATCAAATCACGTCCGATTGACCTCAGATTTTGCACACAAGTCATAATTGACATTACAGACCTACTCTCACTTCCGGAATCGTAATCCTACCCTGATTTCAAAAAGTCCACTCCCGGTCAAACTTCCAAAAACCTTCAACTTCCAACTTTCGCCAAACGACCCTGAAATGACCTACAACCTCCAAAGTCACATCCGGACGGGCTCATAAGACCAGAATCACCATACGGAGCTATTCCCAGGATCGAAATCCCAAACAGATATCGGTAACATTAAAATACACTTCAACCCAAATTCATGAAATTCTTCCAAAATGCCAACTTTCCACAATAAGCGTCGTAACACTCCCGGGTCATCCAAAACCCGTTCCGAACATACGCCTAAGTCCAAAATCATCATAATAAACTATAGGAACCTTCAAATCCCTACTCCGAGGTCGTTTACTCAAAATTCAAACCTTAGTCAATTCTTCCAACTTAAAGCTTCCGAAAATTAGAGTTTCTTTCCAAATCAACTCCGAACTTCCCGAAATCCAATTCTGACCATACGTACAAGTCATAATACATTAAGTGAATTTAGTCAGGGCCTCAAACCACCGAACGATGCGCTAGAGCTCAAAACTACCGGTCGGATCATTACAGATAGTGTTGGCACGAGGTGCCATATGTATAAGACTTGTGATTTATGACTAGTGATTTGATATGTGAAGTGTGGTACCTCAGTGTGGCTTGATGATTTGAAATGTCCTTTTTTTTTAATTTTATTTCACTTGTATTTTAATTGTGTTTGATTATTTATCTGTTTTATCACATGTTTACTCTTTGTTTCCATTTATTGGCTTTGTTTCTTGTCGTTAGCTTTATACTTATATTCTCCATATGTTTTTATGTCTAGTGAGTGACTTGACTTGAACCTCGTCACTACTCCACTGAGGTTAGTCTAGATACTTACTAGGTACCGACTGTGGTCTACTCATACTACACTTCTGCATATTTTTATGCTGATCCATGTGTTGGAGATAGCAGACCCGGGCCGAGTGAGCTTCTTTGATCGCAAGGATTCAAGGTAGAGCTGCTTGTTCGTTGCAGATTGGAGTCCTTTCCTTACACTTATACTGTCAACTCTCTACTTGAACAATATTGTACTTAGAGATATTTTTATATATTTAATTAGAGCTCGTGACTCTGTACTACCTAGTCTTGGGAAATTATTGTGATTATCACTGTGTTGGCTTGTATCACCTTTATTCCGCATTTATATTAAACTCTACTTCAAAATATCATGTTTATTTGGTTAATTGTTGTAAGTTATCGGCTTACCTAGTTTTAGAGACTAGGTGCCATCACGATCCTTAAGGTGGGATTTTGGGTCATGACTAGTTGGTAAAAAATGACTCAATAATATCAAATAATGCAAAGTGTCACCTTCTTTTTTCCGTGGATTGTGGAAAGAAAACAGTTTTTCCAATTTAAGTGACATTATTTGAAAAGGGATTGATTTATTAACTTTAATAGAGTCGTTACTTGAAATTATTTAATTACGATGTTCCATGTCACTAATTTTTAATTCTCAATTTAAGAAAAGTTTGACTCTGTTTATATCTGTGAAACACAGAAGACCGGGTAAGAAATTATGTTCCCGGGAGAAGGTGTTAGGCACTCCCGAATTTCGTGGTTTTAGCACGGTTGCTTCACAATTTATACTTGACTTAATTATTTAATTATTATATATTTTAAAAATTTACGAATATTTTTACCTTTTACCGCTTTTAAATTACTTATTTATTATAATTATGAAATTATCTTCGAAACAAATCACATGTGTGTGTATCCATTTTATTTGTAAAAATCATATCACGCGTACGTGTACACAATTAATAGCACTTTGATTGTTATTAAGAATGTTCGGCCAAAGCCGCACGAACTTGTACCTTGATTTATGTTCGAGAGATCATGATTATGTCACATGAACGTATACAAAATCATGATAGTTGATAAATAATAACGCGCCTAGAGCATACTAATACATTCATGATCTATTTCATTTGCTTTATTTGAGATTGTTGTGAGGCCATGATTTTATGGATATACAATTGTGTAAATAGACATTGTGTTGATAAAGGTAAACCTATGAATTGGTCTTAGCTCAAATAGGGTGGATGGATTAAAATATCCATTTAAGATTAATTGATGGCTTATATGGGAAAATAATTTTAAGGGACAACGTTCAACTAAATTACTTCAAACAAATAAATAAACTAATCTCATGAGTTTCAATATAACTAGCGAGTTAACTACATTCATCCTAACGTTTTTGCGTAATAACTGGATTGCATTGCTACAGGTTAGGTTCGATTAGGCCTTTCATATTGGCCTTATTGGATGGTCTGGTACTTTGTGTCCCAATGCATTAGGCCTTATTGGGATGGCGTGACTGTGGGCGTCAACAAGGTCACGACTGGACCTTAAATTATTGGGTTGTGGTGGGTTATTCATTCTGAGTCCATTTGGCTCTAAACCCAGATGCAAGCTTAAATAATAGGCTTAAAATTACAATAATGTTGACTAGTAAATTTTGAAACAATTATTTCCAGGAGAAAAGTTAATAATCACATCAAAATCCACATTTTACATACTAAAAAAATAGTTACGATTCAGCATTATAATGTACCAACATTTGCACTTGATCTTCAGAACTAAGCTAATTATTTAGGCATTCGCAGTTGTGGCTCTTTCAATTAACTAATCATGATATAGTTAAATTTAAAAATAATTTTAATTAAAATAAATTTATTTAATAGTAAAACTAGGTCTGACATGAGACAATTCATTTTCAAACTACTACAATAATGGATTACAATGCTTCTAGGCGCTACTTTTGGCCTCAAATTTTACAGATCTGGCCAATTAGTGATTAGATCTGCAAAGCATGGCACTGTGCATAGAAATAACAACTTCACTTCATTACCAATTTTTCACATGAAGCCTCTTAACATATCTAAAGTATTGTAATGACACTTAGATCGAATTTCGTTATGCAAATAACTCGTGAGATTACAAAATCAACAACAACCTTTAAACTTAGCATGGAAGAATATAATTCCAGATCTAGTTCAAACTTGCAGTCAATTACATAAAATATTTATCAGACACATAAGGGGATAACTACTGCAAATTTCATGATATTATAGCAACCAAATCGTAGTTATATCACCGGAGATTAGAATTAGTACCGTGACAGCAATAGTAAGATCTTAAAATATTCCGTAAAGGCTAGGAACAACTATAGGTTGGAGCTCAGCTACTAATTGAAAGAAGACATCAACAGATAACAAGAAATCCGAGCTGAATCCACTTCGAAACCCATAAATGCAAGAGAACTTGTTTTTGAATCAACAGAAACAACTACAGTTTTTTTTGAATTGTTTTGAATGTAAAATCAATCTAAAACTCTAATGTTTTTCTTTTGATTTTAGAGCTTTTAGTTTTTCATATCTCAATTTGAAGTTTGTGTGTTTGGCAAAATTTTCAGCTGCTAGTCCCTCTTTGAAAATATGAGGAGTAAGATCATTTATCTTTTATTTCTTTTTGTCCTTTTTTTTTGTTTTACCCCTGAAATCCCCATATAACCGACCTTTGCTCTGTTTTCTTTGCTAAACAGTCCCTGAGGCTTTCTCCCGAAAGCTTCCTAACACACAAGATTCCTTGAGTCTATTTTCCTTAATACCCTTTAAACTCCATATATTTACCAGTCCCTATCTTACTCTCTCAATTACTGCTTTTATTCTATAACCTTCTTCAATAGATTTCTGGTAGTGGGCTTTCAGACCAAATAAAACTGGGTCATGTCGACCTACGCTCAAAGCCCACTGGTCTTCTATACTTTATCAAACTCGTTAATTATCTGGACCCAAATTCCTTCTAACATAAACTCCATACTAATTAAGATCTAAAATCAGTAATGGAACACTAACACATAGGGAATTGACAACAAGATTTAAACAAGCTAACTCATATAATAAATTGATCAGCTGAAATGAAATCGGACAAACAATAGGATTTTTAGTTCTAATGCCAAATAATCAGGAATTAAACATGTTGTTCTTCATATATGAAAAGAAAACAAACAACATAACAACAATAGAATCATAAGGATGAAGGCATATGGAATAACATAGGGGAGGATATACCTATCGTATCAAAACCAAGCAGCCAAAAGAAACTCCGGCAAGCCAAAAGAATCACTACATGAGCACTGGCTGGTTTTCCATGCAAATCAATGTTGTATGTAGCAATACCTCCTACTGGCCGAAGTAAAAATCATTGAAATGCTTGGGAAAGGGTCGGCCGGTCAATGGATTTCGATGGGAATCTGGTGACCATAAAATAGGTCTAAACCAATCACTAGATAGCTCTCAACAAGAGTGTTCGATTGATGTTGGTTTGAATCTCCAATGAGGCAAAATTAGGGAAGAAACAGAAAGGGGGAAAATTAGGTTTTTCGGTGACTTCTAGATCCACTATTCATTAAGCTTGAGGGGTTTTAGGAAAGATTGATTAGATATTGGGAGTGAGGAGGGTGATAGGATTATAAGGTGATAATTTGGAGTTTGTCCACCGTCGTAAAGGGATTTCGGCGTCGGAGATGGGCGTTTGGTGGTGGTGCGGAACTAGGGTAAGAGAGGGAGGTCTATGGGTCGGGGGTAGGGCTATTAGGACAATTATATGCTGAATGAGAGACTAGTTCCCGATCGTATGATCAAATAAGTTGGAGGGTTGACATTAGTCTTTGACTAAATTGACTCGAAGCGGTAACGTTTAGAGACTAAGCGATGTCGTTTCACTTAAACCCAGAGATGGTCTTTCTTGGATCGGGTATTTGGACGTGTATGAGGGGCAATGGCCTTGAAACTTGGCCCAATAAGGTTGGCCTAGTATGATTTCCAGCCTCTCGCTTCCTCCCTTAATTTCTTTTCAACTTTAATCACTTAAATTAATACTCTAATTCTGACACTAATTTGCAGAGTTAACCTATTCACCTATTTTAATCTGGTAACTAATTAACTACAATGTGGATTAATAAAAGGAAGCTAACTAATTAATACCTAAACTGCTAAAATACAAAATGACTAATGTATTTTTTATGATTTCGTATTTTATAAATGCAATTAACATGTAATACAAATCTAAAATGTAAATAATAAAAGATAAAATATTTTTGATATTTTCATGATCTATACAAGCTGTCCAAATTATCCGACTCTCAGAAACTTATCACAGCTCTTATCTTGACCCGAGAAACTCCGCCTAGGACTGCGTTGATGCCATGGCGTTGTGGATCCTTTTTTCGATCAGTAATGCCCTTTGCGGGTTTTCACTCGCTGATTTCTCTCATTTATATTCTCGCTGACGCCATATAGTGCCCTTTGCGGGTTTTCACTAACAATACTCTTTCATTTTTTTCTCTACTTATTATCGTCTTACGGTGCCCGTGAGGATTTTCACCAATAAGACTCTCTCATTTTTATTTCAAACATTTCTTGACGGCATCAGGTCCAAATATCCATGACCTCTGATGTTTAAATATTCTCGCCAATTGGTCAGAATGTCTTGAAGGGTCTTGGGGTAAAAAGGATACAAGTTGAACTACAACTTTGGAACCTCTTGGTGAAATTATCGCCGAAATACCGTAACTGCTGCCCCAGCTTTGGTCTTTGGGGGAATGTGGATTTTTGTTTGGTATAACCGAACCCCAGAGTGAGGCTGCCTATGTATCCTTTCAGAATCAGATCGAACGCAGACATGAACTTTTGTTTTTGATTTTGGATTGTTTTTTTTTCTTTCCCTTTTCTTTACTTATTATTTTTTCCCTTATTTTCTTTTTTTCTCTCTCTTTTTTAGTGGGATCGCGATCACAAAGCTTTGGGGTCATAGGCCTTCGCGTTTGCAAAGGGCAGCTCGCGTTCGCGAAGTGTCAGCTAGGTTAGGCTTCGCGATCGCGAGTGCCATGTCGCGTTCGCGAAGAAGGCTTTTGTGGCCAGGGGCAAGATTGCCTTCGCGATCATGAGAGACTTATCATGATCGTGAAGAAGGATCACTGGGTAGAGCACTAAATAAAAATCGAGACTTAGGCCATTCTTTTTCATTTTCCACTTCTCTTGGCCGATTTTGGGAATCTTGGAGGGGAATTTTTCATATAGCATTTTAAGGTAAGTGAGTCGTACCCAATGTGAGTTTAATATATAGATTATGGGTAGATTTTAACATAGAAATTATAGAAATTATGGGATTATGTTAAAAAACCTAGGTTTTGGTAAAAATGGGATTAGATCACGAAATTGATTATGGAATTGAGTATAAATTATATATTTGAGTTCATAAGATTATGGGTAACATTTATCTACATAAATTTTCGAAATCCGGGTACGTGGTCCCGGGGGTGACATTTAGGAATTTTCCAAATTGAATTGAGTAATTACTGTAATAGTTAAATTATAAACAATTGGGCATATTAGTTTGTACGATCTTTGGCTACTTTTATATTGTTCGGCACTGATTGAGGCAATTAGTGTGGTTGAAGAGCTGAGTAGTGAACTTGGGAGTGAGGTAAGTCTCTTGCCTAATCTTGTAAAAGGGAATCATCCCCGTAGGTTCCTTAATTGTTATGTGCTACTTGTTATGAGAGCTAAGTACGCACGAGGTGACGAGAGTCCGTACGTAGCTAAAATCATGCTTATGTCCAGGTAGTCTAAGGACTTCACCATGCGATATTTGTACTACTTAAACTCAACTTCTTAGTTTAATTACTTAGATTTATACTTAAAATTTGATTAGGGATTATGTTGGGCCGAGCTTCCTTACCTTGAAGTTTTGACGGAATACCTGATTGTTGGTGAAAGTTATGCTTTCATTGAGTGCCATCCTTGTGTTGTAGTTGTTTGACCCGTAGTTCGAAGAGTTTCTCTATTCCTGTGGATTGGACCGAACGCCTCAACAGTATATTTGAGATTCATCTATAGTTCGCGTCGGTTGACCCTCGCCAATGTACATGATTATTTTGGATCGGGCCGTATGACCTCAGCATAGCTCATGTGTAATATCGTTAGGAGTTAAAATATACATGATATTTTCCTTCATGACTTGATATTTAATACTTACCTGATGATTCATAATTGTTGAGATGGCATGTGATATTTGGGGATTTCAAATTGATATTATGTTAAAGGATCACGTTATTTACTATTTCTTATTCCATTGTTACTGTTGTATTACATGTTTATTTATAATTCTTGTACTTTATTTATTGACCACTAGTAAGTGTTGATGTCGATTTCTCGTCACTACTTCTTCGAGGTTAGACTAGATACTTACTGGGTACATGTTGATTTACGTACTCATGCTACACTTCTGCACTAATTGTGCAGGTTCTGAGGCAGGTGCATCTGATGGCCATCGGGCGTGCATTAGTCACGCTATTTAAGCACCCTATAAGAAAAGAAGAAGAAAGAGGCTTAATTCATCGCTTCCAATCCGATTAAGGGATTTTTTCTTTTCCACAAAACTGCAGCCCAAGAAGAAAAACGTCGTCGAGGCGTTCCCTGTTTGCTTCGATCTGCCCTACGCCTAGGACGTTTTTTGGGCCAAGAGCCATAGTTAGTTGTGTATACAATTTTGATTTTGCTTTCTATATATAGATATGGCTTTCTCTTGATGGAATATACCAAGCTAAATCTTCTTTTTAGGACCACAACTCAGTGAAGTAGGCGACAACTGCTATTATGGTCTGTCTTAAGGCATTGGCTCTCTAAAAAAAAGGATTTCCTATCATTGCATGAGTTCTTTTTTGTATAAAACATATTCACTACAATTTTAACTAAAGAAAGAATGTTGACTGTTCGAAAACGTGAAGACTGCAATCTCGACTTAGAATAATCAAACGGCCATCACGAGTCACATGGGCACCCAAACTTCACCTTCAAATGTAACGACCCGGCCGGTTGTTTTGAGAATTTAAGCTCCGTTCGGTGGCATAAGGTCTTGAAAAACTTCATATTATGTGTGTCGACTTGCGTGCATGGTTGAATTCAGTTACCGGATGATTCAAAGTAGAATTAGAAGAAGGAATCTAGTTTTGGAAGCTTAAGCGATGAGAATTTGACCGGAATATGACTTTTGTGTAACAGATCCGGAATGAGTTTTGGATGATATCAGTATCTTTGTATGGTTATTTTTGACTTAGGAGCGCATTCGAATTCGGATTTGGAAGCCCGTAGGTAATTTGAGGCATTTCGGTGAAAGTTGAAAAAATTGAAGTTAGGAAAATGGAGAAGTTTGACCCATGGTAGACTTTTGTGATATCGGGTTCGGGATGCGATTTCGAGAGTTGAAGCAGCTCAGTTATGTCATTTGGGACTTGTTTGCAAAATTTTGCGTCATTCTAAGTTGGTTTGATTAGTTTCGGCACGAGTTTTCGAAGTTGAAAGATTTGAAAGTTCATGAGTTCAATTCTTGGTGCAATTTATAATTTTAGCATTGTTGGATGTGATTTGAGATCTCAAGCTAGTTCGTGTTAGGGTACGACACTTGTTGGTATGCTTGGACGGGGTCCCGGGGGCCCTAGGCGTGTTTCGGACGAGTTTCGGATGTTTTACATAGTTTTGAACACGTCTGGTTCTGGTGTTTTCGCACCTGCGACCATGGAGCACAGGTGCGGCTCCGCTTCTGCGTGAGCCTGGCCTCTTTTACGGTCATGAAGGCCTGGGTGATTGCTCTCTTTTGCGGAGGCTGGTGCGCAGGTGCGGAGGTCGCTTTTGCGGTCCAGCGATCGCACATGCGATTTATTTCGCTTCTACGGCTTCCCTTTTCGCTTCTGCACTGCCGCTGGTGCGGTTGTATATCCATAGATGCGTCCAAGGCCTGTTAGCTAAGTTCGCAGATGCGGACTCTTTCTCGCAAATGCGGTTCCGCAGATGCGGTTCCTTGTCCGCAGATGCGGAAGTTTTGGCAGAAACATTTAAGTCGAGGGTTTGGGCATTTTCTTTATATTTTGAGTTTTAGACTTCGGTTTTGGGAGCTTCTTTTTGCGTTTTTCAAGCAAATCTATTGGGTATGTGTTCTTCACCTAGAATTTAATATATTCCATAATTTTATCTTTTTTTTGATCATTTAATTTGTGTTTTGAGTTGAGGAAAATGGTGGTTTTTGAAGAAAGTTCTCAAAATGAAAAAGTCATGATTTGAGGGACCAAATGGTATCAGAATTTGATAAATTTTGTATGGTTGAACTCGTATCGGAATGGGTGTTCGGTTTTTGTAAAACTTATTAAAGATTGAGACTTTATGATCCGAAATACGTCACCCTATCTCATATAGGTCCGATAACACATTTTAACTGAAATCACACAATCCAGCCTAGCCCATAAATCATAGAACCACATTGCACTTTCCGAAATCATACACAAGATCAGAACCTCACATCTATATTCAGAATAAGTCCGAACCAGCTGTAATAACCCATACCTGTAACCTCAGGTGCAATTATATAATATACCACATAACTCAAACACTCGAAACGATAACTTCTATTCATAGCAGCTGCACACAACACCCAAATACCGGTAGAAAACCTCTTATCAACTAAGGTCTTATTCCAACTCTTCTATATACTACTAATGATAAGGGACACATGCAATAAACCGTAACCATTTCTCAGGTCAACCATTCATGAAGTCGCTCCCCCTTTGGCTAATACCACAGCAGATTTCCGAGCCGAACCTCGATATTATCCTTCCAACAAGCTGAAATCAAATCCGTTCATATTCATTAGTGACCCCAACGATCACCTCGAATCCAACACACTACTCTGGTGATATGACACCTCAATACAGGCCTAACCCACAACTTGCATAATACGCGCACCAATAAGAAACGGTCTAAACATACTCAGATCATGAAAAATGACTCAAACGAAAGAGTTGTATCTCAAGCTCATCAGTACCATCACAACACAAGGCTGAGACCCCGTCTCACATCATAGAAATAGAACACCTGAATATACCCCGAAAGGTCATATCTCCACGTGGCCTCGCTACAATGCGCGATCCTATCCAAACACTGCTACACATGAAACACCTCAAGTCACTATGCTCAAAATCGACAGCCAAGCACAATTTGATGTCTGGAACCCAAGTAAATCATTACACCCATGGTGAAACAAATAACATACGCCACGCAAGCCTAATAAAAGATAACTGGTACATCAATCACCGAGCAACACCCAATTACTCTTCCCGCTCGACTTTCATTATAAATCCCCAATAGAACCGCACCACATGTGCCCATAACCAACGAATCATAACATCTCGCAGCACAATAGCAGCTCATAGATCTCCCCAGATCACTAACAAGCTCACTAACGATCGAATCAACCTATCCCTCAACACTAAAATTTCGAGGCCAACCAAGCCAACTCAAGCTAAACACGTATCCACATCGGCCTACCCACGAACTCATTACCAAGAAAGCCTGAAGCTGCTCCTTCCACTACCCTAACTCCTGCCGGAGCCGTACGATACAGTGCCCAACACCAAATCAATATCGAAATCCACAACCTCGCCCGGCGACATGCCCGGCCACAAGAAACGCATCCGAAAAGTCCCTCAACACCGGAACTGAATCAATGGTAGAACCCTTTGCACTGACATCCATCACGAAGGCCCAATTAAGAAAAGCAATCCTTCCCAGTCGTCCGCTGGTTCTTTGGAATATAAACCACTCTTGTTAGAACATAATCTGACGCACCTCGCCACTCCATCCGTGGCGCTTTCCGGCATAGCCCAAAGCGCAATAGCCTAAAATAGCCCATCACTGAGACAGCCAGTCTACACCCCAGCATCATATCCAAAATCCAACATACCAAGCAAAGAAAGATCCCACTCGGGCCTCCAAATCCCAATAACCGCTAAACGATGCCGATACACACGATCCACAACCACTGCATAGCCTGAACACGAGAACTCCCGGTCTCCAACTCAATATAGCACACGAATCACCATACCTGATCCCAAATTCCACCATATGAATACATATCACACCTCAAGTACCTAATCATTCCACGAAAGATATTCTAAAATTCCCCTGTGCCATCAAACAAACTCAGATATCAGCAGTCGATCTAACAAGAAAGCGCCGCAATACTACCGAAGTATCATTAGTTTAATCACATTACCTTTTCCTGAGACGTATACTCTCATAAAATCACTTCCAATTAGCAGTATCATTTCCTTGATTATCTGAGGCTACCCGTTGCCTAGGAGTTTTATGAACTTCCTTTCAGAACTGAACTGTAACCTAGCACACGCCAGTCTCGGTATACCATCCAGGGATAACATGAAAACTTTTATCTCCCTTCCGAGCCACAGAAATCTACTCACTCAACTAGTAAAGAACTTCCATTGATCCCATCTAGAAGAAAAAATCATTGCACATTCCATGTCTCTCATGCCCATAGAAAATATACATCTCCAAACCGCGGTAGAAACCATCAAGAACTCTCCGATTTCCCTTTTCACAAATCAGACCTGCCGGGACTGAATCCTTCTAACTCGACCAAGCTAAGCAAGCCACCAAACTCCAAGAGCATTGCTGAAAAATACTTGCAAGGGCTCATTACTTCGAACACATACAAGGAATTAATCATATCCTTACCATACCGATTCGGTCTACTATCAAGCTATTCCATCTATCTAATTTCCCTCCTGATTCATCATCAACTTGATATTCCCTCTTGCTGTGGCACCACAATGCCTCAACCCGGGCTTACCACACGAGACTCAAGCACAAGACCACACTGTCTAAGACCCATAGGCCACTGAATACTCTCTNCTGATACCAACTTGTCACGACCCAATTCCCAACCCGGCCGTGATGGCGCCTCTCGTGAAGACAAGGCCAGCTAGAACAAAAGCAAACACCTCTTTTAAAGCAGTTAATTAATATTAAAAATTCTAGCACATGTTTAACATAGTCAATAATGCGGAATCAACAATGATAACAAGGAAAACCATCCCGACATAGCCCAAACCGGGGTGTCACAAGTCATGAGCATCTATAAGAACGTAATTACATTTACAAGTCTAGAAATACACTGAACAGGAATAATGAATAACATAGAAAGAAAACGGTGCTGCGAACGCCGGCAGTCACCTCGCTAAACTACTACAGCTCTGCCTCCAAACAGCCAATACCCGCTACCGGGTGAATAAATACCTGCAACTGCACACGAGGTGCAGGGAGTAAAGTGAGTACTCCAACTCAGTGAGTAATAAAGGTAACTAACAACTGAGCAGTAAGAAATCACGTAAAGCAACCAACATGCTGTATAGAAACAGGGTACAATCCTTTGAGAAAAACAGTGAAGCTGTGAAATCTTTAGAAATATATTGGCTCAGTTTAAATCTCTTTTGAAAATGATCTTTTCAACAGTTACGAAACGGTTTCAAAATAGTTAGTGCTGATAAGCACAGAAAAATCCGCCCCTCGGGCACAAATACCACAGTATCACAGGTAAAAAGGCAAATAAATATGCAAGATGCGCACATAAAAGTTCGCCCCTCGGGCAACATCTCAAAACAGTACCAGCCCCTCGGGCTCACTCTCAGAAACACTCTCAGAACAGTATCATATAGTAACCGCTGCGGCTTGCAGCCCGATCCACATCTCGCTGCGGCGTGCAGCCCGCTCCATTTATTTATCGTCGACGACGCTCACTGGGGGTGTGCAGACTCCGGGAGGGGCCCCTTACGGCCCAAGCGCAATATCAAGCCACCTCGTGGCATATAAACAAGGCCTGAAAGCCTTCTCACATCACACTCGAGGCCTGAAAGCCTCCTCACATAACACTCGAGGCCTGAAAGCCTCCTCACAATACTCTCGAGGCCTGAAAGCCTCCTCACAATACACTCGAGGCCTGAAAGCCTCCTCACATTACTCAACATATCCTCACATATGGCCTCGGGTGTCACAAGTCATGAGCATCTATAAGAACGTAATTACATTTACAAGTCTAGAAATACACTGAACAGGAATAATGAATAACATAGAAAGAAAACGGTGCTGCGAACGCCGACAGTCACCTCGCTAAACTACTACAGCTCTGCCTCCAAACAGCGAATACCCGCTACCGGGTGATAAATACCTGCAACTGCACACGAGGTGCAGGGAGTAAAATGAGTACTCCAACTCATTGAGTAATAAAGGTAAATAACAACTGAGCAGTAAGAAATCACGTAAAGCAACCAACATGCTGTATAGAAACATGGTACAATCCTTTGAGAAAAACAGTGAAGCTGTGAAATCTTTAGAAATATATTGGCTTAGTTTAAATCTCTTTTGAAAATGATCTTTTCAACAGTTATGAAACGGTTTCAAAATAGTTAGTGCTGATAAGCACAGAAAAATCCGCCCCTCGGGCACAAATACCACAGTATCACAGGTAAAAAGGCAAATAAATATGCAAGCGCACATAAAAGTTCGCCCCTCGGGCAACATCTCAAAACAGTACCAGTCCCTCGGGCTCACTCTCAGAAACACTCTCAGAACAGTATCATATAGTAACCGCTGCAGCGTGCGGACCGATCCACATCTCGCTGCGGCGTGCAGCCCGCTCCATTTATTTATCGTCGACGGCGCTCACTGGGGGTGTGAAGACCCCGGGAGGGGCCCCTTACGGCCCAAGCGCAATATCAAGCCACCTCGTGGCATATAAAACAAGGCCTGAAAGCCTTCTCACATCACACTCGAGGCTTGAAAGCCTCCTCACATAACACTCGAGGCCTGAAAGCCTCCTCACAATACACTCGAGGCCTGAAAGCCTCCTCACAATACACTCGAGGCCTGAAAGCCTCCTCACATTACTCAACATATCCTCACATATGGCCCTCGGCCTCACTCAGTCCAGAAAACATCATAAGCCCCTCGTCTCAAAGTTCAATTAAAACGGCTGAGTTTGTAAATCAGTATAATCAACAGGACTGAGTTCAAGTAGTATGTCAAATAGTGAGGAAACAGTGATAAAATCCCCGAAGGGTTCAAATAATTGGCACGAAGCCCAAATATGGCAACAAATCATGTTAATATCAAATAAGTTTCAGTCAAATATGCGGTAAAATCAACAATCGAGACAGACCAGGTCACAATCCCCAACGGTGCTCTACCCCACGCTCGCTATCCGGCGTGCAAGTCACCTCACTATAGCACTACGATGTGCAAATCCGGGGTTTCAAACCCTCAGGATATCATTTACAATCATTACTCACCTCGAACCGGTGAAACCTCTAGCTCGTGACGCCTTTGCCCCTCAAATTGGCATCCACGTGCGTCGAATCTATCCAAAACCAGAACGAATACGTCACAATATGCCAATGGAACAATACCCAATCAAAAACAATCGAAAAAATATTAAAATCTCGAAATTAGCAAAACCCGAGCCCCGGGCCCACTTCTCAAATCTCAGAAATTTTCACATTACTAGATTCCTCATCTTCTCACGAGTTCATACATACCAATAACTCTCAAATCCGAGCTCAAATGACCCATCAAATCCCAATTTGACATATCAAAAACTCAAGCCCTATTTCTTCAATTTTAGGCTTTATTTCCACAAATTTCAAGGTTAATCTCACATAATAATCGTGTTTTTAACTCATAAAACTTACCTCCAGTCAATCTCCTTCGAATCCCCCTTCAAAAGCTCCCAAGTAGCTCTCACAATGCTCAAAAATGGAGGAAAAATACCTTAGCTCGCGGATGAAATATTAACTTAAACCGTTCTGCCCAGACCTCCTTTTCGCTTCTGCGATCTGATTACCGCATTTGTGGTTTCCGCTTCTGCGGTCTCTTTCCGCTTCTGTGGTTCTTCATGTAACCACCTGGACCGCTTCTGCGGTCTATATCCGCTTTTGCGGACGCCGCATATTCGGACCACCATCCGCTTCCGCGGAAGTCCTCCAATGACCCAAAACCGCACCTGCGACTCCTTTACCGCATCTGCGGAACCGCATATGCGGCCTTTCTTCCACAGATGCGGATACACCAGACACCAGCAACATTAGAATTTCACCAAGTCCAAAAACCATCCCGATGGCCATCCGAAATCACCCCGAGGCCCCCGGGACCCCAACCAAAAGTGCCAACCCATCCTAAAACATCATTCAAACTTGCTCCAATCATCAAAACGCCACAAACCACACCGAAACCATCAAATTACATCGGATTCAAGCCTAAGTTCTTCTAAATCTTCCGAAACATGCATTCGACTAAAAACCCAACCAAACGACGTCCGAATGACCTGAAACTTTACACACACATCCCAAATCACCCAACGAAGCTACTACAACTCTCGGAATTCCATTCCGACCCTCGGATCAAAATCTCACCTATCAACCGGAAATCGCCAAAATACTAACTTCGCCAATTCAAGCCTAATTCTACACGGACCTCCAAAATCACTTTCGATCACACTCCTAAGTCACAAATCATCCAATGAAGCTAACCACATCATAAAAACTCCGATCCGAGCTCATATACAATTAAGTCAACTCTTGGTCAAACCTTTCGAATTCAAGGCTTTCTACTGAAACTGTTTCTTTCAAATTCGTTCCAAATTTTCCTGAAACCAAAACCAACGATCTACACTAGTCATAATACATAACACGGGGCAAGTCATGCCTGAGAACTGGCGATCAAAGTGCAAAAGCTCAAAACGACCGGTCGGGTCGTTACATCCTGCCCCACTTAAACACACGTTCGTCCTCGGACGTACCCAGAGTTGTTCTAGAAGCCAACCAGTAGCTGAATAACTTTACCATGTATATATCCGGGGGTGATCCCACGTCACCCTTTCTCATATAGGTCCGATAACACATTTTAACTGAAATCACACAATCCAGCCTAGCCCATAAATCATAGAACCACATTGCACTTTCTGAAATCATACACAAGATCAGAACCTCACATCTATATTCAGAATAAGCCCGAACCAGCTGTAATAACCCATACCTGTAACCTCAGGTGCAATTATATGATATACCACATAATTCAAACACTCGAAACGATAACTTCTATTCATAGCAGCTGCACACAACACCCGAATACCGGTAGAAAACCTCTTATCAACTAAGGTCTTATTCCAACTCTTCTATATACTACTAATGATAAGGGACACATGCAATAAACCGTAACCATTTCTCAAGTCAACTATTCATGAAGTCGCCCTTTGGCTAATACCACAGCAGATTTCCGAGCCGAACCTCGATATTATCCTTCCAACAAGCTGAAATCAAATCCGTTCATATTCATTAGTGACCCCAACGATCACCTCGAATCCAACACACCACTCTGGTGATATGACACCTCAATACAGGCGTAAGCCACAACTTGCATATAAGAAACGGTCTAAACATACTCAGATCATGAAAAATGACTCAAACGAAAGAGCTGTATCTCAAGCTCATCAGTACCATCACAACACAAGGCTAAGACCCCACCTCACATCATAGAAATAGAACACCTGAATATACCCCGAAAGGTCATATCTCCACTTGGCCTCGCTACAATGTGCGATCATATCCAAACACTGTTACACATGAAACACCTCAAGTCACTATGCTCAAAATCGACAGCCAAGCACAATTTGATGTCTGGAACCCAAGTAAATCATTACACCCATGGTGAAACAAATAACATACACCATGCAAGCCTGATACAACATAACCGGTACATCAATCACCGAGCAACACCCAATTACTTTCACTATGAATCCCTAATAGAACCGCACCACATGTGCCCATAACCAACGAATCATAACGTCTCGCAGCACAATAGCAGCTCATAGATCTCCCCAGATCACTAACAAGCTCACTAACGATCGAATCAACCTATCCCTCAACACTAAAATCTCGGGGCCAACCAAGCCAACTCAAGCTAAACACGTATCCACATCGGCCTACCAATGAACTCATTACCATGAAAGCCTGAAGCTGCTCCTTCCACTACCATAACTCCTGCCGGAGCCATATGATGCGGTGCCCGGCACCAAATCAATATCGAAATCCACAACCTTGCCCGACGACATGCTCGACCACAAGAAACGCATCCGAAAAGTCCCTTAACACCGGAACGGAACCAATGGTAGAAACCTCTGCACTGACATCCATCACGAAGGCCCAATTAAGAAAAGCAATCCTTCCCAGCCGTCTGCTGGTCTTTGAAATATAAGCCACTCTGTTGGAACATAACCTGACGCACCTCGCCACTCAACCCGTGGCATATCTGGCACAGCCCATAGCGCAATAGTCCAGAACAGCCCAATACTGAGACAACCAGTCTGCACCCCAACATCATATCCGAATCTAACATACCCCATCATAGCCGGAATATGAGAACTTCCGTCTCCACATACACCCAGCACATGAATCGTCATATCCGACCCTAATTTCGCCGTCTGAACACATGCCACACCTTTAATACCCAATCATCCCACGATAGATAGTCTAAAATTTCCCTGTGCCGCCAAGCAACCCAAATATCACCAGTCGACACAACAAGAAAGTGCCGCAATACTACCGGAGTATCACCAGTTTAATCACATTACCCTTTTCCGAGACAAATACTCTCGTCAAATCACTTCCGGTTAGCAGTACCATTTCCTTGATTACCTGAGGCTACCCGTTGCCTAAGAATTTTTATGAACTTCTTTTCAGAACTGAACTGTACTCATCTAGCCAAGAACTTCCACTGATCCCATTTGGAAGGAAATCATTACACATCCCATACTTCGCATGCCCATATAAAATATACATCTCCAAACCACGGTAAAACCCGACAAGAACTCTCTCCCAATTCCATTTGCACAAGCTAAACTGCCAGGACTGAATCCTTCTATCCAAACCAAGCTAAGCAAGCTGTTAGAACTCAAGAGCTTTGCTACAAAATACCTGTAAGGGCTCATTACCTCGAACACACACAAAGAAATTAATCATATCCTTACCATACCGATTCGGTCTACTATCAAACCATTCCACCTATCTAAATTTCCTTCTGAATCATTTTCAACTTGATGCTTGCTCTTGCTGTAGTACCACAATCTCTCGATCCCAGGCTCACTACACGAGATCCAAGCACAAGACCACACTGTCTTGGACCCATAAGCCGCTGAATACTCTCTCAAATATTACCAGAAACATCACGTTCCCGAATACTTTAATTTGAAGAACCCCCTGCGAATCCGAATCCGTTACCTTTACCTTCCTGATACTGATGCATAGAACCCCATAATTAATGTAGAAATACCACAAATCTGAACCTCTTCCAATGAAAACACAGTTTCTAACCACACACACAACTTTAAAATACCCGATTGGTCCCTGTAGAATCTTGAACACATTAGAACCATTCTCGAAAGTCATTCACTCTTTATTCAAACTGCAGCTTACCTGACCTAACGAACAGAACCACCCGTGCCTCATTGGCACTCCGATACCGCAAAATGAAATCCTCGTCCTAATGTAACCACGCAACTTCCGGCTCTATGCGCCGAGCATTCTACCAACAACAACTTAAGACATCCTGTGATTCTCTTTCCTATGAAGCATAATGTAACCTTGTCAAAATTTTCCTTTACTCTAGCCATAGCTAATTCACTCGCATGCCCCAAACTGGAACTAACATAGCACCTAACCGTGCAATCAACTACTCATAGCAGACTCCCCCACTTGGCTCGAAGCCATAGATCAAAATACACTCAATAACTCATAACACGTTTACTCTATTGATGCCACAATAACATAGTGAGATTAAACTCAAATCGTTTATAAGTTGTGAAAACACAGATCATCCCGTACTGTAACTCTCCTGCAATTCTCGCATTCATCCCCGCAACAGTTAAGCCCCACTCTCTTAAGCAATCCGAAATCTCAAATTTCAACCCGTAACCTTCCATTACACATGAGATCTTCTAACATACACATAAGGATCACACCACTTTGGAACGCTCCGCAGGGGATAACCCATCTGCTTCGCCTCAATATAACATTTCCGTATACCTTCCACTGTCATACACCTTACACAGCCACTTAGTCTTCCTGAGTTTGAACTCATACCGTAACATAAAATGTACTTCACTCCCCAACTAGGAGACATGAAAAGATTCTCCACGCGCCCATAACTCGGAGTCACACATCCAAATCACAATGGAAATCATACGCTTAATAGTTCATCTATCATTCAGCAGACCTTCCTCATCACTTCCAAGTCATGTAGATACATCTCGCAGTACCAATACACTCTTTACATAGCTACCCAGCCGACACTTCCACTAATAAGGACAATACCGAACATATAAGTTCAAAACACTTATTCACACAGTCAGCACATCGGTGCTCAAGCCATAGGCAAAGATCCGGCCTCAAGTCCTCCAGACTGGCCCAACATCAAACTCACAGAGATCATATCTCGCCCCTTGATCGGGGAATCACAAGCCATCAAGGCACATCTGATACTGAGCGCTCATGCGCGCATACAAACGCGTGGAAGGAATTTCAAGAGTTTCTTTTCAAGCTGAATCAAGGACGCACGATAAGAATTCAAGAATGTGAAGTTTTCCTAAAGGTTCTGCAGCCTCTCGAGGATAAATACAGACGTCTCCGTACCGATCCGCGAGACTCTACTAAACCTGCTCATGACTCGTGAGACCTAGTAACCTAGGCTCTGATACCAACTTGTCACGACCCAATTCCCAACCCGGCCGTGATGGCGCCTCTCGTGAAGACAAGGCCAGCTAGAACAAAAGCAAACACCTCTTTTAAAGCAGTTAATTAATATTAACAATTCTAGAACATGCTTAACATAGTCAATAATGCGGAATTAGCGATGATAACAAGGGAAACCATCCCGACACAACCCAAACCGGGGTGTCACAAGTCATGAGCATCTATAAGAACGTAATTACATTTACAAGTCTAGAAATACACTGAACAAGAATAGTGAATAACATAGAAATAAAACGGTTCTGCGAACGCCGGCAGTCACCTCGCTACACTACTACAGCTCTGCCTCCAAACAGCCAATACCCGCTACCGGGTGAATAAATACCTGCAACTGCACACGAGGTGCAGGGAGTAAAGTGAGTACTCCAACTCAGTGAGTAATAAAGGTAAATAACAACTGAGCAGTAAGAAATCACGTAAAGCAACCAACATGCTGTATAGAAACAGGGTACAATCCTTTGAGAAAAATAGTGAAGCTGTGAAATCTTTAGAAATATATTGGCTCAGTTTAAATCTCCTTTGAAAATGATCTTTTCAACAGTTACGAAACGGTCTCAAAATAGTTAGTGCTGATAAGCACAGAATAACCGCCCCTCGGGCACAAATATCACAGTATAACAGGTAAAAAGGCAAGTAAATATGCAAGATGAGCACATAAAGTTCTCCCCTCGGGCAATATCTCAAAACAGTACCAGCCCCTCGGGCTCACTCTCAGAAACACTCTCAGCCCCTCGAGCTCTCTCTCTCAGATCACTCTCAAAATAGTATCATATAGTAACCGCTGCGGCGTGCAGCCCGATCCATATGGGTACTCCCGCTCACTGTGGGTGTGAAGACTCCGGAGGGGCCCCTTACGGCCCAAGCGCAATATCAAGCCACCTCGTGGCATATAAAACAAGGCCTGAAAGCCTTCTCACATCACACTCAAGGCCTGAAAGCCTCCTCACATAACACTCGAGGCCTGAAAGCCTCCTCACATAACACTCGAGGCCTGAAAGCCTCCTTGCATCACTCAACATATCCTCACACATGGCCCTCGGCCTCACTCAGTCCAGAAAACATCATAAGCCCCTCGGGCATCAATAAAATAGTAGTGCTCAGCCCAAACAACCGTGGAAATATCATTTAAGTCTCAAAGTTCAATTAAAACGGCTGAGTTTGTAAAACAGTATAATCAACAGGACTGAGTTCAAGTAGTATGTCAAATAGTGAGGAAACAGTGATAAAATCCCCGAAGGGTTCAGATAATTGGCGCGAAGCCCAAATATGGCAATCAACCTAAATCATGATAATAACAAATAAGTTTCAGTCAATTATGCGCTAAACTCATCAATCGGGATGGACCAAGTCACAATCCCCAACGGTGCTCTACCCCACGCTCGCTATCCGGCGTGCAAGTCACCTCAATATAGCACTATGATGTGCAACCCGGGGTTTCAAACCCTCAGGATATCATTTACAATCATTACTCACCTTGAACCGGTGAAACCTCTAGCTCGCGACGCCTTTGCCCCTCAAATCGGCATCCACACGCGTCAAATCTATCCAAAACCAGAACGAATACGTCACAATATGCCAATGGAACAATACCCAATCGAAAACAATCAAAAAATATTAAAAATGTCGAAATTAGCAAAACCCGAGCGCCGGGCCCACTTCTCAAATCTCAAAAATTTTCACATTACTAGATTCCTCATCTTCTCACGAGTTCATACATACCAAGAACTCTCAAATCCGAGCTCAAATGACCCATCAAATCCCAATTTGACATATCAAAAACTCAAGCCCTAGTTCTTCAATTTTAGGCTTAATTTCCACAAATTTCAAGGTTAATCTCACATAATAATCGTGTTTTTAACTCATAAAACTTACCTCCAGTCAATCTCCTTCGAATCCCCCTTCAAAAGCTCCCAAGTAGCTCTCACAATGCTCAAAAATGGAGGAAAAATACCTTAGCTCGCGGATGAAATATTAATTTAAACCATTCTGCCCAGACCTCCTTTTCGCTTCTGCGATCCGATTACCGCATTTGCGGTTTCCGCTTCTGCGGTCTTCATGTAACCACCTGGACCGCTTCTGCGGTCTATATCCGCTTCTACGGACACCGCATATGCGGACCACCATCCGCTTCTGCGGAAGTCCTCCAATGACCCAAAACCGCACCTGCGACTCCCTTAGCGCATCTGCGGAACCGCATATGCGGCCCTTCTTCCGCAGATGCGGAAACACCAGACACCAGCAACATCAGAATTTCACCAAGTCCAAAAACCATCCCGATAGCCATCCGAAATCACCCCGAGGCCACCGGGACCCCAACGAAAAGTGCCAACCCATCCTAAAGCATTATTCAAACTTGCTCCAATCATCAAAACGCCACAAACCACACCGAAACCATCAAATTACATCGGATTCAAGCCTAAGTTTTTCTAAATCTTTCGAAACACGCATTCGATCAAAAACCCAACCAAACGACGTCCGAATGACCTGAAACTTTACACACACATCCCAATCACCCAACGAAGCTACTGCAACTCTCGGAATTCCATTCCGACCCTCGGATCAAAATCTCACCTATCAACCGGAAATCGCCAAAATACTAACTTCGCCAATTCAAGTCTAATTCTACACCGGACCTCCAAAATCACTTTCGATCACACTCCTAAGTCACAAATCATCCAATGAAGCTAACCACATCATAAAAACTCCGATCCGAGCTCATATACAATTAAGTCAACTCTTGGTCAAACCTTTCGAATTCAAGGCTTTCTACTGAAACTGTTTCTTTCAAATTCATTCCAAATTTTCCTGAAACCAAAACCAACGATCTACACTACATAACACGGGGCAAGTCATGCCTGAGAACTGGCGATCAAAGTGCAAAAGCTCAAAACGACCGGTCGGGTCGTTACAAACACCGTTAACAATAGTCTAAGAAGTTCGGTGTCCAGCTTCGCGCCAGGCGCAAAGCGTGACGCCCAAGGGAAGATTTTGTCCTAATTCGGACGGTGTCACGACCCCAATTGGCCTCTGTAGGATGTCCTGACGACACCTAGTCTCTACGACTAAGTAAGCCTAGCATTTGATAACAATTAAACAAAAATAATTAACAAAATACTTAAACAAGATTGAATAACTGATATAAACGTCCGAAACAGAATCCACCAAACACTTCCCAAAACTGGTGGAACAGAGTAATAAGCTCTACAAAGTAAGCTAAAGTGTCAATTACATCACTGTTTGAAAGAAAATACAATAATAACTAAGAATAAGGGAAGGTGACTCTGAGGCCTGCGGACGTGGAACATGTATACCTTAAAGTCTCCAAGGCAGCAACTTAAATTACTCTAGCATCCGGCACGAGCAGACATACCTAGATCTGTACAAAAATTGCACAGAAGCGTAGTTTGAGTACACTACAAAGGTACCCAGTAAGTATCAATCCTAACCTCGGTAGAATAGTGACGAGTCCAGTTCAAGACACCAACTAGAATATAAATAACAGAATAAAATCATAAGAACGGATAATAATGGAAAGTAGAGAAATAATTGATACGAAACAAGAGAATAACATGAACTAATACCGAAGATTAAACAGGGGAATAACATAAAAGAAGCAACTAAAGAGAACTAAGACGATCATATACATACAGAAACTACTAAACAAGGAAGAATAAGTCAACAAGAAACGTTCCCACCAAAACTACTTGCAAAATGAGATAAACAACAAGAATCACAATGAGGTACCACCTCTTGTGCAATAAGAATCAACACCGAGGTACCGCCTCGTATAAATCAAGAATCACAACTGAGGTACCGCCTCATATTCACAATTCACAATCTCAATCACAATCTTTTCTTACACCACCGCGTGAGCCTTACATTTGAAATAGGTTTTGAAAATAGTTTTCCCGAAATAGCTACATGCACTTAGCCCACCTTATGACGCTGTGTGGCTTCACGTAGTTCCCCTACAAGAATCACGCACATAAGTCCCACCTTATACTGTCGCATGCTCGTCAATATCACATCACAATAACAATTCGCACCACAAGTACCCATATATCACAATTTACCAACATTTAACAATATCAATGTTTTTACAACAATAGCACATGGCTCCACCACAATGGGTACAAGAATATCACAACAACAATGAATGTAAAATGCCCAACAAGGAAGATGTTTCAACAATAATAATTTTGCCTCAACATGATAACGACCTTCACAACCTAAACACCAATAACTCAACCATGAGATAATGTATAACCACGATATTAATTTTGAATGACTCACAATGGAAGAGATAACGTATAACAATGACTTCAAATAATGCAAGAAAAGAGATAAAATGAACAATAACTTCAAGTAATAATAATCAAGAGTGAAGGGGATAAGACGAACAACAACTTCAAATAATTATAATTAACAATGAAGAGATATCATGTAACAATAAAAGAGGCATCAAGTTCAACTAAGGCATGAGAGCAACTTATCAAGTAGGGTGTAGAACAAGTTTTAAACAAGTCAATTAAGGCATGTACGGATAGACTAACACAAACAAGAATAGATTAACTAAGAGGATTTAGAGCATGATATGACATTTCGACTAAAGCATGGAAACTAGTCTAATTAGCCTAAACCGGCCAAATAGTACGTACAACCCGTCTACCCACTCATCACCTTGCGTATACGACTTTCACATAGCACAAATAAATCAATCGACACCAATCCTAAGTGGTAGTTCCCCCACACAATGTTAGGAAAAATACATACCTCAACTAGGCCAATTCAACATTTGAAAATAGATTTTCCCTTAAAATTCGCCTTCCCATGGCTCAAATCTAACCAAAATCGACTTAATATCATCAAACAATGCTAGGGAAATCAATTACAATATATAAAACTAAGATCTTTACAAATTTTTTAAAAAGTCAACAAAAGTCAATCCGGGGCCCTTCCGATCAAAACCCGAGTCCAATGATAAATTCCGACTACCCATGACCCCACGAGTTCATATACGTGATTAGTTTCAATATCCGAGTCCAAATCGACTCTCAAAACTCAATTTCTTATTTTTCCAAAAACTTGACAAAGTTTCACAAATTTTCACTTTGATTCACATGATTTTGATGTTAAAATCTAAGCTATGTTGATGGAATATGATTAGAAATAGATTAAAATCACCTACCTAAAGTTTGTAGGTAAAACTTCCCTCTCCAAATCGCCTCCTACCGAGTCTAGGGTTCAAAAATGAGAGAATGTGTTCCAAAATCCCGTCTCCCAGCCCTTTAACCAGTTGCATATGTTGTATTTGCGACACATGCGAACCCTCACAATTGCAAACCAGGTTTTCGCATTTGCGAACCCTAACATCCTCATGCATCCTCGCAATTGCGAGAAAGGCATCGCAATTGCGAACTGGCCACTATCGCAAAAGCGAACTTTTGTTCGCAAATGCGAACTATGCTGGAATCATGTTGCTTTTGCAAATGCGAAGGGGAAGTCTCATTTGCGAAAACTACCCCCCTTCTTTCACCTTCGCAAATGCGACCCTGGTGTTCACAATTGCGACACTAGAGTACCAGACACCAGATTTTTGCAAATTTCAGTCCAAACCACTCCGGAACATGTCCGAAACTTATCCGAGCCCTCGGGGCTCTAAACAAAATCTCCACACAAGACTAAAAAGATCATACGAACTCGCCTGTGCGATCAAAACACAAAAATAACATCTAAAACTACAAATTGAACTCTAAAACGCATGAATTCCAAAGTAAAGTTCAAGAATTTCTAAAGTTACAACTAAACGTCCGAATCCTATCAAATCAACTCCAAATGTTATCAAATTTTGCAGACACGTTCTAAATAGCATAACGGACCTATTCCAAATCCCAAATTCATATTCTGATCTCGATCGCTAAAAGTCAACCTACGGTCAAACTTTTTAACTTCAAATTGCCAAATTTTAGCAAATCAAGATAAATCATCCTACGGACTTCCAAAATAAATTTCGGGCATACACCTAAGTCCAAAATCATGATACGAAGCTATCGGAGCCATCAAAACACAATTCTGGGGTCTTTTTCACCAGAAGTCAAAGTTTAATCAATATTTTCTAATTTAAACCTCTAAGCCAAGAATCAAGGGTCCAAACCAAGCCGAAAGCTTTCCAGAACCAAACTAATCAATCCCGTAAGATATAAAATCATGAAAAAACATGTGTGAAGAATACAAAGGGGTAACAAAGCGCAATTGCACAAAGCGACCGATCGGGTCGTTATAGTTGGGACTTGGTGATTCCAACCCTACACGTCCCCAACATGTATAAAAGGGGTTCTAAACCTTTTTTTTGGGGGGGGGGGGATTATTTGGAGGCGAGTACAATACACAAAACATTCGGGAGAAAGGATTCTGAGTTTTTCTTCATCTTTCTTAGTATTTTCAATTATTCAAACATTTGTGAAATTGTTTAACTTTATCATGAGAGGCTAAAATGTATAAGTTTTGGGATTGTGATTTAGCCAAAAATATTGTTGTTAGAAGTTGAATTTACCTTGATTATAGTTCGCTAATATATGGTTGTTTCTTCTATTTTATGATTAATTGCTTAATTATCTATCCAACAATTAGGTTCTATTTACTATCTATGCTACGCTTAGGAAAGCTACGTCTAGATTAGTGAAGAATTAAAGAGGGCATGATCTTAACTCATAGTGGGGTTTGATTTGTAGTTAGGACATGAATATATCTAGTCACCATGCTCAATTGAATATCGTAATCTTAATGCATTCTTAATAGATTGATTCCATAAGAATATAGGTGTTAATCTACTTTGGATAGGCGAGTAGTTATTTGGGAGAATACTACGACAACAATTATTCGATTAATTATAAACCATGAGTGAATTATATGGAAGGGAGATTTAACAAGATAGGATTGGTGAATCGATCACAACACTGGAATATTCATCGCTACTGAATACACTAATTATTTTGCTGCTTGATTAATTAGTTACTTGTTAGAATTATTACTTAGTATAATCACACTTTTGAATTTGATTGACTCGCCTGGATAATAATCTTGGTGAAATTGGTGGGTAGCTAACATAAGTCTCTGTGGGTTCGACAATCGATTTATCATTTTATTACTTGTACGACCACGTATACTTGCATGTGCGTTTGGGAGAAACCACAAAGAAAAACATTGGATCATATAAGCACATGAGGGAAAATGTGACGCATGTGGGTGCAAGATTGAACTTTTCGAATCAAGCTGCTCAAGATGCTCCTGCTCCAAAAGCCAACTCGCACACCTGAACCACGTGTCGTTAATAGAAAGAAGTATGTTAGAAAGACGAAGAAGACAAAGTAGTAGGAAATATGCTTACTCCACTTTGGAAGTTTGTGTCTTCTTACTGCCTTTAGATATGCCTAAAATATTCTTTTGCTTGGTAATCTATACATTTGGCTAACTTTGGATACATTAATATGTTTAGGGTCTTTCTTAAAAGAAATATGGAATCCTACATCGGAAATGAAATGAATGGGTTCCTTAAACTCTATATATGGCTTGGGAACTCCTCACCCTTTAAACTAGCTTTTGGGTGGATTTAGGCCCAAGGTCCATTCTTATAATAGTATCAGAGCCAGGCCCCCGATGTTGGTCCTCCAGGATAGATTGTTCACAGTTCAGTTGGCAAGTCTGGGCGTGTGGGAGGGGTAATGGAGTCCCATATCATAAATGGATGAGTTCCTTGGACTCTTTATATGTCTTGTGCAATCATCACCCTTTGAGCTAGCTTTTGAAATTGGGTTAGACCCAATGTCCATTCTTATCAGAATAAGGAGAGACAGATTCCACACTATAGTGAGTAGGTTTCAATAATATGTTGATGGATGAAAACGTATTTCAAATTATATATATAGAATAGGCCCAATCGAGTAAGAAACCAAAATATAAGCCTATTTTGGTTATAATTTTGGATTGGGTAAATACATAGCGTACAAATTGCTTATTAAAAAGGAACTTTTGCCTATACATGCTACATTATTTTATTTACCCTCTTAGAGAGCTCTTAGAAATGTTATCACTTAATTACAATTTTATATATATGTTTATTATTTTGGTTTAATCTCTATCTTGGTTTAAGTCATGTGTCTCTCTCAAAGTCAACCAAAAACTTTTTGCACTATCAGCCTCGATCTTAGTCTGGGATAATTTCTTGATGTCTTTGATCTTCTTTTTAGTCTTTCTTATTTTAGGGGCAGCTTGTAGAACTCTTGTCTTCCTTCCAGTTCGTTTTTCGGTGGTAGTTTTAGAGATCTACAAATATGTTTCTTCTTTGGCGGAGTTTTTGCTCCTTCTAGGTATTCCTTCCTTTGCGGCTTTCTCGGTGACCCTCAATAGCTTTATGCGATATGTGACTTGCGGGGATGGTTGGTTTGATTTTGCGAAGGTTTCTGGTTGATTTGGAATACTTGGTTCCTAGTTTAAAAGCTTAAGTTGTAAGAGCTGACCGAGGTTTGAATTTTGGATAAAGGACCCATAATGATGTTTGACGATCCCAATAGATTCGTATGGTAATTTTGGACTTAAATGTATGCCTGAAATTGAATTCGGAGGTTCCTAGGATGAATTGGCTCTTTTTGTCGAAAGTTGGCAAATTGGAGGTCTAGAAATTTTGTAAGTTTGTCCATGGGTTGACTTGGTGGCTATTGGGTTCTGATTTTAATTTCGAAACTTGGAATAGGTCAATTTTATCATTGGGAACTTATGTGCATGGTGTCATTTCGAGTTGGTGTGGTAGGAATAAGACGCTCTGCTATGATTTTAAAGTTCTTGAGTTTCATTATGGATTCAATGCATTTTGGTGCTCGATTTATGATTCCTAACGATATTTTGGTGTTTTGAGGTTGCAAGCAAATTTTTATGCTATTTATAGACTTGTATGGATGTTTGGTGTGGAGCCCCGAGGGCTCAGATGAGTTTCAGAGCATTTTGGTTAGTTTCAGGAATTGTTGGTGTTGTAGACCTCGCATTTGCGGTCGCCTTATCGCATTTGCGAAGTGGGGGCTTCCTCGGGGGAACTTGCAAATGCGAGTAACTGGTCGCATTTGCGATGATTAAGGAGGCAACTGAGTCTGCGCTTTTGCGAAGAAGTCATCGCATTTGCGATAGGGGCTGAGGCAGTGGACTTCACATTTGCTATGTTGTAGGTCACAATTGTGACATTCTCTTGGCTAGGCAGGCTATGCATTTGCGATCCCTGTGTCGCATTTGTGGAGGTCGTATTTGCGAACCTCAGGTCACAAATTCGACATCTGCAGGTTAGATTTGAGCCGTCCGGAGGTCATTTCACCCGAGAAGTTCATTTTAGAGTATCGGTTTGTCTTCTTTGAGGTAAGTATCTTGCCTAACGTTGTGTGGGGGGTTTTTCCTTAGGATTTGAGTCTTTTATGTTGATTGTAGTTCGTGTACGCGAGGTGACGAGTGCGTGCGCAAAACTTTTTGTGGGAAATTGGCCTATTAGGGTTCTTAGGTCCTTATATTCACTGTGTATGAAGTTGTTCTTGGTATGACTGAGTTCCTATTTACTGGTTTCACCTCTACTTGCTTAAATTAGAAGTAACTGCTTTAGGATTCACTCTTATTGCCTATTTGGCTCTTAATTGACTTAACTGAATATTTTACCTCTTCTATTGTCATGTTATCTTTTCATAACTGCTTATCTTTATTTGAAATTATCATCATCTCACCTTATAATTTTTTTTGTCTAAATTGAGGTTATGAATATCTTTCCGCTACTTATCCTTAATTGAATTGTCGAACATCCTCGAAATTTCTCAACCTTAAAAGAATTTTAGACATCCTATATCTTAGTTGACTTGTCTTTATTTAGAATTATTTGACTCGTGTTAGCTTCCTTACTGTTGAATTGTATATTATGGGATCGTTGCTACATATTGGTTTTCCCTTGTTGAACTGTTCTCTTTACGCCTAGCAGTCTTTATTGTGGTTATTCCTTGTGAACTGGTTTTACCGTTTCTTTGTGATTTAACGTTCTTGAGTTGATTTACTTGCCATACTTTGTATTATTGGCACTGTTGCTGTTGTACTTGTTGTGGTCATGCACGAGGTTTCTGCCGAGCTGTAACTGTTATCTCTGTTGGTTGCCCTGCATATTTACTTTGGGACTACGGAACGGTATTCCGGGAGATCCTCCAGCACTTGATATTTACTTTGGGACTACAGAACGGTATCTCGGGAGATCCCCCTATACTGCATATTTACTTTGGGACTACGGAACGGTATTTTGGGAGATCCCCCAGCACTGCATATTTACTTTGGGACTATGGCGGTATTTCGGGAGATCCCCTTGTACTACATATTTACTTTGGGACTGTGGAACCGTATTCCGGGAGATCTCCCTGTACTGAATATTTACTTTGGGACTATGGAACGGTATTCCGGGAGATCCTCCAGCACTGCATATTTACTTTGGGACTACGGAACGGTATTCCGGGAGATCCCCCTGCACATTTACATTTGGGACTACGGGACGGTATCCTGGAAGATCCCCTGTTGTTATCACTGTGTTCTGAGTTGTTGCCTTTCATTGATTCTATTCCTGTGTAAAAATTAGACGTACTGTCCGTTCTTTTCCTTATGCTTACTAGTTGGTATGAACTTGTCACAACCAAAATCTACCATGTCGTGATGGCGCCTAACGCGGAACTAGGCAAGCCGACTCATTTATCATAACAACCCGATATTTCAAAATAAAGATTTCTTTAAGCTATTTAATTGATAAAACTTCATAAGATAAATCTGAATAATAAAGTGCGGAATGAAAAGCCTGACATCGGGGTGTCACAAATCATGAGCATCTACCAAGGAGCGTCTGATAAAAACTAAGACTAATACAGTTTGGAAAACGACTAATAATATCTAAAGGAAGATATGAGGGAAAAGAGCAAGGCTATGATCGCCATGCAGCTACCTTGCTAACTCCACACACCCGCGGCGGATATAAATCAACGATCGCTAGCACGTCCAGCAACCCCTGGATCTGCGCACAAGGTGCAGGAGTAATGTGAGTATGCCAACTCAGTAAGTAATAAAGGTAAATAAAGACTGAGCAGTAGGAAACACATAAAATCGACATAATGAAATCTCAGTAAGTACAACATGCTTTCAAATCAGTATATCACTGAAATCATCTCGTTAAAATCCAATTTACTGTAAAAATCATTTGAAGATATTTTTCAATAGAGACTCAATTCAAATGAGAATAAAAGTGATGAACATCATAAACAGCCCCTCGGGCACAACATCACTCAGAATCAGCCCCTCGGGCATATCTCATATCACTCACTCTGGGTACCCGCGCTCACTGGGGGTGTGCAGACTCCGGAGGGGCTCCTACAGCCCAAACACTATAATCCGCACGGACACCTCACGTGCTGCACGAACAACTCACGTGCTGCACGAACAACTCATGTGCTATAATATCAATATCAGAATCCGCACGGACAACTCACGTGCTGTACGGATAACTCACGTGCTATACTCTCAATATCCTCACAATTACTGGCCCTCGGCCTCACTCAGTCATAAACCTCTCAAGCCACTCGGGCTATTAGTAAAAAAAAGGGTGCTCAGCCCAAAATATCATTTTATGCATCAAAACAGAGTAATAAAGACTGAGTTATGAAATCAGTAAACAAAGCATGACTGAGTATAGATCTTAAATGCAAACAGTGAGAGGATAATAAGAAAAGACCCCTAAGGGTCCGAACAGCTTTGGCACAAGGACCAAATATGGCATTCAACCCAATTTATAATAGTTCTTTCTAAAACACATAAGTATCATATAGTTTCAGTCAAATACGCAACTTAATAGTTGCTACGGGACGGACCAAGTCACAATCCCCAATGGTGCCGCCCACATGCTCGTCACCTAGAATGCGCGTCACCTCAAAGTAGTACAACGACGTGAAATCCGGGGTTTCATACCCTCAGGACAAGATTCACAATCATTACTTAACTCAAACCGGTCAAATCCCTACTCCACGATGCCCTTGCCTCTGGAATCGGCCTCCAAACGTCCCGAATCTAACCAAAAGCAATACAAGGCAATCAATATAGGCCAATGAACCAATTCCATACGAAAAACTATCAATTTAGACCAAAATCCCGAAATTCACCCAAACCCGGCCCCCGGGCCCATGTGTCGGTGTCTGACAAAAATCACAAAACTAGAAACTCCTTTCACTCACGAGTCTATACATACCAAATTCATCAAAATCCGACATCAAATGGTCCCTCAAATCCTCAAATTAAACTCTCCTATTTCCAAGCCCTGACCCCTAATTTCATGCCTAATTTCTACCAATTTCATGCTTAAACGACTGAAAATTACCAGAATCACAAGTATTAAGCTCAAGTAACTTACCTCAATGTAAACCCCCTTGATTCCCTCTTCAAAACCCTCCAAAAAGCTCCAAGTCCGAACAAGAATGGTGGAAAATAACTCAAATTTTGCAAAGTCCCCTTTTATAAATTCTGCCCAGCACTTTTCGCATATGCGGTCCTACTGTCGCTTCTGCGAGGCCGCACCTACGGAAAATCCATCGCAGGTGCTGTTTTCACTTGAAGCTCAGAACCCGCTTATGCGGTCAAATTCCCGCATCAGCGGTCTCGCAGGTGCGCTACACCTTTCGCACCTGTGGTCCAGCCTCATATTCCAAATCCCGCATCTGCTGTCCCTCTCCACATCTGCGGCCATCGCACCTGCGGTCCCCAATCTGCAGGTGCGGTTATGACAGCTGAAGGAAATCTTCAGCATTTTCTCAAATCCCATCCTTGATCCGTCAACCACCTGAAATCAACCCGAGGCCCTCGAGACCTCTACCAAACATACCAATAGGTCACATATCAACATTCAAACTTAGTCAAACCTTCGGAACACTCAAAACAACATCAAAATACCAAATCACCCTCGGATTCAAGCCTAAGAACATCTAAACTTCCGAATTCCACAAACGATGCCGAAACCTACCAAATCACCTCCGAATGTCTTGACATTTTGCACACACATCACAAATGACACTACAAACCTACTCCAACTTCCAGAATTCCATTCCGACCCCGATATCAAAATTTCCACTGCTGACCGAGAAACGCCAAATTTCCAATTCCGCCAATTCAAGCCTAATTCTACCACGGACCTCAAAATCACATTCTGGAGGTGCTTCCAAGTCCAAAATCACCTAACAGGACTAACCGAACCATCAGAATTCACATCCGAGATCGTCTACTCATAAGTCAACATCTGGTTGACTTTTCCAACTTAAACTTCTAAATAGGAGACTAAGTGTCTTATTCCACACCGAAACTACTCCGGACCCGAACCAACCAACACGATACAATGAAATACAGCTGAGGAACACATAAGGAAGCAGAAATGGGGGGAAACAGGGCTATAACTCATGAAACAACCGGCCGGGGCGTTACATCCTCCCACTCTTAAACAAACATTCGTCCTCGAACGAGTCTAGAAACATACCTGAAGCCTCAAACAGGTGTGGATATCTGCTCCGCATCTCCCGCTCGATCTCCCACAAGTAGCCTCTCCACGGGCCGACCTCTCCACTGTACTTTCACTGACGCTATATCCTTTGATCTCAACTTTCGGACCTGCCGCTCTAAAATAGCCACTAGCTCCACATCATAAGTCAAATAACCATCTAATTGAACCGTGCTGAAATCGTAAATATGAGACGGATCGCCAATATACTTCCGTAGCATAAAAACATGAAACACCGGATGCACACTCGACAAGCTAGGTGGCAAAGCAAGCTCGTAAGCCACCTCTCCAATCCTCCGAAGTACCTCAAAAGGCCCAATGAACCGAGGGCTCAACTTGCCATTCTTCCCAAATCTCATAACACCCTTCATGGGTGAAACCTTCAGTAGAACCTTCTCCCCAACCATGTAAGACACATCACGAACCTTTCTGTCAGCATAACTCTTTTGTCTTGACTGAGCTGTATGAAGCCGCTCCTGAATCACTTTCACCTTGTCTAAAGCATCCTGCACCAAGTCTGCACCCAAAAGCCTAGACTCGCCCGGCTCAAACCAACCTATTGGAGATCTACACCGCCTCCCATATAAAGCCTTATATGGAGCCATCTGAATACTCGACTGATAACTGTTGTTGTAAGCAAACTCCGCGAGCGGTAGAAACTGATCCCATAAACCCCCAAAATCAATGTCACAAGCGCGCAACATGTCCTCAATATCTGAATAGTGTGCTCAGACTGCCCGTCCGTCTAAGAGTGAAAGGTTGTGCTCAACTCAACGTGAGTACCCAACTCTCGCTGCACGGCCCTCCAAAACTACGATGTAAATTGAGTACCTCTATCTGAAATGATGGAAACCGAGACACCATGCAGGCGAACAATCTCTAGGATATAAATCTCAGCTAACCGCTCTGAAGAATAGGTAGTACACACAGGAATGAAGTGTGCAGACTTGGTCAGCCGATCCACAATCACCCAAATAGCATTCCTCAAAGTTCGTGGGAGTCCAACTACAAAATCCATGGTGATCCGATCCCACTTCCACTCTGGAATATCCATCTGCTGAAGCAAGCCACCCGGTCTCTGATGCTCGTATTTCACCTGCTAATAATTGAGACACCGATACAAACACCACTATATCCTTCTTCATTCTCCTCCACCAATAGTGCTGTCTCAAATCCTGGTACATCTTTGCGGCACCCGTATGGATAGAATACCGCGAGCTATGGGCCTCCTCTAGAATCAACTCCCGAAGTCCATCTACATTAGGCACATATATCCGGCCCTGCATCCTCAATACCCCATCATCACCAATAGTCACATCTCTGGCATCACCATGCTGAACTTTGTCCTTGAAGACAAGCAAATGAGGATCATCATACTGGCGCTCTATGATAGGATCAAACAAGGAAGACCGAGAAACCACATAAGCTAGGATCCGACTGGGCTCCGAAATATCCAACCTCACAAAGCGATTAGACAAGGCCTGAACATCAACTGCAAGAGGTATCTCTCCTACAGGAATATATGCCAAACTGCCTATACTCACCGCCTTCCTACTCAAGGCATCAGCCACTACATTGGCCTTCCCCGGATGGTACAAAATAGTGATATCATAGTCCTTTAGCAGCTCTAACCATCTCCGCTACCTCAAATTGAGATCCTTCTGCTTGAACAAGTGTTGGAGGCTACGGTGATCAGTAAACACCTCACAAGACACACCATAGAGATAATGCCTCAAAATCTTCAATGCGTGAACAATGGCAGCCAACTCCAAATTATGAACAGGGTAGTTCTTCTCATGGGGCTTCAACTGGCGAGAAGCATAAGCAATCACTATACTCTCCTGCATCAACACACACCCAATACCAACTCTAGAAGCATCATAATAAACTATATAAGAACCTGAAGCTGATGGCAAAACTAACACTGGAGTTGTGATCAAGGCAGTCTTGAGCTTCTGAAAGCTCACCGACCACCTGAAAGAAGCACCCTTTTGGGTCAATTTAGTCAAGGGTGATGCAATAGACGAAAATCCATGAACGAATCGATGGTAATAGCCCGCCAACCCAAGAAAGTTACGAATCTCTGTGGCTGAGGACGGTATGGGCCAACTCCGGACCGCCTCTATCTTCTTCGGATCAACCTGAATACCCTCACTGGATACCACGTGCCCCGAGAACGTCACTGAACAGCCAAAACTCACACTTGGAGAACTTTGCATAAAGCTTCTCCTCCCTCAATCGCTGCAACAAAACTCTCAAATGCTCAACGTGCTCCTCCTGACTACGCGAGTACACCATAATATCATCAATGAAGACAATAACAAACGAGTCAAGATAAGGCCGAAATAGCTCTATTCATCAAATGCATGAACGCTGTTGGAGCATTGGTCAGCCCAAAAGACATCACAAGGAACTCATAATGACCATATCGGGTCCTGAAAGCTATCTTAAGAATGTCCGGTCCCTTATCTTCAACTAGTAATACCCTGACCTTAGATCAATCTTGGAGAGCACTCTCGCTTCCTGAAGCTGGTCAAATAAATCATCAATACGAGGTAAAGGATACTTGTTCTTGATTGTGACTTTGTTCAACTGCCTGTAGTCAATGCACATTCTTATAGTGCCATCCTTCTTCTTCACAAATAGAACAGGCGCACCCCAAGGTGACACACTAGGCCGAATAAACCCCTTATCAAGGAGTTCCTGAAGTTGCTCCACCAATTTCTTCAACTCCGCCGGTGCCATACGATACGGTGGAATAGAAATAGGCTGAGTGCTAGGCACTCAGCCCATTTCTGTGGCTGAGGACGGTTTGGGCCAACTCTGGACCGCCTCTATCTCTTCGGATCAACCTAAATACCCCCATTGGACACCACGTGCCCCAAGAACGCCACTGAACAGCCAAAACTCACACTTGGAGAACTTTGCATAAAGCTTCTCCTCCCTCAACCGCTGCAACACAACTCTCAAATGCTCAGCGTGCTCCTCCTGACTAGGCGAGTACACCAGAATATCATCAATGAAGACAATAACAAACGAGTCAAGATAAGGCCGAAACAACTCTGTTCATCAAATGCATGAACGCTACTGGGGCATTGGTCAGCCCAAAAGACATCACAAGGAACTCATAATGACCATATCGGGTCCTGAAAGATATCTTAAAAATGTCCGAATCCCTTATCTTCAACTGGTAATACCCTGACCTGAGATCAATCTTGGAGAACACTCTCGCTCCCTGAAGCTGGTCAAATAAATCATCAATACGAGGCAAAGGATACTTGTTCTTGATTGTGACTTTGTTCAACTGCCTGTAGTCAATGCACATTCTCATAGTGCCATCCTTCTTCTTCACAAATAGAACAGGCGCACCCCAATGTGACACACTAGGCCGAGTAAACCCCTTTTCAAGGAGTTCCTGAAGCTGCTCCTTCAATTTTTTCAACTCCGCCGGTGCCACACGATCTGGTGGAATAGAAATGGGCTGAGTGCCAGGCACCAAATTAATACCGAAGTCAATATCCCTATTCGGTGGCATGCCCGACAGATCTGCAGGAAACACATACAGAATGTCCCTCACTATAGGAACTAAATCAATGGAAGGAGTCTCTGCACTGACATCCCTAACAAAATCCAAATAATAAAGACAACCCTTCCCAACCATCCGTTGGGCTTTAAAGAATGAAATCACCCTACTGGGAACATAATCCGTTGAACCTCGCCACTCAATCTGTGGCACCCACTACATAGCCAGTGCCACCGTCTTAGCGTGACAGTCCAGAATAGCACGACACAGAGACAACCAATCCATGCCTAATATCACATCAAAATCAACCATACTAAGCAACAAAAGGTCCACCCGGGTCTCCAACCCCCAATAGTCACCATACATGACTGATATACGCGGTCCACAACAACAGTATCGGCCACTAGAGTAGATACACGAATAGATGAAATAAGAGACTTGCGGGGCGTATCCAAATAATGAGCAAAATGATGACACATATGAAAAAGTGGAACCAGGGTCAAATAATACAGAGGCATCTCTATGGTAGACTGAGACAATACCTGTGATTACAGCATCTGAAGTAATAACATCTAGTCTGGCTGGGAGTACATAGAAATGGGCCTGACCACCACCTGATCGACCTCCCCCTCTAGGGCGACCCCTAGTTGACTGTCCCCCACCCTTAGCTGACTAGGCAGGTTGTGAAGTAACTGGTGCTGAAGTCGATGGCCTAGAACTCTGCTGTGGAGTCCCACTCAACAACCTGGGGTAGTCTCTCTTGATATGACCAAGATCCCCGCACTTGAAACAACCCCTCCTCTGACGGAACTGCTGCTCTTGATACCCCGTGTAACTACCCATAGAAACCTGAGCAGACGAGGCATGATGAGAGCTTTGTGCTGGAAGGGCGCTGAGAGATGAGTGGCCCTGATGTGAACTGTGAGAACCATGGCCAGATGATCCACCACGGTGGCCTGGACGAGCTGACTGAGCATGTATGAATGGAAGGCCTCTATCGTGCTAAAACTGACCTCCAAGAGGAAAACCACCAAAACTACCAGATCCCCGAGGCCTCTTGGCCTCCCTCTCAACTCGCTCCTGGCGGCGAACTGACTCTATCTCCCGAGCAATGTCAACTACCTCCTCAAAAGAAGCACCAGACACCATCTCTCTAGTCATAAGAATTAGTAACTGATACGAAAGGCCATCAACGAACCTCCTGATCCTCTCCTTGTCTGTGGGAACCAACCGGATAACATGACGAGCTAACTTAGAAAACCTCATCTCATACTGCATCACAGTCATATCATCCTGACGTAACTGCTCAAACTGCCTGCGCAGCTCCTCTCTACGGGACTCTAGCAATTACTTCTCTAAAAAGAGAACAGAGAACTGCTGCTAGGTGAGGGGCGCTGCACTAACAGGTCTCCAAAATACCCGCCGTACGAAGAATGCTCTGACACTTGTCCAAGAAAACCTGGGCATCCTCTCCCTCTGTACCACTGAAAGCTGGAGGCTGAAGCCTACCAAACCTCTCCAATCTATGTTGCTCGTCATCAGGCATGACTAGTACAATATAATCCTGACCAGGTGCAATTGGCTGGGCTGGTGGTGCCTCTAGTGTCTGCAATCCCTGAACAACCTACTCAGGTGTACGGGCGACAGGAGTTTGAGTGCCTCCCCCGGCCCGGGAAGTAGCTGATGTAGTAGAAACAACGACCGCCTGAGCAAGATTGGTGCACACGGTCAAGATCTGAGCTAAGGTCTCCTGAAGACCTGGGATAACAACAGGCACAGCCGGTGCCTGGGCTGGTCCTGCTGAAGCATCCACAACTGGGACTTGATCATGAACTGGGGCGGCTGTGGGTCTACATGTGTTGTCCTAGCTGTTGTGCGGGCTACACCCCTGCCCCTACAATGGCCTCGACCGTGACCTCAGCCTCTTGCGGCCCCAACTGGTGGTACTGGCGGCCGTCCGTCCTGGCCGGTAGCACGTGTCCTCACCATCTATGAGAAAATAGAATAACAGAAAGTTAGTTACCAAAATCAATAGATTCACACAACAAGAGTACAAGAATGTGAAGTTTTCCTAAAGGTTCTACAGCCTCTCGAAGATAAGTACAGACGACTCCGTACCGATCTGCGAGACTCTACTAAACCCGCTCAAGACCCGAGAGACCTATGTAACCTAGGCTCTGATACCAACTTGTCACGACCCAAATCTACCATGTCGTTATGGCGCCTAATGTGGAACTAGGCAAGTCGACGCATTTATCATAACAACCCGATATTTCAAAATAAAGATTTCTTTAAGCTATTTAATTGATAAAACTTCATAAGATAAATCTGAATAACAAAGTGTGGAATGAAAAGCCCGACATCGGGGTGTCACAAGTCATGAGCATCTACCAAGGACTGCCTGATAAAAACTATGACTAATACAGTTTGGAAAACAACTAATAATATCTAAAAGAGATAGGAGGGAGAAGATCAAGGCTACGATTGCCATGCAGCTACTTTGCTAACTCTACAAATCCGCGACAGATGTAAATCAACGCTCGCTAGCACATCCAGCAACCCCTGGATCTGCACACAAGGTGCAAGGAGTAATTTGAGTACGCCAACTCAGTAAGTAATAAAGGTAAATAAAGACTGAGCAGTAGGAAACACATAAAATCCACATCATGAAATCTTAGTAAGTACAACATGCTTTCAAATCAGTATATCACTCAAATCATCTCGTTAAAATCCAGTTTTCGGTAAAAATCATTTGAAGATATTTCTCAATGGTTTCAACAGAGACTCAATGCAAATGAGAGTAAAAGTGATGAACATCATAAACAGTCCCTCGGGCACAACATCACTCAGAATCAGCCCCTTGGGCATATCTTATATCACTCACTTAGGGTACCCACACTTACTGGAGGTGTACAGACTCCGGAGGGGCTCCTACAGCCCAGGCGCTATAATCTACACGGATAACTCACGTGCTGCATGGATCACTCACGTGCAATAATATCAATATCAGAATCTGCAGGGACAACTCACGTGCTATACTCTCAATATCCTCACAATTACAGGCCATCGGCCTCACTCAGTCATAAACCTCTCAAGCCACTCGGGCTATCAGTAAAAACAGGATGCTCAGCCCAAAATATCATTTTATGCATCAAAACGGAGTAATAAAAACTGAGTTATGAAATTAGTAAACACAGCATGACTGAGTATAGATCTTAAATCCAAATAGTGAGAGGATAATAAGAAAAGGCCTCTAAGGGTCCAAACAGCTTTGGCACAAGGCCTAAATATGGCATTCAACCCAATTTATAGTAGTTCTTTCTAAAACACATAAGCATCATATAGTTTCAGTCAAATGCGCAACTTAATAGTTGCTAAGGGACGGACTAAGTCACATTCCCCAACGGTGCACGCCCACACGCTCGTCACCTAGCATTGCATCTCCTTAAAGTAGTACAACGATGTGAAATCCGGGGTTTCATACCCTCAAGACAATATTTACAATCATTACTTACCTCAAACCGATCAAATCCCTACTCCGTGATGCCCTTGCCTCTGGAATCGGCCTCCAAACGTCCCGAGTCTAACCAAAAGCAATACAATGCAATCAATATAGGCCAATGAACCAATTCCATACGAAAAACTATCAATTTAGACCAAAATCCCGAAATTCAACCAAACCCGGCCCCCGAGCCCATGTCTTGGAGACCGACAAAAATCACAAAACTAGAAACTCCTTTCACTCACGAGTCTATGCATACCAAATTCATCAAAATCCGACATCAAATAGTCCCTCAAATCCTCAAATTAAACTCTCCAATTTCCAAGCCCTAACCCCTCAATTTCATCCCTATTTTATACCAATTTCATGCTTAAACAACTAAAAATTACCAAAGTATTAAGCTCAAGTAACTTACCTCAATGTAAACCCCCTTGATTCCCTCTTCAAAACCTTCCAAAAAGCTCCAAGTCCGAACAAGAATGGTGGAAAATAACTCAAATTTCGCGAAGTCCCCCTTTTATACATTCTACCAAGCACTTTTCGTATCTGCGGTCCTAATGTCGCTTCTGCGATGCGGCACCTGCAGAAAATCCATCGCAGGTGCGGTTTTCACTTAAAACTCGGAACCCGCTTCTGCGGCCAAATTCCCGCATCTGCGGTCTCGCAGGTGCGCTACACTTTCCGCACCTGCTGTCCAGCCTCAGATGCTAAATCCCACATCTGCGGTCCCTCTCCGCATCTGCGGCCATCACACCTGCAGTCCCCAATCCACAGGTGCGGTTATGACAGCTGAAGGAAATCTTGCATTTCCTCAAATCTATCCTTGATCCGTCAACTACCCGAAATCAACCCAAGGCCCTCGGGACCTCTACCAAACATACCAATAGGTTACATATCAACATTCAAACTTAGTCGAACCTTCGGAACACTCAAAACAACATCAAAATACCAAATCACCCACGGATTCAAGCCTAAGAACTTCTAAACTTCTGAATTCCGCAAACAATGCCGAAACCTACCAAATCACCTCCGAATGTCCTAATTTTTGCACACACATAAAAAATAACACTACGGACCTACTCCAACTTCCGGAATTCCATTCCGACCCCGATATCAAAATTTCCACTGCCGACCGAGAAACGCCGAATTTCCAATTTTGCTAATTCAAGCCTAATTATACCACGGACCTCAAAATCACATTACGGATGCGCTCCCAAGTCCAAATTTACCTATTGGAACTAACCGAACAATCAAAATTCACATCCGTATCTCTACTCATAAGTTAACATCTGGTTGACTTTCCAACTTAAACTTCTAAATAGGAGACTAAGTGTCTCATTCCACACCAAAACCACTCCAGACCCAAATCAACCAACACGATATGACAAAATATAGTTGACGAACACATAAGGAAGCATAAGTGGGGGGAAACGGGGCTATAACTCATGAAAAGACCGACCAGGTCGTTACAGAACTATGTTAGGACACTTGCACAAGCATACACGTGGCTAAGCACCCTTTTTGATAAGAGGCGTCCTTGATATTGTTGAGTATATGTGCACATTGTTTACTTGCCTCCTATGTGAGAGTGGCTCTATTTGGCACGTGAGTTGTCAGCATGATTATGAGGAGTGATGAGGGCACAGAATGCTAAGTGTTAGGGTTCAGGTATTTGGACCCGTGAGTTGTAATTTATCCAAGTTTCGATACTCCTGAGGTTGTTGACTAAAATAAAATGAGAAAGCTGTCGTAGTTGCTGAGTTACTATTTTTCCTTGTTGTATCTGTGGTTTCGGATTTAGGTTGTGTTTCCGCTCACTCTTCTGTGTCATTATTATGGTATTCTGCTGGTGCTTGTCATTTTTTCCCTTTCTTATCGTAATTACTGTATTGTTAGTCATATTGCATAGTTATCGTGTAAAAATCATGCACTGTTGTTCCTATACTTATACTTGTTCAACTTATTAGACCAGTAGGTGTCTTGACTGTTCCTCGTCACTACTCCACCGAGGTGAGTCTTGATACTTACTGGGCACCGCCGTGGTGTGCTCATACTATACTTCTGTACATTTTTGTACAGATCCAGGTATTGGATCGCTAGTAGCTGTACGGACCGTTGTTTTGGAGACTCAAGGTAAACCTGCTGCTGCTTCGAAGTCACCTTCTTATTTTTTATTTACACTATTCACTCTTATTTTGAGACAGTTGTATTTTAGAGTTTTCTAGCAACTCATTAGAGCTTATGACTTGTACTACTGATTTTGGGGAAATTTTAAGTTTTTGTAAAGATTTCTATATCGAGACAGTTAGATTCTCTTTATTATTGTTGTTAGTTAGTAAATGTAAGGCTTACCTAGTCCCTAGGACTAGGTGTTATCACGATACCCAACGGAGGGGAAATTGGGTCGTGACACAAAAAGTGTAGATTTTTTTCAAAAATTTTCTCGAATCACGTATTTTTCTCCTTGTAAGACTCAAGGCTATCACCTTCCATGGCTAGATCATCCAATCTTTTCATAATTACAGTTCATTATGCCCTCTCCTGTAAAGGGCAGTGCCTCCGCTCCCCAACTAAGCAAAATGGAGCAAATTCGGTTGAGGTCCGGGAGATGAGGGAAATGAGATAGAAGAAAAGGGAAGGTTCTGCTCAGAGTGGAAGTTGATCCTCGTTGCCCAAGACCAACAAAGGTTCTAAGAGTCAAGTAAATGGTGGGACCTTCTTCCGGGAACTCCGATTAACTTATCTTATTGATCCTCTCTCCTAGGGTTGGTTTTCTCATCTGATTCTAAATCATTCAACAGTTGTGGCAGATATCCTAGCTAATTATGCCATTGATGAGGAGATTTCTAGAACTTTTAAGGAGTTCCACCAGCTGCCTGCACAAGTTACAAAGCTTATTAATGTTGATATAGCTCAGATTCCTTCGTTTAGATTCAGAGGCCTCGGGATCGAATCAAATTATACTCCTTTGAAAGGGATTCTCGTGCCAACTATAGGAAGAAGAAATCAGTTACTCATCTTGGATCGGATTGGATTAATAGCTTTGTGCTGATCTACGAACGAGCATTCTATTTAATTTATACTCAAGTATCGAGGAGATTGATTGAAGAGCTTTGGTAAGGTATGGTCTCGTGGATCTCTCCTTGCTTGTTAGAGAATCTTGGAGAAGACTATTACGTTGATCCCTTTTTGTGATCGATTTTAGCACTAGCAACCCCATGTACATTTCCATTCCTAGTAATCTCCATGAAATGACTACCATGATTTCCAAACGAACCGAAGGAGAGTCGAGGCATGAAAAACTTATCTATGATATGCTTTTCCAAGTACATATCATCTTCGCTCCTATTACAAAACAAACTCTACCTCGTGGAAGCCGAGGATGAGAATTTTGAATCGTCAGAAAAGAGTAGTAGGCATACGTAGCACAAAATGTACTTCTAAGTGATTGCCCCATAGATCCTATATCTATCTATATGAAGAAGAAATCATGTAACAAAAGGGATTCTTATTTGTACAAATGGTACTTCGAGCTTGGAACGAGTGGGGACCCATCCCTCTCGTTCTTATAAAAGACAAAGGGGTTGAGGGTTCAAGTCCCTCCTTCCGCTCCTGGTTTCGTCGTCTAGTGGTGATAAGTTCCGTGCATAAGCCACTTTAGAGATAGGGGTGAGCCGCAAGCAGCCCCTTGTATAGGGTGGAAAACCTATCTGACTAATAAGAGGAATGGGACAAGCTAAAATTGTCTCCTAACAAGTTGCTGGCTTTACATCAGTTGTTGCGCGCTAGCGCGCTGTTATCCGGAGACCTAGTGGTGAGCTGCTTCCCATGCTTCAATTTCCAGCACCCGGAGTCTCCTCCTTGATGTATTTACTATTTCTGTCTATTTTATTTCAGACAGTAGTTATAGGGGTTTGTATATTTTACTAGATTACTCGTGCACTTGTGACACCGGGTTTTGGGAATTTACTAGTAGATATTTATGGTTTTGCCTAACATTATTACCATTTCATTTTTATGTGTTATTTATGCATTATATCACCATGATATTCTATACTTAGTTTATTTATTAAATAAATATTCATGATTTCAAAAGTAATAAAAATGAGTAATTAATTTGATAGTTTACCGTTGTAACAACCCGGTCGGTTGTTTTGATTATTGAAGCCTTTTCCCCCATTTATTGCTTACTCTATGATTGTTTATTGTTATGTGACTTGCCGAGGTGGTTGGTTTAGTGGTTGGTTTAGTTCTGCGAATGCTTCAGAATGAATTGGGATACTTAGTCCCAAGGTTGGAAGCCTATGTTGTAAGAGTTGACCACATGTTGACTTATGTGTAAACGACTCCAGAATGGGTTTTAATGGTTCGGATAGCTCTGTATGGTGATTTTGGACTTAGGAGTATGTCCGGATATTAATTTGGAGGTCTGTAGGTCATTTTGCCTTGAATTGGTGAAAGTTGGAAATTTAAAGGTTTGACAAGTTGAAAAGTTTGACCGAGAGTTGACTTTGTTGACACCGAGCTCAAATTTTAATTTTGGAAGTTGGAATAAGCCCGTTTGTGTAATTTATGACGTGTGAAAAATTGGAGGTCAATCGAAGTTGATTTGGAGTGTTTCAGCATTGGTTTTAGAAGTTGGAAGTTCAATAGTTAATTAGGCTTGAATTGAAGTGTGATTCGTGTTTCGATGTTATTTGATGTGATTTGAGGCTTTGGTTAAGTTTGTATGATGTTCTAGAATGGGTTGGTATGTTTGGATTGGGTCCCAGGGGCCTCGGGTGCGAATCTGATTGATTTTGGATTGAGTTGGGGACCAGGTCTGATGTAACCACAAGTGCGTGGGAGTGGCTGCAGGTACGGAGCCACATATGTGGCTGGAAATGCACAGATGCGGAGCTGAGTTGGGGACTGTTGGATCGCAGATTTGAGAGGGGATCCATAGAAGCGAAATTGAGCAAGAGGTGAGCTGGTAAGGTGTTTCCGCAAAAGCGAACTTTTGTGCGTTGAAGCGCGTCCGCATATGCGTTTGGCATACGTAGGTGCGGTCTTCAGGATGCAGAGGCAGAGCTTAAGTGAATTCCGCGTATGCGGAGATTTTTCCGTAGAAGCAGATTTAGGATCGTAGGGACAAAAGCCCTGGCGAAGTTATATTTCGAAGAGGTTCTAAGTTTTCTTCTTTTTTTGGACTTTGCAAGCTTGGCTAGTGGCGATTCTTGATAGGGGTTTCACTAGATTTCAAGAGGTAGGCAACTTTTAATCATTTTTATTCATTAATATTGAATACCCATTGAATTTCCCACCTAGAGTAGGTGTTTTTGAGATGAAATTTGGGGAATTTTGGACTAGGGATTGGAGAGTGAGATTTGAGGGTTTGAGGGTCGAATTGTGGTCGTCATTGGATGATTTTGGTATGGTTGGACTCGTATTGAATGGGTGTTGGGATATGGTGAATTTTATCGGGTTCCTGGGCGTGGGCCTGGGGTTGACTTTTTGAAATTGGTTAAAGAACTTAGCTTTATCGCATGGAATCGATTCCTATAGGATGTATTGATTATATTAAGTTGTTTGTGACTAGATTCGAGTCGTATGGAGGACGATTCGTGAGGCAAGGGTTTGTTGGAGCCTTGAGTTGCGCATTTTGAAGTAAGTAACACTTCTAAACTTGGTATTGAGGGTATAAATCCCTGAAATACATGTTATATGGTTGGTATTGGAGTGACACACATGCTAGATGACGGACGTGCAGGTGTGCACCATGTTAATTATGACTCGGATGATTCTGTGGTACTGTGTAGTTATCTAGTCTTGTTTCTATCCGTGTAATTTCTACGTGTTAAAGTAATTGAGCTGTGATCCATAATAGAAATCATGTTTAGGCTATGTGCATATTCTGTTGGGATCCACTGAGGTCATTTCTGTTGTTGAGTTATTTGCTTAAGTTGAAATTATGTGCTCGGTCATATTTATTCATTGCATATCATATCTCAGTGTCTGTTATCATTTATTGTTACATCATGATATCATTGTTTGGGCTGATCGATATGAGATTTGTGAGCTGAGAGACTGGAGAGATTAATGACTGAGTTGGGCCTGAGAGCTGACTTGTGAGTGACATTTATAGGAACAGGATGCATGCGGTAACATGCTTTATTAATTCATTTATGGGATAGGGTTGCACATCGTAGAAGTCTTTATTGATTCATTATGGATTGGGCTACGCCACAGCACTCCATGTTGGCTTATATTAGCGCTTGGGCAGGATCCGCCCCTCCAGAGTCTGACATACCAGCAATGAGCGCAAGTACCGTACAGTGCTGAGTGATTGAGTGTGCTAAGTGATTGAGTGTGATGAGTGGGAGTGTGAGACAGTGACATTGAGTACTCTAAGAGTGTGAGTACATGGATTTATCATTGTGATGCATTAAATTTGACATGCATATTTGACATATAGGCATAGAGATGTGATATTCCTCATGCTATCTGTACTTGGCTTATTTATCAGCGTTGAGCTTAAACTGTTGAACTTGAAAGCATGCCCAAATTCATGCACTATGTACGAGCTGAATATGGAAGTCCTCTGAATTTTTTTTTACTGTCATTATCTTGTTATATCTGTGTTTTCATTATTTGATTCGGACTGTATCTTTTTAAGCTCGTCACTACTTTTAGCCTAAGGTTAGTCTTGTTACTTATTGATTACATTGGGTCGATTGTACTCATACTACATTCTGCACTTCATGTGCAGATCCAGGTACACTTGGTCATGGCGGTTGCTAGATTCGGTGCAGTATCTACTCGGAGACTATCGCGGTAGCTGCTATGACACCCGCATACCTCGACTCACCTTCTTTACAGTTTATTCAGTACTGTTCTATTTTTTTAGATAATTGTATTAGAGATTTAGACTGTGTTGACATGTAGTAACTCATGTACTCGGTGACACAAGGATTTTGGGTTTTGTTGTCGTTGAGTTTCGGATGTTTTATCAATAAGATCTTTTCTACTATTGAACTTATTAAGAATCATATTTTTAATTCAAATGCGTAATTATTAGGTTATTATCGGCTTGCCTAGTAATGCGATAGGAGCCATCATGACAGATTGGATTTGGGTCGTGACAAGTTGGTATCAAAGCACTAGGTTACTTAGGTTTCACGAGTCATGAGCATGTTTAATAGAGTCTTGCGGATCGGTATGGAGACGTCTGTACTTATTTTTGAAAGGCTATCGGACCATTAGGAAGCTTTATTTTCTTGTATTCTTGTCGTGCAGATTTGTTGATTCCAGAACTAAACTTCTATTATTTTATTTTCTCACAGATGGTGAGGACACATGCACCTGGAGAAGGCAAACAACCACTAGTACCACCAGCTAGGGTCACGAGAGGCTGGGACCGCGATAAAGGCTGAGGTGTAGCTCGTACAACAGCTAGAGCAGCACCGGTGGAGCCACCAATTGCTCTATCTTAGGAGCAAATACCAGATGTGGTTGAGCCGGTGGGACCAGCTCACACACCAGCTGTGTCCATTGTGATTCCAGGCCTTAAGGAGTCTTTGGCCCAGATATTGACTGTAGGCACTAGCCTTGCTCGGGAAATTTCAGTTCAGGCCGCACCAGCCACTCTCAGACCGAGGAAGGTGCCAAGACTCCCACCACCCGTACTCCAGAGCAGGTGGTTCAAGGACTTCAGACATCAGGGGCACTACCAGCCTAGCCGATTGCAGCTGTTCAGACCTAGGTTGGTCCACCTATGAGTGACGAGTAGCAGAAGAGACTAGAGCGGTTTGGGATGCTCAGGCCTCCAGGGTTCAGTGGGGCTAAGTCAGAGGATGCTTAGGACTTCTTAGATAGGTGCCAGTGGATCCTTCGCACGGCGGGTAATCTGGAGACTAGTGTAATATCATTCACTACTTTTTAGCTATTGGGGGCATCCTTTAGATGGCGGGAGGCCAATGAGTTGAGCAAGCTAGCCGGCGTTGCACCACTTACGTGGCATGAGTTCTCAGTTCTCTTCTTAGAGAAGTTTGTTCAACAGACCCGCAGGGAGGAGTTGCGTAGAAAGTTTGAGCAGCTATGCCATGAGGGTATGTCAGTGACACAGTATAAGATAAGATTTTCAGAGTTGGCTCAACACGCGATATGGCTGGTACCCACAGAGAGGGAGAGGATTAGGAGGTTCATTGATGGCCTCAACTATGGAATGCGCTTCGTCATCACTCGGGAGATTGCGTCAGGTGCTAGATTTGACGAGGTGGTTGATATTGCTAGACGCTTAGAGCAGGTTCATAGTCAGGAGTGTGAGGAGATGGAGGCCAAGAGGCCTCGTGGTTCCTGTAGTTTTAGTAGTGCTTCGGGTAGAGGACAATCCCACCACAGCAAGGGTCGTCCTTATAGGCTCACTCAAATGGATCATTCGGTTCATCGTGGTGCATCAGCTAGCCATGGTTCATACAGTGCTCGTCCAAGTCAGTCATCTCTCAGTGCCCTTCCAACTCAGAGTTCATCGCATGCTCCATCAGTTTAGGGTTAAACTATACCAGGTCCTTCTAGTAGTTATTCTAGTTCTCGGAGTCTAATTCAGTACCAGCCGCCATTGACGGATCGAGGTTTCTTTGGGTGTTGAAAGTTTGGGCATATAGAGAGGCATAGCCCCCATCTTTTGGGAGTTCCAGTTCAGAAGAGGGGTCAGGTTATGACTTCCGCACCAGTTACTTCACCACTCACTCAACCAGCTCGTGGTGGGGCTCAACTAGCTCATGGTGGGGCTCAGCCAGCTCGGGGTGGGGCTCAGCCAACTAGAGGTCGCCCTAGAGGGGGAGGCCGATTAGGTGGCGGTCAGGCTCGATACTATGCTTTTTCCTCCAGGCCAGAGGTTGTTGCTTCAGACGTCGTGATTACAAGTATTGTTTCAGTATGCCATAGGGATGCTTCCATTTTATTTGACCCTGGTTCCACTTATTCATATGTATCATCGTATTTTCTGGTTATTTGGATACGCCCCGTGATTCCTTAGTTATACTTGTTCATGTGTCTACGCCGGTGGGTGATTCTATTGTTGTGGAGCATGTATATCGGTCGTGTGTGGTGACTATTAGGGGATTTTAAATGAGAGTTGAACTCTTGTTGCTTAGTATGGTTGATTTCGACATGATTCTAGGCATGCATTTATTTTCCCCATGTCATGCTATTCTAGATTGTCACGCTATGACTATGACGTTAGCGATGCCGAGATTGCCTTGGACTAAGTGGAGTGGTTCTCTTGACTATGTTCCCAGTAAGGTGATTTCATATTTGAAGGCCCAATGGATGGTTGGAAAGGTTTGTCTGGCATATCTCTTTGTGAGGTTTGGTTGTCAGAGCTTTTTGGTTTTTCAGATCTCAATTTGAAGTTTTTGTGTTTGGCAGAATTTTCAGCCGCTAGTCCCCCTTGAAAATGTGAAGAGTAAGCTCCTTTTATAGATCAATGCTTAGAGGCATGCTCTCAATTCTTTTCTTTCTTTTTAACCTTTTTTTTTTGATTTTATCTCTTAAATCCCTATATAACCGACCTCTAACCCATTTTCTTTGCTAAACAGTCCCTGAAGCTTTCTCTTGGAAGCTTCCTAATCAGTTACACACAAGATTCCTTGATTCTATTTCCCTTAATACCCTTTAAACTCCATATATTTATCAGTTCCTATCTTACTCTCTCAATTACCGATTTTATTCTATCAACCTTATTCAATGGATTTCTGGTAGTGGGTGTTCTAACCAAATAAAACTGGGCCATGTCGACCTGTGCTCAAAGCCCATTGGTCTCTTATACTTTATCAAACCCGTTAATTACCTGGACCCAAATCCCTTCTAACATAAACCCCTTAATTCAGTTACTGGTTGGCTTCTAGAACAACTCTGGGTACGTTCGAGGACGAACGTGTGTTTAAGTGGGGGAGGATGTAACGACCCGACCGGTCGTTTTGAGCTTTTGCACTTTGATCGCCAGTTCTCAGGCATGACTTGCCTCGTGTTATGTATTATGACTAGTGTAGATCGTTGGTTTTGGTTTCAGGAAAATTTGGAATGAATTTGAAAGAAACAGTTTCAGTAGAAAGCCTTGAATTCGAAAGGTTTGACCAAGAGTTGACTTAATTGTATATGAGCTCGGATCGGAGTTTTTATGATGTGGTTAGCTTCATTGGATGATTTGTGACTTAGGAGTGTGATCGGAAGTGATTTTGGAGGTCCGGTGTAGAATTAGACTTGAATTGGCGAAGTTAGTATTTTGGCGATTTCCGGTTGATAGGTGAGATTTTGATCCGAGGGTCGGAATGGAATTCCGAGAGTTGCAGTAGCTTCGTTGGGTGATTTGGGATGTGTGTGTAAAGTTTCAGTTCATTCGGACGTCGTTTGGTTGGGTTTTTTATCGAATGCGTGTTTAGGAAGATTTAGAAGAACTTAGGCTTGAATCCGATGTAATTTGATGGCTTCGGTGTGGTTTGTGGCATTTTGATGATTGGAGCAAGTTTGAATGATATTTTAGGATGGGTTGGCACTTTTGGTTGGGGTCCCGGGGGCCTCGGGGTGATTTCGGATGGCTATCGGGATGGTTATTGGACTTGGTGAAATTCTGATGTTGCTGGTGTCTGGTGTTTCCGCATCTGCGGAAGAAGGGCCGCATATGCGGTTCCGCAGATGCGCTAAGGAGTCGCAGGTGCGATTATGGGTCATTGGAAGACTTCCGCAGAAGCGGATGGTGGTCCGCATATGCGGCGTCCGCAGAAGCGGATACAGACCACAGAAGTGGTCCAGGTGGTTACATGAAGAACCGCAGAAGCGGAAACCGCAAATGCGGTAATCGGGTCGCAGAAGCGAAAAGAGGTCTGGGCAGAATGGTTTAAATTAATATTTCATCCGCGAGCTAAGGTATTTTTCCTCCATTTTTGAGCATTGTGAGAGCTACTTGGGAGCTTTTGAAGGGGGATTCGAAGGAGATTGACTGGAGGTAAGTTTTATGAGTTAAAAACACGATTATTATGTGAGATTAACCTTGAAATTTGTGGAAATAAAGCCTAAAATTGAAGAACTAGGGCTTGAGTTTTTGATATGTCAAATTGGGATTTGATGGGTCATTTGAGCTCGGATTTGAGAGTTCTTGGTATGTATGAACTCGTGAGAAGATGAGGAATCTAGTAATATGAAAATTTCTGAGATTTGAGAAGTGGGCCCGGGGCTCGGGTTTTGCTAATTTCGAGATTTTTAATATTTTTCGATTGTTTTCGATTGGGTATTGTTCCATTGGCATATTGTGACGTATTCGTTCTGGTTTTGGATAGATTCGACGCGCGTGGAGGCCGATTTGAGGGGCAAAGGCGTCGCGAGCTAGAGGTTTCACCGGTTCGAGGTGAGTAATGATTGTAAATGATATCCTGAGGGTTTGAAACGCCGGATTTGCACACCGTAGTGCTATAGTGAGGTGACTTGCACGCCGGATAGCGAGCGTGGGGTAGAACACCGTTGGGGATTGTGACTTGGTCCGTCCCGGTTGTTGATTTTACCGCGTATTTGACTGAAACTTATTTGATATTATCATGATCTGGGCTGATTGCCATATTTGGGCTTCGTGCCAATTATTTGAACCCTTCGGGGATTTTATCACTGTTTCCTCACTTTAATTATACTGATTTACAAACTCAGCCGTATTAATTGAACTTTGAGACTTAAATGATATTTTCCACTATTATTTGGGCTGGAGCACTACTATTTTTATTGATGCCCGAGGGGCTTATGATGTTTTCTGGACTGAGTGAGGCCGAGGGCCATATGTGAGGATATGTTGAGTGATGTGAGGAGGCTTTTAGGCCTCGAGTGTATTGTGAGGAGGCTTTCAGGCCTCGAGTGATATGTGAGGGGGCTTTCAGGCCTCGAGTGTGATGTGTGAAGGCTTTCAGGCCTTATGTTGATATTGCGCTTGGGCCGTAGGGGGCCCCTCCCGGAGTCTGCACACCCCAGTGAGTGCCGTCGACGATAAATAAATGGAGCGGGCTGCACGCCGCAGCGAGATGTGGATCGGGCTGCACGCCGCAGCGGTTACTATATGATACTATTCTGAGAGTGTTTCTGAGAGTGAGCCCGAGGGGCTGGTACTGTTTTGAGATGTTGCCCGAGGGGCGAACTTTTATGTGCGCATCGTGTATATTTATTTGCCTTTTTTTACCTGTGATACTGTGGTATTTGTGCCCGAGGGGCGGATTTTTCTGTGCTTATCTGCACTAACTATTTTGAAACCGTTTCGTAGCTGTTGAAAAGATCATTTTCGAAAGAGATTTAAACTGAGCCAATATATTTCTAAAGATTTCACAGATTCACTGTTTTTCTCAAAGGATTGTACCCTGTTTCTATACAGCATGTTGGTTGCTTTACGTGAATTCTTACTGCTCAGTTGTTATTTACCTGTATTACTCACTGAGTTGGAGTACTCACTTTACTCCCTGCACATCGTGTGCAGTTGCAGGTATTTATTCACCCGGTAGCGGGTATTGGCTGTTTGGAGGCAGAACTGTAGTAGTTTAGCGAGGTGACTGCCGGCGTTCGCAGCACCGTTTTCTTTCTATGTTATTCATTATTCCTGTTCAGTGTATTTCTAGACTTGTAAATGTAATTACGTTCTTATAGATGCTCATGACTTCTGACACCCCGGTTTGGGCTGTGTCGGGATGGTTTCCCTTGTTATCATCGCTGATTCCGCATTATTGACTATGTTAAGCATGTTCTAGACTTGTTAAAATTAATTAACTGCTTTAAAAGAGGTGTTTGAGTTTGTTCTGGCTGGCCTTGTCTTCACGAGAGGCGCCATCACGGCCGGGTTGGGAATTGGGTCGTGACAGTGTTTTGGTTAGTGCCCGGCGCAAACCTGGACACCAAACTTTTTCCACTTTTTTGCTCTGCTGCCCTTGGCATTTTGGTTGGTACCTGGCGCGAACCTGGGCAACAAACTTGTACTTCCTCCAAATTCTTTCGTTTTACTTTAATTTGCACGTAAATTTTTCAAATCACTTTCATTTGACTCCTACACATAAAAATACCACGAATTAGAATAAATCATTACATTACACATACAAAAACCACGACATAACACATACTTTATGCCGAATATCAACATCCCACACTTAAAATCTTGCTCGCCCTCGAGCAATGGATTTCTCAACTACACCCCATCAACTTACACATCAACTATGGAGGAGAAATTCAAATTTTAATCATATACTCTACCCTTGGCTATGGTCGATACCGACAATCAAGCATGAGCATATGAAATTCACATTCTTCCCATTTTAAACATGCCCAAGTATAAGTTTCTTAAGTCAACCAATTCCAACAACCTACCCATAACCACCCTACCTCAAGAGCCGACTCATTACCACTAAGCACCCTCAACTCGCGCACTCACCAATCAAGAGAAGTTAACAATATTACCAATCTGTCATGAGATCATGTGCCCTCACAAACTAACAAGAGAGTGAATATAAATGTAGTCCACACATTCAAGTATGACTTTGAACATAAATTAAGGACATCACATAGTGTTGCAAAATTCGCTCACTCTCACAAAGAAATTCATGTGTATCCTGTGATCATACCATAAGCTCGCCTGTAGAGTACATCTCTACTAATATAAGCTAGCCAAGTCTAGGATCAATTAGGATTTTATGAGTTGTAATGTAGGCTAAGGGACGGGTAAGATACATTTAGGAATAGTGATTAACTCTCCTAAGCACTTTAGTACACTACACTAAAGAATCAAGCATACATTCTTTTCAATCAATTCAGTCACCACAAACCATACACAACATAACCCTTTTTTTTAATTAAATACTTCTACATCCCCACTAGCACGAATTAGTAAGATTAGGAGGTGTGCGTTTTTTTTTTCTTTTGACTATCAACATTATTTATATTTTTCATTGCAATTTTCTTTTCTCTTTTTTTTACACACACTCCATACATTAAGGTTCATCGGGTAGTGGTATTTTTCACAACATTAGTGCACCTTATGGGCCCTTCCATGGTTCCATTCAAAAGATACTTCTCCATCTCTTACCTTGCTTCTTTTAGCGACTAAGTGCCTTCGGAGGTAAATATTCAACAAGCTTAAGTTAAGAACAAAATATGGATACGGTTTGTAATGTGGGTGCGAAGAAAAAGGTCCATAGGCGCAAAGGGACTAACAACGGGAAAATTTTATTTGTAAGTGACAAGCACATTTATGATAAAGCAAAGAACTGCCTACGCCATCTCATAGACTAGCACAACTTAATATTTTCGCTTAGATTAACACACATGGCAAGTTCTAGACTCCACAGGATAGCACAGAATATCACGAATCCTCGCACACACGTTGCACATGACTCAATCGGGACTGTTCTGTTCAACTCTCAAGTCAAGCAAGCACATACGATTAACAAATTTTAAGCAATAATGCACTAGGTGACATGAAAGTCAAACAACTAAGAAAAGGCGTCACAGAGTAGGCTATTTATATTACTTAGGCATCACAATTCAAATCAAATATAACAGGAAGACAGAGTGCATGCCATAGCCTAATGTGCCAGCACCAAACATGTCAACAGGTACCTCATAGCAACTCAGTTTTCTTCCTATCCTACTCCTAAAAATTAAACCAAAATACCCGATTCAAACTACACCCTTGGAAAAGAACCGACGCCCAAAGAAAACCCAAGGGATACTACCTAACTATCCAAAAAAAAAAATCTTTTTGGTGTTTTTAATCGGACTTTAATTCCTCAAGAAAACTGTCCAAAAGATCCATCGTCGGGAAAAGTCCGAGCTTTTTCTGATTTTTTTTCTTTTTTCTTTTTTTTGTTGTTGAAGAACTAGACTATGTCTACTACGGGTTCCCAAAGGAAAAACTAATAAATAATAGTTTTATACAATTACATTACATAAAGTAGTTCCCCCACCCCTACACTTATATTATGCATAGTCCTCGATGCATGATCATAGATAAAAATATTAAAACAAGGGTGAGAAATACTCCCTGAGACCCTCTAGGGCCTAGCTAGCGCATGATTCTCAATATTAAGGGCCGGGACGACCCCAGACTTAAGCTCAAACATGCTCCTCATCTTCAACTTCGTGTACTCAAACTTCCCCTACTCTGCAAAATAAAAACAACACACAACTTGACATTATAAAAATAATTAGAAAAAATAAAATATAAGCTGGGCTGCTCCCAACAAGCGCCATATTTATAGTCGTGGCAGGACTCTGCTACTCTGCTCAGGCTGGGCGCTTTCGCTTATTATCTCTCCCATGAAGTCTAGCCTTTTTGCATATTCTAGGAAGGACTCTTATTTCATCTCTGGCTCTTTTCTCAATCATCTTTATACACTCAACTTGCAACACCACCTCCTCTAACTAAATTGTCCCATCTGGATCACTACAATTCCTATAAGGACTCTGGTCTATCCCCTTCGATTCTACCACGGTAATCATGCACAAGTCCTCATAATGCTTAGGGAGCTTAAGTGCCTTGTACACATTAAAAATGATTTCCTCATCAAGAACTCTCATCTTCAACTTCCCTTCCCTCACATCAATAATTGCTCCACCAGTAGCTAAGAACGGTCGCTCCAAAATAATGGCACCTCCTCATCTGCCTCGTAATCAAGAACAATAAAATCAGTAGGAGAATAAACTTTCCCACTCGAACTAACACATCCTCAATTATTCATTCTGGCATCACTAGTGACCTATCTACCAATTGTAAAGTGATTGTAGTAGGTCTAAGGACCCCCAATCCGAGTTGCTTGAACAAAGATTATGTCATCAAATTTATACTAGCCCCTAAATCACACATGGCTCTACCAACTTCTTGTTCCCCAAGAGACAGAGAAATTGTAAAACTCCTAGGATCCTTCAACTTAGGAGGAAGTTTACTCTGAACTCTAGCACTGCACTCTTCAGTAAGTGCAACTGTTTCAAACTCTATATGTCATCACTTGTTTGCCACAATATCTCTGAGATACTTTGCATACTTAGGCACATCCTGCAAAATTTCCACCAAAGGCAAATTTACACGCACTTGGCTCAAAATATCTAAGAATTTCCTTTACCTAGCATCATCTTTTTGCTTCTGCAATCTTTGTGAAAACGGAGGTGGTGGCCTTGTCACAATTACTGGCTCTGATCTTTCACTCTCTTTCTCATTAGTTCTTTCGCTCTCTTTCTCATTCTCCTCAACTTGCTTGGGAACTAATTCTCCTTCAAGACTAGCCATATACTTCTTTTTCTTTCGAACTTTTTCTAATACTCTTCCATTTCTCAGGGTAACCGCATTGACTTGAGCCGTAGGATTAGGCTTAGTATCACTAGGAAGAGCTCTAGTTGGTCAAGTATTTTGGGCACTAGCAAGTTGCCCTATTTGTCGCTCCAAATTTCTCATAGCTGCTGCCTGGACCTGCTGGTCAGCCATCAACTTCTTTAACATCTCCTCTATATGACTCGTTGAGTTCGTGGGTTGTACAACCTGTGGTAGTATATATTGTTGTTGAGGAGCTTGTGGCCTGTACTGATTCTGAGCAGCTTGATTTCCACCCCAAGAAAAGTTTGGGTGGTTCCTCCAGTTAGGATTGTAAGCGTCCCCATACTGATTTGCCTTCGCTTGATTTGCATTACCCACAAAATATACAGACTCTGGATTTGCTGGGCATAGATTTCTCATGTAACCTTCTCCACAGACTTCAAAAAATATCTGAACCTGTTGCACTGGCTGAGCTTGTTGCTTATTAATAACCAAGGTCATCTTATTGACTTGGTTGGCCAATGTGGCAACCTGCGATGATAGTGCCGAAACAACGTCTAACTCGAGGACCCCTGCAGACTTCTGAGCTATGTGTCTGCCCATCTCTCCTTGCCAATCAGGATTACTTTTGGAGAATGTATTTAGTAATGCATAAATTTTATCAAAGCTTTTGTCCAACACCTGACCTCTCGCTGTAGCGTCTACCACAACTTTTGTCTCTAGATGTAGCCCTTCTATGAAGGTATGAGCCAGCACTTCATTTGTCTGGTTGTGATGAGGACAATCTCTGAGCAGCCCCTTGAACCTCTCCCAAGCTGAATATAAAGACTCGCCCGACTTCTGTTTGAAGGCTACTATCTTACTTCTGATCTTTGCAGTTTTGCCTGAAGGGAAGAACCATGCCAAAAATTTCCTAGCCAGATCATTCCATGATGTAATAGAATTAGTTGGTTCTGCCTTCAACCACCGCTTTGCTTCGCCCAACAGAGAAAAAGGGAACAATGTGAGCCTCACATAGTTTGGAGTGACTTTGTTAGTGATATAAGTATCACTAATTTCCAAGAAGTTCAGGATGTATTGTTGTGGATACTCGTGTGGAAGACCCAAAAACTGCCCATTTGCATGTAGTAACTGGATCATGCTCTGTTTTAGCTCAAAATGCCCAGTGATTCTGGGCTTCACAATGCTGGAAATGACATTAGCAATGCTGGGCATTGCCATCTCCTGAATAATCATATGTTGCTCTTCTGCCATATTCATAGGTAGCTGAACCAGTGCCTGAAGATTATCTGTGTCCCTTGCTTCTCTCAACCTTCTGTGAAATATTCTCTCAAGTTCGGGGTCAAAGCCTTGAAGTCTATCCTGGCTCCTAACCCTTCAGATTCAATCAAAGTTCCTGAGAGCAGAGCAACCAATAAGAACGTTAGACTTGACGAAATAAACAACTAAAGTAAAAGCTAGTAAAGTAGTCAATATTCAAGTCCCCTGCAACGATGCCAAAAACTTGTTGCTCCCAAACGCACACGTAAGTATACATGGTCGTACAAGTAATAAAGTGATAAATTGAGTATCAAACCCATAGAGACTTGTTAACTAACCACTAGTTTTACCGAGATTATTATTCAGTCGAGTCAATCAGAGTTCAAAAGTGCGATTGTACTAAGTAATAATTCTAACAAGTAACTAATTAATCAAGCAGCAAAATAATTGTTGTGCATTCAGTATAGATGAATATTCCAAGGTAGTGATCGATTCACCAATCCTATTGCATTCTTGTTAACTCTCTCTTTCATAGAATTTACTCATGGTTGCTAATTAATCGAATAATTGCTCTCGTAGAATTCTCCTAAATTACTACTCGCCTATTCAAACTATATTCCTATGGAATCAATCTATTATGAACGCATTAAGATTACGATATTCAATTGAGCATGGTGACTAGGTATATTCCTATCCTAACCACAAATTCACCCCCCACTCAGAGAAGATCATGCCCTCTTTAATTCTTCTCTAATCTAGATGTAGCTTTCCCAAGCATAGCATAGATAGTAATTAGAACCTAAATGGTGGCCAGACAATTAAATAATTAATCACATAATTGAAGAAACAACCATATATATAATCAAGTTAAAGTCAACTTCGAACAATAATATTCATGGCTAAATCACAATCCCAAAACTTATGGGTTTTAGCCACTTGTGATAAAGTTAAACAATTCACAAGTGTTTGAATAATTGAAAATACTAAGAAAGATGAAGAAAAACTGAGAATCCTTGCTCCCGAATGTTCCGTGTATTGTTCTCGCCTCCAAACAATGTCCCCCCCCCCTACCCCCCCCCCTCCCCCCCAAAAAAAAAGGTTTAGAACCCCTTTTATACCTGTTGGGGATGTGTAGGGTTGAAATCTCCAAGTACCAACCGAATTAGGACAAAATCCGCCCTTGGGCGCCACGCTTTGCGCCAAGCTGGACACTTAACTTCTTAGCCTTTTGTCAACGGCATTTTGGTTGGTGCCTGGCACGAACTTGGGGACCAAACCTTTTTCACTTTTGTGCTCTGCCGCCCTTGGCGTTTTGGTTGGTGTCTGGCGCGAATCTTGGCACCAAACTCGTACTTCCTCTAAATTCTTCCATTTTTACTTTAATTTGCACGCAAATTTTTCAAATCACTTCCATTTGACTCCTTCACATAAAAACACCACGAATTAGAATAAATCATTACATTACACATACAAAATCCACGAAATATGAGTAAAATACGAGGTAATATGCATATAAATACACATACTATAGTTGTAAACTCTTTAATTTTGATATTTTGATTTTACCCCTCATGATATGCTCTATAGAAATAACATGACATCTAAAATCAAAAGATTCTAAAAGGGTGCTTTTGGTAAGTCATTTACATTTAGTTTATGTGTCTAAAGTCCTTTTTTCTTTTTTCTTTGTTAAGCTCATAGACTGGAGCAAAAAGCAATTTGTGCCAAAATCTTGTCTATCCTCTAAATTTTAAACCTTTTACTTTTTTCATTAGCTTATATTTGGCAAACTTGAATTCACTCAAATTCCTTTGAAATAGAAAAGTGATAATGGGACTTCTGAAAATGATAATTAGTAAAGAAAAAGAAGTACTTGTCCATTTTAATATTGAATGTAAAGTACAGTTCTCAACTAGAATTCTGATAGAACTACTAATACCTAACATTCATAATACCCACCTTTCTTACATAGAACAGTTAGTTGCACAAAAAAGGAAAGATGAATTTCTACTAACTAGCCATTCTTTTTTCCTCCTATAATATGGAGTTATCAGCATTTGATGATTCCCTTATGAATAGTCTTCCATGCCACCTCTTGCAGCTTCAAATTTCATTTTTCACAGAGGGGATTACCCTCTTCTCATGCATCATTAGCATTATCGTTATTGCTATTATTGTTGGATGTGGCAAGAGAAATTGACTCGTTTACTCGCCCTGCTACCTATATGTATTTGTGGCATGTAATATCCAATTTTTATGCTTTTGTCTCTTCAGTGAATTCCTTTCTAATGCACACACATTTTGTTTTTTTTTCCTTTCTTTTTTCTATTCAGTGTTGCTAAGCATAAGATACGGGCTTTATGGCGATTGTCACATGGTTCTTGGACCTAACTCATCGCGATTGCTTAGGGTGAGTTCTCTGTTTGTGAAGCAAGTTGAGGTAAGAGATGATGACAAGACAGGAGTTTCCATTTATGGGTTCTCAGAGAAGCCTGAATTAAGTGTAGAAGCCAAATGGAGCTCGTCGAGATTCGTGGTTGTTGGATCATACAGTCGCAAGGTTTGCATGAACAAATCCTGTGCTTTGCCATCATCCATTTAAAGGGTATATGCTTAAAAGTCACTGATTTGAATACAGGGGTTTTCTCTGTGGCTGAATAAAGGTTCAAGAATCAGAATAAAATGGCAAGCACAAAGCAGTATTTTGAGTCAACTTGAAGTGTCTTTAATGAAAGGTACCAAGAGTTTGGTATACGTTATGAAGTCGAAAACTGGATATGCCAATAAGTATGTTATTTTTGTCTTCAACAGGGGAGCGAAAGCATGAAAAAGTGCTGTCAACAAACTCTGCTAGATTTGATGTTTCAAATGGAACAACATATGGTAAGTTGGTAACAGTTTAAAGTTGCACTACTATATGCTTTTTGTAACTATGTACTATCTTGTTTTCATATTATGTGATGGTGTTTGACTTGGTAGGGAGCTTAAGAAGTTAATTTCGCTTGGTTTCTTTTGTTTCTACTTGATTGTAATAGACCCTTGTGGTCCGGCCCTTCCCCGGACCCCGCGCATAGCGGGAACTTAGTGCACCGGACTGCCCTAGTTGATTGTAATAAATTTGCCTACAATCTTGAATTAATTAAACCCTTGTTGGTTAAGGTATAGAAGCTGCATACATAATTGAGGAAGATGACAGGTACAACATTGGCATCACAAATCAAAACTCCAAAGGTGTCATACTGCTCATGAATGTGAACATTTCATCAACAATGTACAACATAAAGAAAGCAAAGAGTATTTGTTCGACAAACAATGGACCCTGTCGCCTCGATCTGTCATACCCTTCCACCCAATACTTTGTTCTTGCAACACCTGATACTGTAAGTCCAAATTTTTCTTTAAAACATCAAGAACGCTAGACATCGTTTAGTGAAATTTAAGAGCTTAACGATCGATGTGTCTACTGCAGCAAGACCTGTCTGGAATGTCTGTTGCAATATCTTACATTGCCCGTCTTGTCACTTATGTTGGTATTTTAGGTAACCTCTCAGGCAACTAAAGTCTCAAGATAATTACCATTATGTTATATTGAAAGTTAGCGAGATCAAGAATTTGACTAGTAGTTAAACTGTTGGCCTTACCTAATAATGTGTGGCAGGAATAGCTGTAATAATCATTTGCTATATACTGAAATCTTTGGGAGCTTGTGATGATGATAGATATGCAGAAGAAACACCAGTAACAAGAACGATAACCGAGCATAAGGAATTAGGACCAACTTATGGAACATATGAAGAAGAGTCAAATTCTGGAAAATCAAGCTCTTGCTCTTCAGAGGATTTATATGATGGGAGAATATGTGTTATTTGCTATGACAATCCAAGAAACTGCTTCTTTGTTCCTTGTGGTCATTGTGCAACTTGCCAAGAATGTGGTCAGAGGTAAATTATTCTTTTCACAGATAGAATATAGTAATGAAAATTCTCATAGGAGCAATTTCTTGCAGGATCATGGATGTTGAAAGTAGTAGGGTGTGCCCAGTGTGCAGAAGGCCAATTCACAAAGTTAGAAAGTTGATCATTCCTTAAACAGGAGGAGGTTTTTTTTGTTTTCTGGAAATTTTAATAAAGTGGTGGACATGTGTAATCAGTATCTATGAACTGTTAGCAATTCCATAGGTTTGTAAACAGTAAACTGTAGAATCATAGCAAAATTAATGATCCCTAGAGAGATGACCAGTTATTTGAAATACAGGTTGTCATTTGTGGAAACGAACGGGTTACAAGTTCGGCCTGGTTTTTTTTATGGTGTCTTAGGGGATGGATTGTTCTTTCTAAGGCATATTTATTAGTGAGCTTTTAAGTATTGTCACTGTATGGGCACATACAAGGTAAAAATAGGGGGTCTCTCTGTTAACCAAGATGCACAAAGATAATACTATATGTTTTTTGAGAATGAATAAGAAAAGATATCGAGGAATTGTCGTTGTTACATAGAGAAAACCACTTCTTCTCAGCAGACTATTAGTAAAGATTATTTTACTAAACCGATTAAAGTATAGGGTCAAACACAATAATTCCTAGTCCCTAGAAAAGTATTTCTTGTTAGCTGATATATTTGGATATTCCAGTACCAGCAATCCATTTTAGAAATTATTTTCTTTAATAAAACTTCTGGTTATGAAAAGATTCTGAGATGTCAATTTGGTAATGAGAAACTGTAACAGAAATTAGAAAACAAGCAATTGGGGCATTGTGACATAGGACATGACGCCCATAACATACGTAGTAAGTTGAAGTACAAGAGTAAAGGCCAAAATTTCATTCATTCATAGGACAAGAAAGGCATCTTAATTGACGGAGTACAATTGTTCCGGGACCACTGCAGACAAGCATAATCAAGATGGGGACATGGGGTGTATATATACACGAGTCCGAAACTTTTCTAATATTTTTTTGGACAAAAAATATATTTTTACTATTAAAAAAAAGTTACCTAAATAGCTAATTCGCAGTACTATACTGTGAATTACTTTAACGGAAATTTAACCGTTAAAGTAATTCGTTGTAGAGTACTGCGAATTATTAACTAAAAAAATTTTCTTTTAATTAATTCACAGTACAATATTGCAAATTGAGTACACTCGGATTTTTGGACTCAGCAGTTTGCAGTACTATATACTGCGAATTGCCATGCAAAATTGGCAAATTTTACAAAGGTGACCCAACCCCCAAACGTTAGAAACTGATGAATAAAAGAAGATATATCATTTATTTAGGGCAAATTCCATGCACGATTTGATGGGGACATGTGTTGTTTCGTTTATCCCAATTTTCCTCCTCGCAGCTTTGCTCACCTTGGGAGCTGATCATCTTCTGGCCAATTTTACTATTTTAGGATTATTCTTTTTTTTGATATTTTTTTAATCTACGTTTATTTTTGCATAGATATTTTACATAATTAGTGTAATTTAACATGACATAGCATGTTAAATGACAGATGAATATTTCAATTCTAATTACTCTATAAGTAATTTAATATATAAAATTTATTTACTTTATTAGGGAATGAAATTAAAATGCATTCTTTTTCCGCTTGATTCTTTATTTGTAGTAGCAAGGACCTAGGAACTTCGTTTCACCCCATAACTTTGTGTGGGTCGGCTGACCGTGTATATCTTGGGACTAATAACTAAAAATAGCAAAACACATACACAAAAGTGTAGAGCTTTTGATGACACCTATGATGAGTTCTGTCACGCGTAAAGTAAAGTTGGAGAAAAAAAGATAAAAATCATAATTAGCATATCAGTACGAATTTTGCATGGCAATTCGCAGTACTATATTGCGAATTTGCTGGGCCCAAAAATTGAAGTGTACTCAATTCGCAGTATTGTACTGCAAATTAGTTAAAGAATTTTTTTTTTAAGTTAATAATACGCAGTACTCTACTGCGAATTACTTTAATGGCTAAATTTCCGTTAAAGTAATTCGCAGTATAGTACTGCGAATTAGGTATTTAGGTAACTTTTTCTTTTAGTAGTAAAAACGTGTTTTTTGTCCAAAAAAATATTAGAAAAGTTTCGGCAGTGCATTTTAACTTGTTATAACATGTCATTTATAAAGTTATTATATGGACTTGTTGGTATAAAAAAGTTATATATTGTCTGTGCACAAAAATTAAACTCAACAACAAATTATCAAATACGATTGTTACGTATAAGTGGCACCTAGCCGTCCACAGATGAAAATGTCAAATATGCTGATAACTACACATAGTATATACTAAAGCCTTCCTGCATCAGAGCTGCACTCCATAAAATATCAGCCTAGCTTTGGCCTTATTCAATTCCTGGAAAAGGACTAAGCCTCAAGCCAGAAACTAAGTTAGCCTAAAACCTAATTCAAAAAGGAAATCCAAAAAGCAAAGTTGAGTATTCTTGTTATTTATAATTACTGCAAAGTCTTTCTCTGATTGTATCTGAATCACCATGGACATTTCATACTACATCCTCATCTTCACTTTCCTTTACTTGCTAAAGAACCATTTCCTTAGAAAATTCCATAATCTCCCACCAAGTCCCTTTATTTCTTTGCCCATAATAGGCCATCTATATCTCTTCAAGAAACCACTCATTAAAACATTAGCTAAAATTTCAGAAAAACATGGTCCTTTGCTTCTCCTCCGATTTGGATCGCGCCCTGTCCTCCTTGTCTCTTCCCCTTCTCTTGCAGAGGAATGTTTCACCAAAAATGATATCGTCTTTGCCAACCGTCCAAGATTGCTAGCTGGAAAACATCTTGGTTACAATTATACCAGCCTTGTTTGGGCCTCCTATGGCCAAAATTGGCGCAATCTAAGGCAGATTGCTACTCATGAAATCTTATCCACTCAGAGAATTCAAATTTTTGCTGAAATCTATAAAGGTGAGGTTCGAGCTCTGCTTCAACGACTCGTTAGGGGTAAAACCAGTGATGGAGCTTCTCACATAGTGGATATGAAAGCGGCTTTCTTTGAGATGACACTTAACATTCTGATGATGATGATTGCTGGAAAACGATACTATGGTCGTTCTGCTATGGAGGAATCTAGGAGCTTCAAAGAGATTGTTTCAGAAACTTTCCAATTGAGCGGTGCAACAAATATAGGAGATTTTATGCCACTTCTTAACTGGATAGGAGCAAACAAACTTGAAGATAAGTTGAAGTTACTGCAGGAGAAGAGGGATAACTTCATGCAAGATTTGATTGAAGAGCACAAGAACAGCAGAAAGGGATCTTCTTGTGAGCAAAAGAAAAACACCATGATTGATGTTCTTCTATCACTCCAAGATTCAGAACCTGATTATTACACAGATGAAGTGATAAGGGGCATGGGACAAGTCATGTTATCAGCAGGGACAGATACTACAGCTAGCACAATGGAGTGGGCATTATCACTTCTTCTGAACAATACTGAGGCACTAAAGAAAGCTCAAAAAGAAATAGACACTCGCATAGGACAGTCATCAAGATTACTTGATGACTCAGACCTTTCTCAACTCCCTTATCTCCATGGGATCATAAACGAAACTCTCCGAATGTACCCAGTGGTTCCGATTCTTGTGCCACATGAGTCCTCGGATGAGTGTACCGTTGGAGGTTTTCATGTCCCCCGTGGGACAATGTTGCTGGTGAATATGTGGGCAATACAGAATGATAATAAGACATGGGAAGAGCCAAATGAGTTTAAGCCTGAAAGGTTTATCGATATCAAAGGGCAACGAGATGGGTTCAGGCTAATGCCATTTGGATATGGCAGGAGAGGATGTCCAGGCGAGAATTTGGCAATGCATGTAGCTAGTTTGGCATTGGGATCACTTATTCAGTGTTTTGAATGGGAGAGAACAAGTGAAGAGCTGGTTGACATGACTGGAGGACCTGGACTCACTATGCCTAAGGCTATACCATTGCTAGCAAGATGTAGGCCACGCCAAAATATTGTTAACCTTCTAGCTTAGTTGTAATCAAGTTTCTTCCCTGAGCTTTCTTTTCAAACAAAACTAATAAACATAGACAAACAACACAACATTTGTCTATCTACACTAAGTACACAAAACTAAGGAAAAAGTAACATCTAAATTTAAGTAGTCTGCTAATTGTTCACAGCTTGCAGGACATGATCAGTAATTCTTGCAGAGGGCTGGCTTCCTGTTGTAGCTTATATCTTCTTAGTTGCTAATACAACTGCTAGTACGTTGCAATCCCAAACTTTTAGTTGCTAATAAATAGTAACATCTAATTTATGTTACACCTTGTGCCTTAGTTTGTGCCATACCTGAATACAAATATGGCTCAATTTATGCATTGAAGTGAATCCTCGTGTACGAGCATGCATCAGCATTCATCAAACAAGAGCTCACTGTTATAGTGGTTATGACTCGCCATGTATGTTCAAAATGTAATTGAAGCTGACCATGTTTGACCACTCATAGGAGGCGATGAAGAACGAACAAAGAAATTCTGTGTATAACAAAGTTTTGATGTCTGCACCAGATCAACATTCCCATCAATTTTTTGTGGCTGTAGAGTAGATCAGTGAGTTACCAGTCATTAAGAAATATATATATAATCACAGAAGCAGGAGCAATCATCCAACATTTAACAAGAAAATGAAGGCGCGTAACTTTCATAAGCAATCAGAATGATGGATTCCTTTTACGTTTATTTTGTAACTCATGTAAAAATAAGTATTCACCGTTAGTGCAAAGCACAATAACTATGTTGTCCAACTCAGAATATTTTCTGAACAGGTTATACAAGCAAACCTTTCAAAAAGATGGAAAACTAAAAGGGAACCGGGAGTCACCAAAATAAATATCCTCACTGCCTTCTCGGCTTCGTGTATACAAAAGCATTTGCTTTCATGATTGGTACACTTCAACATGCACCATTCATCATTGTCATCTTAGCTCCACCTCCTTCGATCTTCTTCCTCATCCACTGGAGTGTACCATGATGGTCTTCGCTTTGAGTTGCTCAATCTGTAGTTCAGGAGAATCTCTTCATTACAAATTGCTCTAGTTGCCACAAGAACAAGCGTCTTTAGAACAGGGACATCCGATCCATTCTTGCCGGACTTCCATTTGAACCAAAATGTGCCAAACCTTTTCATTGCTTCTTCACCATTTCCGAACGAAATATTTGGTATATAGGACCTCATGTGTTTCTCTGGGAGGGGAAAGTCATAAGGGCATATCATAACATTGGGGACCATGTCCTTGGCTGGGTGGTTGGCAAAGTGAGCAAAGGCTAGAGGGTTTCTCCTTTCCAAAACTTCATGGTTGCCACCTAGACGTGTTCCATCCAATGGTTTACTGAGCATTCTCCAAATTCGCTCAGAACCCTTTTCATCAACTTGCATGTTGTGCTTAGGTTCAGCAAGGGATGAACCATTCCATATTTCCCGAGATTCACCACCGGCGCCCCAGGGCTGCGCATTTATCACAGTTCCATCATACCGTGTGATCAAATACGAATTTTGGGCATCAACTCTTGGATATCCAGGAATATAGCGGTAATATGCAGGGGAGTAGATTACACCAGGATAGAATGCTAGCACAGCACCAACATCAGCTTCACCATGTAAGAATAAACCTTGCCCAGCATCCTCATGTGGAATTTGAGACGGTTTGACCTCCAAAGTGTAGCCCATAAGATCCTTTAAACTCTGTGAAACCTCTATGCGTGTCAATGGCTTGGTTTCAGGTATAGCTGTGCTGAAAACATATTAGTAATCAAAATCCAGGGGCAATGCAGCTAATCGAAGTCATCAACACTTGCTGTGAGAAAGAAAAGCTTTATCCAAGATGACCAAAAAGCTTGAATATAATCTATGTGAGACCACCAAAAAGTTTCTGTAACTATAATTTTATGTTATACCCCACTTTCCAAGGGCTTATATTGAACGCAATCCGTGAGAACCGTCCTACAATTAATTACCTATGGGTCCAATTTTCCAGGACATGGACTCTTATATCCCTACCATTTACCAAAATGTTAAGACAAAACTTTTTAGTTAAAAAATTCCAAAAGTCCTAAGAAACACCATTAGCATAATATTTGTTTCAATTCTATTTTTGGTAAGCTAAATAGTTAACAACCAACAATGCAACACCAACAATATGGCTAGGAGTTAATATTCATATTCACAATCTAACATAACATAACAAAAGCAGGACATAAAGGGTTGCCAACACGTTGCTAAAGTTGGGAACTAATGAAAATTCTAAACAAATTTTAGAAAAGCCACAAATATAAAAGGTGCTGCAGAAACTTCAGCTCAAGATTCTTACCGATGTGGTCCTTTAATGGAGCAGTCCTACCAATAGCAAGGCCGAGCCCACTGCGATGGGGAGAAGGACTATTTTCGGAAGATGATGTGTCCTGCTTGTCCTTGACATTAAGATCAGGGAGTAATATGTGATCCATATGCTTGCAAAAGTTTGTAATCTGGTTATGCACATTGTCTTGGACCTGCTTCTGTTGATCAGCTAAGGAGGCCTTGCCAGCCATGTCAATAATCTCCTCAGCATCAGCTTCAACGGCATCCTTTCCCAAACGATTGTAACTGAAAAATGAAGTTTATCATGGCAAGGATGAAACTTGCAGAAAAGATGTATGCAATTTTTACTATCATATGTTTCATAAGTGATTCCAGTCAAAAAAGAAGTTAGTTACATCTTACAATTTCATCTGATCTGACATAGACAAGAGCCTTAGAGGACAACAGTATAATGCAATCTCCCCCCCACCTCCCCCCCCTCCCTCCTTTCTTTGGACCAGTAAATATTGCAAATAGCGTTAAATCTACAGTTATCTAAAGAAGAAACAAAAAGGAAAATGTAGAACAAGGATTGCTGGTTGATGACTCAAGTAATATCCTAGCTCTTAAAAGAACTGAAAGCAGCAAAACATTCATCAAAATACCCAACCAGCTGCGCACAAGTTTGATACCACGGACACAAAATCTTACTCAACAGAAAAATTTTAACTTCCGTCATTGAAACAAAAGATGAGATGACCAGAAAAAAATATAAAATATCCTAACAAAACCTTTCCTTTCCACAGGTTAAAACAAATTCATTTCAATCTCATAAAGTGCATATTTAAATTTCAAATAAAAACTGAATAGCCTGTAGAATTGTATTTACATGAAAAGCGCAGCAACAACAAGAATAAAAAATCCAGGGTAATCCCACAAGTAGGGTCCGAGGAGGGTAGTGAGTACGCAGCCTTACCCCTACCTTGTGCAGGTAAAGAGGCTGTTTTCAATAGACGTGAAACAGCGCAACCTGGTTGGTCAAATTACTCATAGAAAATAGTTTTACGAGGTAAAAGTGCAATATACAGCCAATTGAACAGCTTAGATCTGCCAATTCTTGGTACAAACATCAACGCTAAAGCTATGTTTTTGCAGTAAATTTCAAGGATCGCAGATAAAACCTAAATTAGCCTACCTTAGTTTATTGACCGAATTATAAATAATACAGCAAGTTGTATTTGTCTCACCAGTCAGTTTACACGAAGAGTATAAGTTTTATGCACGTGCATAGTGTAAAAAAGATTTACACCATCAGGTCACTTAAAAGGCAACTTAAGTAACTCTTTCTACAAACACTAACTGGTAAGTTCAAAAAGACGGGAAGCAATCTTCTCTAAAAGGTCAAAATACACGGATAGTGTAAGAAAATCTTCGCAATGGCAGTGTAAAAAAAATGGCAGCCCGGTGCACTAAGCTCCCACTATGCGCGGGGTTCAGGGAAAGGCCGGACCACAAGGGTCTATTGTACGCAGCCTTACCTTGCATTTCTGCAAGAGGATGTTTCCACTGCTCGAACCCGTGACCTCCTGCACCAAGGCTCCCCTTCGTCGCAATGGCAGTGTATATAACTTTAATCCTTAAAAAGGGGGAAAAAAAAGCATCCTATATATTAGCATTACTTTTTTTAAGTATGTGAAATGATTCTTACCTAGAGTAAAGGAAGAGACGGTTTATATCAGCTTCAAACTGAAGATGCCTTGGATCTTTAGCAAATGTGGGGCTTTTTGCAAGAACTTTAACAGCCTAAAATTTGTTCCAGAACTTTATCAGGAGATGAATTGTATTAATATTCAATACAAAGTACATACCACATTATAGAATCATAGGAACTAGAAGAAAAAATTATAAATCACAATCTTTAATAGTTACAAGTATTTGAAAAAATCTTAATCAAAAGAAATGCTTTTTGACTCTCCAAATAAAACAAAACTTTCATTCTTTTTGGGAGGGAGGAAAAATCCAAAAACCCAACATAAATTAAGAATAAAACTCTTATATATGAACCGTTTAGTATCCATAAAAATTAGTACATGTTTCTGTTCCAAGTTTATACATTTGAAAGAAGTCTCAGTTACCTCTTGAAATTTTTGGAAGAGAGAGGCCATAGAGGAGCTTGATCGTTGTTTGCTGAAGTTCGAGCTTGCTGCAAACCTGAATTGAAAATTTTGCGACGTCGTATTAGATTTGAGGGAAACATGTAGGGAAGTTGGTGTAATATACAGAAATAAGCGGGGTCGTTTCGGAATAATAATGTGAATAAAATGATACCATCATACTAGGATTAATATATGCTGATGAATTGTTCGTTACTACCTCGTTTCACTCTGTCTTTCTGAATGTTATAGGGATGGCAATGGTGCGGGTTTAGATATATGTGGATACGGGGCGGGGCGGGCTGAAATAAAAGAAATTTAATTATATGTGGGTGCGGTGCGGGTTTAAATTTTTTACGAAATTACAACTTTTCAAGCTCTTATGGGTTTAAATTACATTACTACAACAACAACAACAACATACCTAGTAAATCTCATACCGTGGGATCTGGGGAGGATAGTGTGTACGCAGACCTTACCCCTACCTTGTGAGGATAGAGATGTTGTTTCCAATAGACCGTAAGCATAAGCATCACATTAATGAAAATATAGACAAGAAGGGACAGTACCAAAAAGCCATATAAAAGCAGAATAAAAACAACAAGATAATAAGGTAATCAACAATGGAAGAAAACAATGGTTAGTCATAAAAAACTACTACCAACAGAAAGCGAGACCACATGCCAATACTACTGATATGGACACTCTAGACTACCTACTCTACTACCCTAATCCTCGACCTCCCTACCTTCCTATCAATAGTCATGTCCTCGGTCAGTTGAAGTTGCGCCATGTCTTGCCTAATCACCTCTCCACACCTCTTCTTTGGCCTACCTCTACCTCTCCATAGGCCCTCCAATGTCAACCTCTCACACCTCCTCACAAGGGCGTATATGCTCCTCCTCCTCACATGACCAAACTACCTAAGTCGCGCTTCCGCATCTTATCCTCAATAGGGGACACACCCACCTTGTCGCGAATAACCTCGTTTCTGATCCTATCTGACCTGGTGTGCCTGCACATCCATCTCAATATCCTCATCTCTGCTACCTTCATCTTCTGGACATGAGCGATCTTGACTGGCCAACACTCAACCACATACAACATCGTTGGTCTGACCACCACTCTGTAGAACTTACCCTTAAGTTTCGCTGGTACCTTCTTGTCACACAAAACACCGGAAACGAGTCTACATTTCATCCATCCCACCCCAATACGATGTGTGACATCTTCATCAATTTTCCCATCCCCCCGAATAATAGACACAAGGTACTTAAAGCTTCCTCTCTTAGGGATGACCTGCGAGTCCAGCCTCACCTCCCCTTCCCCTCCTTGAGTCTCACCGCTGAACTTACACTCCAAGTATTCTGTCTTGGTCCTGCTCAACATGTAACCTTTAGATTCCAGGGTCTGCCTCCATACCTCTAATTGCACGTTCACACTGTCTCGCGTCTCATCAATCAATACAATATCATCTGCAAATAGCATGCACCACAGCACCTCCCCTTAGATGTGGCGCGTCAGTACATCCATCACTAGAGCAAACAAAAAAGGGCTGAGTGGCGATCCTTGATGCAGCCCCATCATAACCGAAAAATGGTCCGAGTTCCCACCCATCGTTCTCACTCGGGTCTTTACTCCATCATACATGTCCTTAATCAACCTAACGTAGGCAATAGGTACACATCTAGCCTCTAAACATCTCCACAAAACCTCCCTCGGAACTTTATCATACGCCTTTTCTAAGTCAATGAACACCATATGCAAATCCTTCTTTCTCTCCCTATACTGCTCCATCAATCTCCTAACAAGGTGGATGGCTTTTGTAGTCGAAAGCCTCGGCATAAACCCAAACTGGTTCTCAGAAATAGACACACTCCTCCTCACCCTTAGCTCTACCACTCTCTACCAGACTTTCATAGTATGGCTAAGCAGCTTGATACTCCGATAGTTATTGCAATTTTGGATATCACCCTTGTTCGTGTATACAGGAACCATCGTGCTCCACCTCCACTCTTCAGGCATCTTCTTCGTTCTAAAAATGACATTAAATAACCTAGTGATTCACTCGAAGCCTGCCTTGCTCGCACTCTTCCAAAACTCCACCAGGATTTTATCCGCCTGGTCGCTTTGCCCCTGCTCATCTACGCATAGTCCCCTCTATTTCATCAACTCTAATCCGCCTACTATACCCACAGTGACAACGACTCCCGGAGAGTTCCAAATCACTCCATACAATGCTCATGCCTCCCTCCTCGTTCAAGAGACTATGGAGGTAGGTATGCCATCTCCGACGGATAAGCCTCTCATCTAACAAAATTAAATTACTAATATGAACAAAATGCTTTTTTTTTTTTCTGACCAAGTTTTAATGACCTTTTAGTGGATAGCTTTTTGCAATTTGTTATTAGTATCTCTCTTCTGCACAACTTTTGGAAGTTCATATTTCGAGTGTCTAGTTCTTAAATCGAAGATTGGGATGTGTATCACAATTTAATTCTTAAAATTTTGATTGTACTCTTAATGATCCGGGAAGAACGGCGTTTTCCCCTTTACTACATACTTCATTTATGTTGCTATTGGATATTCATTTTCTATAGAAAATGGTACCTTTTCAAAATATAAATGTTAAAAAGACTTTTGACATTTAAGGATAGAAAATCTAAAATTTAGCTGAGGAATTTGAAGTATAAATTCATGTTGGGAGTGGAGATCCTGATTCCTCATAGTCATAGCCTTCATTTTCCTCACTTGAAAAAAAAAATAGTGGGGCAGGTCGACGCGAGTATTGTGCGGGGCGGGTTCAAATTTTGCTGGTTAAAATAGAACCCGTCCGCACGGCTTGTCATCCCTATGTTAGACTACTCAGTCATATAAAGATCCAAATATTAATACATTGTTATCACTATATTTTTTAATTAATAACTCTAGAAAATTGATCCGCGTTCACTTATTCCTTAAATTTGATCTCAAAGACAATTTGCATCTTGTTTTACAACTTTTTAAATTGGCCATTGACAATCTCACCAAGCTGACAAGTTGGTTTAATCATTTGTGTTTCTTCCTTTTCTTGGCAATGGTTGATACATTTTATCGGCTAGTCCCTACGGCACTAACTTGATACTATTAAATTTACAACTCTAAGGAACTAGTAATTATTGAATAGAGAAATGATTAATATACTGGTAATTACAAAATAAATAAAAAGGGCACTCACAATCAGAAAGGCATTTGCATTTCTAGTTTTAGCTCATCTACGATAGTCAGTTCATATTATTACTTCCTTGATCATCATCATTGGCCTTCTCGACCTTAACATCCAAAGCAATAGATTATATATTCACCGTTAAATAATGTAGCCAGCTACTTTGATGCATGATGATAGCCAGCTTTGAAGTCTGAGTAAAAGCCGAAAGAATTAAGTCGGGATCGTATTCGGGGATCAACGGATGATAGAGCAACAAAACGAAGAATCGAGTAGGCATATTGCGCACTGTCTAATAAAATGCACATAACGTTTTGCTCAGAATTTCATTTGAGCTCAACAATATATGGTTGGAAAGCTAACTCAAAGGGCTACACCTTTCATGTTTTACATTTTTTCAAATTCTAAACGGAACAGGGTGAAAAATACGGTCGAAACCGTGACCGCGGACCTGAGGCGGGCTGAGGCAGTATACTTGCCAAATACCGCGTTTGTACCGCGGTTGACCGCGGCCGTGACTGTCCAGACGTGAAAAAATTGTCCTTTTTCGCGTAGGAGAAGGTATAATAGTTTGGGCCCGACCCTACTTGGTATGTATACATGGAAAAATGGTATTTTAAGAGGTGGGACACACTTTTGACATAATTTAGACCTAAGGAGGCTAAGGAGACCGGAGATTCGACCTAAGGAGGCAAGAACACAATAGGAGCAAGACCGAAAATTCTTCTACGAGTTTTTCCTTCCTCTTCCTATCTTTTATTGTTGGTTATGACTTTTAGTATTGTAGTTTTACATACTATTATGAATAGCTAATTCGTTTTCTAGGGTTTTGATGGAACCTTTTGTAGGATAAAGTCTTGTTATGTGTTTTATATAATTGAGTCGTTGGATTTCTCTACTTGTTCAACTACGTATTTATTGTTGTTGATTGAATAACCATCGATTGACTGTGCCTATTTATTATGTGTTGCTTGAGAAAGGATACATATTTAGGTAGTTATTGAACAACGTCACTCCTAACGTATGTGAGAAATCAATACAGCGGGTTTAAAGGCAGGTTTAGAAATAACAAAGCCTTGACGTGGTCATAATGAGCGGTTAGATAAAGCCAACTAGCGTAGTTCGAGAGAATATGTCTAGTAAATTATTGTAGTTGCTCGAGAGAGAATTACGGCACCTAAAGTGCTCACGATCAGTAGAGAATACATTGGCAAAATTGTAGGGAACATAGCTAGAAGGATTCCGACAATTGGGGAAATCATAACTCTAGATCTCCTTAATTTAGTCTCCAACCCTTTGTCTCGTTAGTTGATAATTTTACCGCTTTGTAGTATTTGCTAGTTAATTAGTTAGAAATATAAATCTCAATCTTTATAATTTAGGAAATCGTTCAAACTTGTCTTCTTAGTGATATTAAATAGATATAGGTAAGCCTTAATTCTCTGTGGGATTCGACTCCGGACTTTTAGACCGGATTATATTGCAGCGACCGCTTATCCTTTTTAGGACTAGAGTTGTAGTGTCAGTTTTTTATTTTCTAGGAGCATGGAAAGGACTAGAGTTGGGCGTGATCAATGCCGCATATTGCAAGTATCGATGGAGATCATCCACAAACAAATAATCCCGCTCATAATGTTTTCATGTCAATCTCTTCAAAATTAATCAAAACTACGAAAGACCAAGCCAAGACATGACCAGAAAGCCAATAATTGGACTAGCGCAAAAGTAAGATGGATCTATTCCAAGCTGCCCTATACATTATAGAGAACCAACTCTCCAATTCCCCTCCCCACTCTCACAAAATTAATTAAGGGATTATTTGGTTTGAAGACAAGTTATGTTGAAATTAATTATGCTGAAAATTAATTATGTTAGGATTAATTATCCTGTGATTAGTTCTTATTGACTGTTTGATATGTTGTATTATTCATGGGATTAGGGATGTTCAAAGCCGATCCGAAATCGAAAACCGAACCGAACCGAAGCTTAATGGCTTACTGGTAACGGCTTAACGGCTTAACGGACGGGAACAGATTAAAATTTTTTTATTAACGGCTTACCGGTTTGGGGGCGGATCATTGAATAATCAAAAACAAAAACCCTTGAATAATCAAAAACAAAAACCCTTGACCGGTTGACCCGTCTGTCTCTATAGTCTATTCTCTAAAACTAACGCATTCCTAAATAATCAAAAGACAAAATCATAAAAACCCTAACGCCTAAACCAGCAGCTACCTCCCAGCAGTCCTCGTCGTCGTCGACTTCCACCAGCCACCGGTCTTCCTCTCGCCGTCTCGTCTCTCCCTCTCGCGGCTTCTTATCTCTTACTTATGATTCCCATCAAAATCAACTGATGACATACTTACTCTAGTAGTAGAGGTACCGCAACATTTTTCTTGGAGAAAAACCAAACTGGGTTTAAGAGATGAACGTGCCCTGTGAAGGGATTTGAAAAATGGGTCAGAGATTAAGCTTCTCCATTGTTTGCAAACGCACCTTAACCTGCACAATGTCTTTACGCGTAGCCTTGACAAGATGTCCATCATCACATCCTTGGACAGCATTATCATCTCTGTTGCAGTACATATGAGTACAGAAGCATGGTGATAAGAAGAAAGTGGAATTGATTCAATGTGTTCTTTTTTCTGTTACTGTACTTTTTTGTTTGTGATCTAGTTGCTTACACTATGTTGTTTCAAATGGGGAATTCCAATGTTTACCTCTTGATAGTTTATCAATGTGTAAAGTTTAATTATAATAATAGTGAGACTTTTTATTATCATATGTTCCAAAGGCAAGTGTTTCATCCTTTTCTGAAGAATTCAGAAAGCAAGGTCACATGATTGTGAACTTCCTTGCTGATTACTATCAAAACATTGAAAAATATCCAGTTTGTAGCCAAGTCAATCCAGGCTATCTCAAAAGAGATATTATTCCAGGGATAACTCATTGGCAAAGTCCTAATTTTTTTGCTTATTTTCCTTCTTCTGGTAGTACTGCTGGATTCCTAGGCGAAATGCTTAGTGTTGGATTTAATGTGGTAGGGTTCAATAGGATCTCATCCCCTGCTGCAACTGAACTTGAGAGCAAATATCTCTAAGCATTCAGTCGTGTGAGAGTTTACTGTTTAGCTGTATTTTCTTGAGCAGTCATGAACTTTAGGAACTGGGGACTGACTCGGCACATGAACACTTATTTTCAGTTTTATAAATCTAGAATCATTGATAATTTTGCTAGGCCGATGAACCGCCCGATAAGAGCTAAACCGATATCAATCTGCCCGATACCTTATCGGGTGGCTAGCGGATTAATACATTTAAAAGCCGATAACCGATAAGCCAAACCGTTAAGAGTAAATAACCGCCCAATCCGCCCGATAAGCAGCCCTACCTGGGATTGTCAATTTTAAGTTCTTATTAACTGTTTGATATGCTGTATTAATACTGGGATTGTCAATTTTACTGCTTTATCCTGTGATAACTTATTCTGGGATTACTATTCAACCGTCTGGTGATATAAGTTATTCCACTATTTTAATCACGGGATAACTTATCGCAGGATTAGTAACCAAATAAGGGGTCGTTTGGTTGGAAAGAAGTTATCACAAGATTAATTATTCCGGGATTAGTTATTCCACCTTTCTATGGAGATAAAAAAACACTACAATCCAATGATGACTAATCCCGGGATTGATTATACCGCAGTTTTCCACCAACCAAACATGGGATAAACTCTTCTTAAATTTAGTCCCCGGATTAATTATTCTTTATCCCTCGTACCAAATGTGCCCTAAGGAATAAGGCGATACTAAATTTTTATCCAAGATTATTTTTACTTATCCATCATACCGAACGAAGTGTTACCGCAACCGACAAAAGAATGGTGAGAGAAGCCTGGACAGGAAAAAGAAGGGGAAGCTTGGACTAACAAGCAAAATAAAGGACATTAGCACACTATACAAGGTTTAGCAGGTCAAATAGACCTGAAATGATTCATTTCTGTGGATGCAAGATTGGAACAACATTACCTGCAGTCCACAAGATTATCTTATATTACAACAGCATTTAGCCACCACAAATGGAACCTAAATTGGGAGGATAGAGGTTAGGGTATTACTGCGACAATTCTTGTGCAATCCGCCTCAGCTTCATATGACTCGAAAGATCACCTACCTTGCCAAAACAGCTGATAGGCAATTGTTCCCTGATCTTTTCAACCCGGCAAGATTTCTTCTTTCGGGAACAAAGGCTCATCACTCAAATATGGAATGCCAATAGAACTGCAGCAAGAAGAAAAAAATTATCCGAGTACCCAACAAGTAGAAGCAACTCAACTACTCAAAGCACAATTTTGACTGAGCCATGGGTCCTACAAAACTTCACTACCAATGCGTAACACAAACGTCAACAAGCATAAGGCTAAGTATTTCAAGATATACATAAAGAGAGCTCAACTCACCACCACATTAAATGCAAGGAACATGACATCTTTCAGCTTTATCCAATGTATAACAGCATAGTTCTACCTTAAAACCTATGAAATTTTGGAAAACAAACCAAAAAGGAAATATGGCTCCTTGTCCTATCAGGAAGAGGGGTAATCTATTCCTGAGTAGTCAAGCAAATTAAGATTCCAATATATTGCAATATTCCTGAGAGCGTCCTGGAGGACTATAATGTTAACATTTGCCAATAACATTCTCCATTCACAAAATACAAAACAATGATATTCCCGAGATGCCCCCTAATGAGATATTGCCTTAAACAAGACCATAACAAATCCACCGAGTTTCGAAGGCTGCGGTTGGTCCAAAGGATCGGCCCCAGACGGATTTCTCGGTCATCAAAAAAAAAAAAAAAAAAAAAAAAAAAGACCATAACAAAGAGTTAATAGTTAAACAAGATAACAATGAGCTACTTTAATTTCCTTTTTTTTTTTTTTTTTTTTGAGAAGGTAAAGTGTCCAGTATATTCAAAAAGTCATCTGTGCTGGAAGCCAAAATAGGCAATTACAATATGGAAAAGCAAAAATATAGTCCTTGTTCTACAAGGAACTCAAAACATCTAGGATTGAATCAGGATCCTCTACATATTCTGATTTACACCAAAAACAAAAAAGAAGAATACACTTCATCTTAATTTCTTTCTACCAACTTAATTTCTTTCTACCAACTTAATATGAGCTACTTTAATTTCTTTCTACCAACTTAATACAAGGGCGCAAATAAGGTGGGATGAATCAAGACCCAACCAGAGGGCGACCACAATCCCTCATTCTGTAGTAGGAAGAGTTAAATGTGCCCAGTTGTGGCTCTATGTGCTTCAAAGTCCAAACCTATAACCTCTGCGTCATGATGATGTAAAAAAATACTAGCCTTAAAATCTACACTAAGGTTCACCAACTGACAACTTCCCTTAATTTGGGGAGAGAGTGTGAGAGAGAAAGAGGAGTTGAATCAAGAAGATTGTTCACCTAAGTTGCTCCGACACGGCAATTTAGATGCTGCACCCGTGTTGACATGACACGAATATGGGTGTGGGTATGGATACTTTGAGTGACCATAACAAGACCACTATTTCCAATATTACCATCAACAGTTGGATACTTTGATCGCAATTGATGAAAAAATTCGAGACGGAATACAATTTGATTCCCGAAATTAGAACCAAAACTAGGGTAAATTTGAAGAAAATAGCATACCTTATCTGGGAAAAAATCCTTTACAATGGATTTGCAAAGTAAAAAGTGGTGATGACACCTGTTGCTGCCAATACAGTGGATTACATAGATGAACGGCACAATTAGTTCTCTTCCAGGTGCAACAGCACAATTTCAAGTAAAAGGTTATCAATGTTTCACTTTCTCCTCCCTCTATTCCTAAAACATTCCTGAGAAACCTCATAATGCATAGTGTTAACTGCTGACTCTTTCTGCAGGACTTGTATACCTAGGCTACAAGGAGCAAATTACCTTCTTGCAAAAAAATCTTCTGATCCCCATTACTGTCTGGAGGAGAAGATAGGAATGACAGATTGGAACCAAAGAAAGTATTCACCCAGAAAAAGTGCGGATAAAGTCTCTACTGACTGCATCCTGACAAACAAAAATTTCTATTTGCCAATTCCAAATTAAAGAATATGTAAAATTCCCGAATCTACAAAGATTATCCCAATGAATGTTTGTTCTTGCAAAAAATCTCCCATTTGTTGTGAAAGGCTATTTTGCGCGAACTCTCCAAAATGTTGTTGAACCGTGTCCGATTCTCCAAAAATGCACTACTTTTGGAGGATACGACACACACCCGGCGACATTTTCGGAGAGTTTGAGCAACATAGGTGAAAGGAAAGAGGAAATAGAGACTGATCTTTGAGCTCTTCCCCATCCTGATATCTTTTGCTCAAATAAATGCAAAGCATAAAAAAGTTAGGCTGGTACGGACATTGTCATAGACAAGTAGTAATATTGGAAATAGTGGAGGAAGACATAAAAAACTGTTGATCGTAACATAGACATGATAAGTCACTAAAAGGGCAGCTCGGTGCACTACGCTCTCACTATGCACAGGTCCAGGGAAGGGCAGAACCACACTGGGTCTGTTGCATGTTGCTATAGTTGGGACAACATCAATAGCATATAAAATACGTCATAGGAAATAAAAAGAACAACAAATCTGCTGTAGTTTTTAGTCAAGCTTTTTATGTCAAAAAGTAAACAAGAGAGAGATTTATTTGAGGGGAATAACACTTTTCTGCAGCCAACAAACTGTATTGAGGTGCCACTAGTAGGGGTGGGCATATATCGGGTAAAACCGATAACCCGAACCGTTAATTACTTATTGGGTTATCGGTATTGGTTATTGGGTTAACGGTTCGGTAACGGGTAAAAAAAAAATTTATTGGGTTATCGGTTCGGGCTCGGTTTAGCAATTCTGTTATTGGGTAAACCGATAACCCAATAAGGGTTTACTAATTTACTAGTTTACCCTTAAGTATATACTAGTAATACTAGGGTTTCATATACTAATTTTCTCTTTCTTAGTTCTTTCTCCGCCAGTCCGCCTCACTCCCTGTCACCCTCAGTCCTCACCCTCAGACCTCACCAGTTCACCGCCAGTCCGCCACCGGCCACACGGCTCAAGCCCTCACCAGTTCTCCGCCTCACGACTCATGCGGTCACGCCCCCACGGTTGAGCCCGTCAAGACTCCGTTTTCTATTATCTTTTTCCGGCAGAGCATTGCACTAAGGTCAGTGTTTCACATCCCATTTCTGAATTCGTCTTAGTTTGGTATCTTAAAAATCAATTTTTGCATATTTTCCTTTTTTATGAAGCTCGAAAAATGGTTTCCCTAAAATGTGACAGAATTAACCCACAGTGACACAAAAGCATTTTCGCTGATTAGGAGACGTTTGAGCTAGTTTTTAGTTTATACTACACTGATTGTTTGGTTTCTTGAAGACATATTTTGAAGACTCACAAATCCTGTTCGAAAGGGATAAATATTTGGTTTCTGGATTCAACATTAGGGTACAGTTACTGAAACTAGGAATGCTAAGCCTCAAATTAGCATTTCCTTATTCCTATGCCAATGACCAAAGTTCATAGCTTCCACATAAATATTTTCTTCTATCATATTTTCCTTTTTTATGTGTAGTTATATGTGTTTCATTTTAAGATTTTAAGCTAAATCTGTAGTTATATGTGTTTCATTTTAAGATTTTGTTGCCTCGCTGCTTGATTTCTTTTAAATCAAACTCACAGTGACACAAAAGCATGGCTGAAAATATCATGATTGATAAGGTGATTGGTGAAAGTGGAGCTTCTAATTCAAATGCGACATCATAATCTCAATCAGTTCAATCGAAAGTAAAGAGACAAAGAAAAAAGAGGTTTGTTGCATCTGAATGTGCATTTAGCACTGGAGGGCGTATTCTTGATTCATTTAGGAGTTCATTGACTCCTAAATTGGTGGAAGTTCTAGTGTGCCTTCAAGATTGGCTTCGAATGTGAGCCATTACTTGTAAGTGTTGAGGAAGATTTAGATGTTCTCGAGCAACTAGAACAAGGTAGCAATATTTTAGTTTGTTTGATTGTATATTATTTTTATATTTATAAATAGTTTATTTAATTATTTTGTTGGTTTGACTTATTAATATATATTTCTCATAGATTTTGCCAATCTTGGAAACGAACCCTGCGATGATGATGTGTAGAATCTTAGATAGTTGTAAGTTAAAACTTTAGTAAGTTAATTATTCAACTTATATAAACACATAGTATAATTACAAATATTACTTGACTTAATATATTTTCTTTTTATGTTTAAATAGGTGTGAACCATGCCTCGACTTTGTGGTCTCAAAGCTATCTCACATGTTTGGAGTCACTATGAAAGGACTGAAGAAGGTGATGATGGATAGTGGAAAGTAAGATGTAGTCTATTGTCATCTTGTTTTATGTTACAATGCACGAGAAACTGGTACTAAGTCCTTAATGAGGCATGTTGAGCGTTGGTTTGGAGCGCCAATTTGGTGAAGCCTATAAGGATTGAGTTAGTTGTTGTGTTGTTTACTTGAATTTGAACTACTAGTATTATGTTTGACTTTGGACTTGTTAATCTTAAGGTTGCTACTACTTTGTATTGTTATTAATGTATTTTGAACTATACTTTGGAGTTTGGACATTACTGTGTGTACTAAGAGTCCTTTGAATGGGAAGCTTTTACCCTCTTCGTCTGCAGCTTCCGCCCAACAATGCAAATATGGATGTCATTGTGTACCATCTGGCCTCATCTAAGGTGAGAATTTTAACTTATCTTGAATTTGTGAAATTTATAATATATGCGTTTGAGGATGCTGGTTCCTATCTCTGTCTACTGTGCTTCGTGTTGGAAAAAGGCTAAAGTTAAGGGGCTTGAGTGAAAATATTATCTTTGAATCTGCATCTTGACAGCTGCTATTATCGTTTAGGGTGTGTGGTATGAAGGAAAAACATTTTTCGGAAAATATTTTCCAATTTTCCCACGTTTGGTTGGCTTAAATGTTTTTGGAAAACATTTTCCTTATCAACTCATTTTCCTCCCATTGGAGGAAAATGGTTTTCCTTATCAAGAGAAGGAAAAACATTTTCCAAAACTCCTTCTCAACATTCCCCGCCCTCACCAACCCAACCCCCCTCTCCAAAAAGTTACTTTTTTTTTAAATTTCAATTTTTCTGTTACCACCCACCCTACTACCCCTCCCACCCCACCCCCCAACCCCCCGACAAAAAAATTTACGTTTTTTTTCTGCACCACCCACCCCCATTCTCCACCCCCCCCCCAATACAAAAAAATATTTTTTAAATATGTTTTTCAGTTTTAGTTATTTTTTATCGGTTTAAAGGTTCAAAATTTTACAAGTACCAAAGTTATGAGTTCGGAGGTTTATGTGTTTGGAAGTTTACGGGTTTAGAAATTATAAAGTTTACGGGTTCGAAATTCCGCGATTTCGAAAGTTTATTGGTTCCAAAGTTTATGAAATTCGTGGATTCAGAAGGTTGTTGGTTTGAAAGTTTATGGCTTCATGTTTATTCTATCTAAATTATTTATGAATACTCTTGAGAAGTCATTTTCCTTAATTTGCGTACCAAACACCGGAAAATGAATAAGATTACTACTTGTTTTCCAAGAAAACATTTTCTTGGAAAACATTTTCCACGGAAAACATTCTCCGTTATACCAAACACACCCTTAGTTACTGAGTTACATATATGTAAGCCATTCAAGCAACTTGATGAGTTGGGAGATATTGTTTTGTTATAGAGTATGCTAGTTTTTGGATTAACCGGGCTGATTAGGCATGTCAACCAGCTTCCAGTGAAACTTTATGCCATTCTTCAACGAGGAACTGAGTAAATACTGAAATAGGTAGTCTTCATACTGCTGCACAGTAAATAAATTTTCGTCTCTTTCCATCAATTGCTTGACTTCAGCGTTCAGCCTCTGTGAGCTTTGGCAAAGGCCATGGGTAAAATATATATATACTCTCTTAGTTTTAGTTTTACCTTATCGGATAAACCGATAACCGAACCGATAATGATCAATAACCGATAACTGATAACCGATATCTTATCGGTTTGGTTATCGGGTTATGATATTTGTAAACCGATAACCGATAGGCAAAATCGATAATATTCAAAATCGAACCGAACCGAACGATGCCCACCCCTAGCCACTAGTAATTTCTTATATTTTCGCTTCTCCATATCTTCTTTTTTGATAAGGTATAAGTTTATTAAAAAGGTACCAAGATGGTACTCCATGTCTTATGTAACAAATTACCATGTACTAGAATAAAGAAAGAAAGGAAACTAGAAGAGTCATCACCGCAAGCAAAAAACATATATGGAACCAGACTTCCTAGGTTATCCATTTTAGCGGATAGATTGGAAGTTTGTTGATAGTTGCAGAATCTGCAATCCTTACAGAATAACAAAAGGAAGACCCCCCCCCCCCCCCACACACACACACACAGAGAGAGAGGGGTAGGGGGGGGGGTAGGGGGGAACAAAACGGAAAAGGAAAACGAACCGA
>NC_032000.1:40250094-40286845 GCF_001879085.1 Nicotiana attenuata | reverse complement strand
GGGGGGGGGGGGGGGGGGGGTTGAACAAAGGAAAAGAAAGCCCAAATAAAAATAAAGAAAAAGAAAACTAAAAAGGCATCAATTGCACAGAAAAAGCTTCATCTAGTGTAGCAACAGAAATACATTCCTACAACAATTAAGAAAACTCAACCATGTCTATCAACAATTTTTCAAATCCAAAGAGATCAAAAAAGAAAACCACAACAGCCATGAAACTATAGAATCAACAGAATGAACTCTGGAAAGCTATTATGGCTTGTTTTTATAAGGTAAATTTTTCTTTCAAAATTATGAAAGGTCAAAATAAAATTTTAGGTTTTTTCTACAATGGAAAGATAAGGTAATTATGGATAAACAAGCTTAGGTTAGCAGACTCACCAATCAAGAAAATTAGAAGAACCACAGAAGAAAGCATTTGAACAGGTCGATTATATTTCATATAATACTGAGACCGTTGTAGCTGTCGTTGCACTGCTCCATACCAACCATCGAGTTGCTTCTCATAATTTTCATCGCATCCATCAAGGCAAATCCTACTCCTCTCATAACATGTGTTGATGCCCTTTATTGAAAAATCAGATTAAGTAAGAATTAAAGGGCATCATCAATTGATGAAGGAAATAAAACTATTTACAAGATTAAAAAATCAAATCCCTTTATTCAAATTTATTTGACCTCAAAAGGTAAAACTATATGATTTTGATCATAATTCCTTGGAAATTTTATATTCAATAGTTTTACTATATTCCTTATTATAGATAGAATTCTTAATCTAGTTTTTAATTGTTCAAGTTTCATTTTCAAATAATCCACTAGTGTTAATATTAACATAAATTGTTAAATCTTGAAAAAGAGAGTCAAATTATGTCACATAAAATAGGACAGAGGGAGTCATCCATGTTGGATACTACAGAAAAAAATACACACCCTTGTCAATGGCTGAGATTGTGGCAATGTACTATCAGCTTCTTGGTGATCATCAGGATTGAATTTCAACTTCCTGTAACCATTCTTCGACCACTTCAACTTCGTTGCAGATTCCATGCAATTCAACAGCCCTTGAATACTGGGGATCTTGTGAGTGGATGGTGCAGGTTCTTTGCCGTAAATGTTATCAGCCACTGTGATCTTCCAAGCACCAACGTCAGCACAAGCACTTGCTGTCTTCCGGTGCCCTGAGAACTTCTCATCCTCAATGTGACCTGCATCCACTAAGTGAGACGAACTCTTTGAATACTCTGGCATTCCTTGCTTACGATCCTCTTCCCACAATGCTGGTTTCTGCTCTGCTTCATGAACTTTTACAAAGTTTTTCTCTGCAAAAGATGAAGAGGCCGGCGGTCCTGAGAGAAACGCAGCCAGTTCATTGAGTTCCCTCTCATCCAAGCGCACCCATTGATTCCCTTGTGAAGTAGCTGATTCATTTAGACTCTTCTCTACTTTCTTAATTTGATTGTCTATTGCAATAACAAATTCATGGTGCCTTTCTTTAGCATCATCAGTTGAAGCATTATCGTAGCTCGAACTAACTGCCCGTTCAAATTCCTCCAACTGCATTAACATCCAAAAATTCAGCTTTAATCTTTCTATTACATCCAACAATAACACTTCACATGCGAGTACACATGTAAATTAATCATTTCTTTTCAGGCCTTTGTCCTAGTGTGGAATATAAAGGATCCATATAGCCAACCCCAACTAATTTGGGATTACGATGTGCTTTTTATATTTGGGAGCGGGGGAGGGGTAGTACCTGCCATTTAGCAGTGCCAAGGGTAGTCCTTAGATCTCTGCATAGCTCATCCGAATTCCAACGACCAGAAGTATCCTTCAACGCATGAATCCATGTTCTATAAGTTGATTCCATCCTTTAAAAGGAAATCAAATAAATATTTCAATGAACATGGCAAAACCTCACAAATGAAAAACCAAGAAAGGCTTTAATCTTTGCACAGAAACATTCACACAGAACATATTTATAACTAAAATCCAATAAGAACTCTAATAAAACTAACCTAAACCTACCAATACTATTTAAAAAATTGTGTTTCAAGGAATTTTAGGGGTTTAAAAAACCTACAAAACAAATTAGAAATATTTCAGGAAAAGGGAATTACAAAGGAAATTTTAAATTACCTATCAGCAGATTCTTGAACCTCTTCTGCAGCAGAAAAGAAGGGATCTTTCTCCCACCGATCAAAATACGATCCCATATCCTCCAAAATCGAATTTTTACAAATAATTGGCAAACAAATGAGGGAAAACCCCAAAATTGAATTTAATTGACAAATACTACGGAAAATCTTCTAAGAGATTATGAATTTCTAAGCAAAATAAATCTACGAATATTGAACTAATCCAAGTATACGTTAGATTGTCATTTGCTTGTATCAAATTTAAAGTAGAAAGATGTTCTAGAAAAGTACTTGTAATTGTGATTTCACTTTATTAGTTGGGAAGATAAGATAATGGTTAGTGGTTTCCGTAAAACACATGATTTATTTAAATTAATCGTGCCGCACGCGTAAGGGCATCTCCAACAATCACTCTATTTCTACTCCAACAATCACACTATTTTTTACATCAAATTTTCTCTCTCTTCTATATTATATTATTATCTTCTATTTACTTTTCATTTTTTATTTCCTTCAAACTAATACTCTCTTTTTTCTTTTTTCCATATTCATTATATAAAATTCACATTCACCACTTATATAATCATTTATTACAAAATTTTACATAAAGGATAAATTAACAAAAAGTGAAATCATTAATAAAACATAATTAAATAAATATTACATCATAGTCAAATTTAATTTAAGTACCACATAAATATTTAATTTTCGCCTCTATTCTCCCATAAATGCTCGATTAATGCATTACGAAGTGCAAAATGCGCATCTTTATCCTTAATTTTTTTGTGTCAAATTAAAAATTGTTCAAATCGGTGATCTTGATCTACTACCATTTCTACCGTAGGAGCTGGACATTCACGCACATCTTCAATTGGTGCATTAATATCACGCTCGTCCTCAATTATCATGTTGTGCAGTATAATACATGTGGTCATTATATCACGTAGGACCTCTTTTCTCCAAAAACGTGACGGGCCTGCAACAATTGCAAAACGCGATTGCAAAACTCCGAATGCACGTTCAACATCTTTTCTTTTTGATTCTTGTTTCATTGCGAAATATCTCTTCTTTGCTGAATGTGGTTCCCGAATAGTTTGTACAATAGTAGACCATTTTGGATATATACCGTCAGCTAAATAATAACCGGTGTCATATTCTTTTCCATGAATAACATAGCGCGCTGGAGGAGCAATACCATTAGCGAGATTGGAGAATAAATTTGATGATTCTAAAACTTTAATGTCATTGTTGGTACCGGGCATACCAAAATATGCATGCCATACCCAAAGGTCGTAATCAGCTACAGCTTCAAGAATAATTGTTGGGGATCCACCTTTTATGTACTTTAATTATAATGTATTTTTATTTTATGTATTGTTATTTTTAAATAATGGTTATATTTCTTTTTATACAATTATAACAATAATAAATTAACTTATAATTTATATAAATATAATATATACAAAAATTAAATATATAAAAANTGCGTAAAAATAAGGAAAAGGTTCTCTGTCCGAGTTGGTTGACTATAGCTGTGAATGGGTGATTTTATTAAATTTTGAGCTTTGGACTAAATAATACTCCTTCCGGTCCAAAATAAGTGATTTTTTGGCCTTTTTTTTGTGGTCCAAAATAAGTGATTTTTCCAGATTTCAAGAATGAATTAANATGGAGTACCATTGGAGCAATTTTACTCTATTTCTTGCACCAATTTTAGATTTGGTGCAAAAAATAGAGTACCATTGGAGATGGCCTAAGAGTTTCCAGGAAGAATGATTCTGGTAAAATAATTTTTTAAATTTTATTTTATTTTTGTTAGTTGAAAAAAAAAATCTCACCCACTATGACGAAAAAGATATGACTTCCTCTGTTCCAGAGTTTATGTGAACCTATTTTTTATTTGGTCCGTTCAAAAAAGAATAACCTCTTTTTAAATTTGGTAACAATTTAACTTAAACTTATAATTTTACCCATAATGAGAAACTTTTATAACCACACAAATACTTTGGGCCCCTTTTTGACTTGTTTAGGACCACAAATTCTGAAATTATTTATTTTTTCTTAAACTACATGGCCAGTTAGTTCACTACGTCCAATTCAGCGAACACGAAACAAGAGGGATTTAAAGTATTCATTTTAAATGAATTGAAATGTCTAAATTAAATTCCATGAAGTTCAGGGGGAAGAAATAGGAAAACAGAGTAAGCATAACTGCATAAGTCTCTATTTGATTCTGTCCTAAGTAAATAATTTTGGCATGTTGATTATGTGTTGTAAATCTAAGATAGATAAATAAATATACTGTTTCAATAATACAAATTCTAGATCAGATAATTCACACGTTTTCAATAGAATGGCTATGGGTTAGGGAATTAGGCGTGCGGTCAAAACGAGTGTGCGTAAAAATAAGGAAAAGGTTCTCTGTCCGAGTTGGTTGACTATAGCTGTGAATGGGTGATTTTATTAAATTTTGAGCTTTGGACTAAATAATACTCCTTCCGGTCCAAACTAAATAGATTTTTAGGTTCCGTTTTTTTCGTTTTGGTTCCGTAAAACTAAACGTTANATGGAGTAAATAGTGTTGGAATATGTGTTAGGAGTGTTTATGTGAGATAGTAAAGGTTAATATGGTCAATTCCATTGCTAACTAATGCTAAAAGGTGGGTTTCTTAATCTGTGTGAAAACACCCAAAAAATCACTTATTTTGGACCGGAGGGAGTGTTGTGTGGCAATGCCTTTCTTGTCATTTTGTGGTTGAAAATCAATTGACAAAGAAATCAAGTTTTCTTTCTTCTCTAAAATTGACCGTTGCACCTTTGTCTTTTTGTTGATGATTTCACTTCAGATTATGGTTTTAAGTCCCGGTATGCTCTTTAGCAGAAGCCTTGTGCTCTATCATCGTCCTTCTCTCTTTCAATTTTTAGTTTTATATTTGGTGTTCTACATTTCAATTTTACGGGTAAAAAATTTTCTATTAGAAGCAATTTCATTTCCATGACTTGAACCTAAAAATTATCCTTAAAGTTAAAAGAGTATGTACCATCTCACTCCAATTTTTAGTGATGCTTGTCCTTCTCAAGTAGGAGTGGCAAACGGGCGGGTCGGGTCGGATATGGTTCGGGTTGAAAACGAGTAATAAAAACAGATAAATTATTCGTTCCGACTCATATTTAATACAGATAAAAAACAAGTTAAAAGAATATGGTCTTATTCATATTTTACCCGTTTTTAAAAAGTTTATTATCCAACTCATTTTCTAGTGGATAATATGAGTGATTAACTTTTTTATTTTAACAATTTTGCCACCACTATTCTCAAGCTGTCATAAGTGCCTAAACCAACTTCATTATTTTGACAACGATGTTTTTGTGAAAATGTATGTATTGTAAAATTTTGATAGTTTTTCGTAAATTTTTATCGTCTCTTTAGCACCAAACACTTCTGCGGACTGCGGTAGGAAATGGGCAATTGTTGTTTTTGTAAATGATTGATATTCTCTTGCTACTAGTAAAATTTTCGCACTATCTTTATCCTTGAGGTTTCAAAGAGAGAAAAATTGCCCTTTGCTTTTGACTTTGTTGAAAAACAAAACTTTAATTCTTGAAATGAAATAAATATAGCTAGCTTAATTGTATTTGTTTAACTGTTTAGTTAATGGATATGACATCTTCTATATATCATCAATAAACGTACGTCAGAAAGAATGGTTGATATGTCATTCGATTGTTCGTCTATATCATCAAGCATCTTGTGTATTATAAGTAAATATAGTTAGTGTTCCTTTTACTCCATATTATGGGTATTGTCACAGGGGCGTTTTCTGTCTGCCAAAAACCTGACCGTTGTGCGGCAATCAAGTCCTTACTTGGCTCAGCCTTCATCCGATTTCTTTCACTTTCGAGGTTTAACCCTTAGAATAGTTCGAGGCAACATAAAATAGATAAGGCACACGCAGAATTACGGTAATCCTTTCCCAACCTTTTATAAATGAATTACAAAGGAAAATCTCGAGTTTGGCAAGGTGCTGCCACCCTTGGCAGACACCAATTCACAAAATTGCCAACTCTTGCACAATCTTAAAAAGGCCCTGTCTAAGACATTTCGTGCTGCCCATTGATTTTGGCATGGCAATGGCACATAATTTGCCATGCTCAAGCCTTGACATAGACAACCTTATGTCTACATCTTGCCTATTTTCCCTCCCTACGTACTTAGACGATTTTAGGGTCTCCTAGCACACATATTTATAGTGTAGTCAGCCCTTTTCAGTTTTTCTATTTCAGTTGACATCCCCAACTGATAGGATATGATCACCCATGATAAAAAAGCGTGCATGTCATGATCTAACATGCCTAAAAACATATATACACTTAGCCCCATTATCAGCCATTCTTTCGACAAGGCAGTTGTAACCGCCCTACTGCACAGCATGTGCCCAGCACACTTGGTAACCGCTCCATGTGCGCTGCATGTGCGTGTTTCTGGCCAGCTGCTGCACGCCCAAGGCTGGCATTGCGCCCAGCCTTTCCCTTTGACACTACTCCGCCTCAATGCCACAGCCACAACCCGTCATCCATGACTTAGCCGATCACACGCCCGCTGCCACAGCCGCTTGTTCATGTCAAGTCGCCCCTACTTGATCAAGTCTGCCCTTTGCCAATGCCATAGCTGATATTAGCATCAAGTCACCAAGCCATGATGCCATTTCCCTTGCTAAGTCGTTTGCCCACAAATTACTTAGGTGCCAGTCCGCTCACCTAAGCCAAGGCAATACCGTGTTGCCAATGCCACTGCCTTGGCACTAAGCCCCGTTTTCTTAGCGCCTAGGTCTTTCCCGCATTGACTTGTCAAGCTTCCGTCCAGCCCGCCTTGTTCCTTCAAGACCTTGGCCTTTGCTTGCACACAGCCCACTCGTGCTTTAGTGTAGTCCGTCACACCTTAGCCTTGCAACAGTTTGTTGTCATTGACAACGCCCGCATTGTCTTGCATGTTGATTGCCCCGCGCATAGGCCAATGGCAAGGCCATCATGCCAAATCCTTGCCACTGTCGCGCCATTTGCCGATCATCTTTGTCAAGGGTCTAACAAACCACCCTAACCAGTTGAATTCGACTCCCTCGTCGAACAATCCCAACACATGCTCGCCATTTGCAAAGACATCACAAGTTCAACACCCTTTTGAGAATTACGTTGTCGTTGCCTTTAAGTGCAACGTTTTTTCTCATTTGCCTTTCCTGTCCGTCATTCCTACAGTAAATCCAGCACGCAACTGACTTGATTTGAAAGAACCCACTACTGATTTTGGCACCCATCCACTCTAAAATTTTGCATACTGCCTTCCTTGCCTTTTCTGAATTTTCTAAGCACGGACAGTCCCTTCCACGAACAAGCACATTGACCCTTGTCTTGCCGTCTTGTTAATCGCCGTTTTGTCCTCATTACGAACCTGCTCCGCTCTGATACCAGTTGTCACAGGGGCATTTTCTGTTCGCCGAAAAACCTGCCCGCTGTGCGGCAGTCAAGTCCCTACTTGGCTCAGCTTTCATCCGATTTCCTTCGCTTTCGAGGTTTAACCCTTAGAATAATTTCAAGGCAACATAAAATAGATAAGGCACACGCAGAATTATGGGAACCCTTTCCCAACCTTTTATAATAAATCAATTAAAAAGGAAATCTCGAGTTTGGCAAAGTGCTGCCACCCTTAGCAGACACCAACTCACAAAATTGCCGACTCTTGCACAATCTTAAAAATCCACTGCCTGAGACATTTCGTGCTGCCCCACTGATTTTAGGAAGGCAATGGCACATAATTTGCCATGATCAAGCCTTGATATAGACAACCCTATGCCTACATCTTGCCTATTTTCCCTCCCTAGGTACTTAGACGATTTTAGGGGCTGCTAGCACACATATCTATAGTGTAGTCAGCCCTTTTCCGTTTTCCTATTTCAGTTGACACCCCAACTGATAGGACATGATCACCCATGAAAAAAGCGTGCATTTCATGATCTAACATGCCTAAAAACGTGTATACACTTAGCCCCATTATCAGCCACTCTTTGGACAAGGCAGTTGTAACCGCCCAACTGCACAACATGTGCCCAACACACTTGGTAACGCTCCATGTGCGCTGCATGTGCGTGTTTCTGGCTAGTTGCTGCACGTCCAAGGCTGGCATTGCGCCCAGCCTTGCCCTTTGACACTGCTCTGCCTCAATGCTATAGCCACAGCTTGTCGCCCATGACTTAGCCGCACACACGGTGCGCTGACACAACTGCTTGTTCATGTCAAGTCGCCCCTACTTGATCAAGTCTTCCCTTTGCCAATGCCATAGTTGATATTAGTATCAAGTCACCAAGCTATAATGTCATTTTCCTTGCTAAGTCGTTTGCCCACAAATTACTTAGGTACCAGTCCGCTCACCTAAGCCAAGGCAATACCGTGTTGCCAATGACACTGCCTTGGCACTAAGCCGCCTAGTCTTAGCGCCTAGGTCTTTCCCGCATTGCCTTGTCAAGCTTCCGTCCAGCCCGCCTTGTTCCTTCAAGACCTTGGCCTTTGCTTGCACACAGCCCACTCGTGCTTTAGTGTAGTTTGTCACACCTTAGCCTTGCAACAGTAGTGTAGTCCGTCACACCTTAGCCTTGTAACAGTTTGTTGCCATTGACAATGCCCGCATTGTCTTGCATGTTGATTGTCCCACACATAGGCCAATGGCAAAGCCATCATGCCAAATCCTTGCTACTGCCGCGCCATTTTCTGATCAGCTTTGTCAAGGGTCTAACAGGTATTTAGATAGAAATGTTTTCAAAGTTTAATTTGAAATGATCATTTTTGTTATTTTGTGGAATAAAAGATACGCTATCCGGGACCCAAACGTCACAGAAACTAATAGGAAAACATTTTTGAAGAAGTAACCCTAAAATACAATTTTTCCTTAAAAAAATGTTCCATAAAATTTCAAAACCTTAGATATTCAAAATTTAACCAAACCAAGCCAAATCCACCTCAATATTTGTTGGGTTTGTGAACAAAGTTCCACATTGGTAGCTGAAAAGATTAGGAGCCTACATATAAGGTGTAGGGATCTTGTAATGGTGTGAGACCTTTTGGGAAAAACCGTGCGGGATTGGCCCCAAGCGAATAATATCACACCATGTTAAGAATATTTTTGGGTCATTTTAGTCCAACAATTAGTATTAGAGCCCAGGTTTGGCGGGACGAGTATGGAGATGGCAAAGTGATGGTGCGGCCCGTGCGTGCACACAAGAAGAAGCTAGTTGCGGACTTCAGTTGCCATAATACTCTAACAATGTGGGTGGCATACAGTGAATCACAAAAATTAACCCGTGGATCGTGGCAATGGGCCACATGGAGCTTAGTTCGAGGGGAAGACCCGTGAATCGTGATAGTGAGCCACATGGAATTTAGTTTGAGGGGGAAATTGACCTGTGGACCGTGACAATGGGCCACATGGAGCTTAGTTCGAGGGGGAGACCCATGAATCATGGTAGTGAGCCACATGGAACTTAGCTCGAGGGGAAATTGACATGTGGATAATGACAATGAGCCACATGGAACTTAGTTCGAGGGGGAGATTGTTGGATGTGCGAACAAAGTCCCACATTGGTAGCTGAAAAGATTGGGAGCCTACATATAAGGTGTAGGGATCTCTTAAATGGTGTGAGGCCTTTGAGGAAAATCGCGCGGGCTTGGCCCAAAGAGGATAATATCACATCATATTAAGAATATCTTTAGACCGTTTTAGTCCAACAATATTAGTGATTTAGACTTGAAAAATTTAGAAAAATTTGGTTGGCATAGCCACTTTTAGACCTTACTAATAGAGTTTGGTCGCATTTTCAAGTCCATTGACAACGTAGCTGAGCATGCCCAATTCTAGTCTTAAAAAGGATAAGCGATTACTTTAAATATAATCGGTCTAAGAGTCCGGAGTCGAATCCCACAAAGAACTAAGGCTTAGCTACAACTGTTCAATATCGCTAAGAAACACAAGTTCGAACAATTGCTAGGTTATAATGATTGCAATTCTTGTTTTAAACTAATTAACTAACAATTATTAAAAGCAAAAAAAATTATTAACTAAGGAGAGTGAGGGTTGGAGATACGATCAAAGAGGCCTAGGGTTACGGTTTTCCCAATTGGTGGAATCTTTCTTGCTACATAAGCTATAATTTAGCCAATTTATTCTCTACAAATTGTCAGCATTCAACTTACCGTAAGTCTCTTTCGAGAAATCACACTAATTTATTAGATATATTCTCTCAAACTATGCTAACTGGCAATTTCTCATAGCTTACTACGATCATGCCAAAGCTTCGTTATCTTTAATCCTGCTTTTAAACTTACAATATTGATCTTTTATATACCTAAGAAGTGATGTTGTTCAATAACTGGCTAAATACATTTGTTCAATCTAACATTATTGAAGCCTAAAATTTAACTAGAATTCATGATAAAATTTCTAACATCGGTCCGAAAACCCACCTCAATCTAAGGTTATTGAAGCCTAGATTCAGCCATAAACGTAGCGCTTGCTTCTTTTAAGCTATATACCAATGATAAGCAGAAAAAATTCACATCAATAAATTTGTATTCTCATTTTAATTTTTAAGTATGAAGGTTGGTCAAATTACTCTATCTTAGTGTAAACATTCGGTGTAATTATGACTATATAATTATGTAATGATACTACTTGATATCAATTATGGTTTTGCACAAGTCAAGAGTAGAGTCATCCACTAACATGGGCTGTGGTGGGACAAATAGGATCCCTCCATCCTTAAATCAGAGGTCTCGAGTTAGAGATCTGGGTATGGAAAAAATTCTGTTATGGAGCGCTTCTCCCTTAAATGGGCTTATGCAGTACGAATTCGAATATAATCGGGCTCCAATTCAGGTACCAGACACCGCGTGGGTAAACCCGACCCCTCCAAAAAAAGCACTAGAGTTCATCCACTTAGCTTGCAAACTACGCATATTACATCCTTAATTCATCGCTAGAATTGTTGTTGATATCCAATGTAATATTTAACCATGCCAATTTCTCTTGCTGGTGACTTTTTACACTTTTCATTTACGTAGATGAAATTCCATCTCTAATAAATAACTCAAGAAAACACATTAGTACTTTTTTCTCATTGAACTACTACTGCTATTGTTTACCCTAAAAATTGGATAACAATTAAACTTATAATGCGGTTTTAAGGATACGTGATTTCACCTAATACCAATTGATAAACGTAAAGATAAATGATGCAAATTGACAATAATATAAAGCAAACCAGCGTTTGGACAGTGCCCTCGGACTAATGAACCCTCGAGCTTGGCAGGGTAAGAATAGCTAAAGAGCAGCAAGTTAATAAACAAAAGAAAGAAATATTATATTGCTCGGATATTCGTGAATGTATGATGTTTACAAATGATGGGGACTCCCCTTTATATACTTGAGGAATCCTAATTATGGTACAATTCTAATTACGGAAGTAAATTCCATGATTGGTACAAATAACCGCCTTTGGTTTGATCTGTTCCAGGATTTCTGCGATCTTCGACCGGTTACGAATATCTTGCCTTTTCGTTATTGTACTTCACTCGAAGTCGGTCATAAATAGTCTCGATTGCTGATGGCTTCGGTCTTGACGGACACCTCGATTCTTGAACTTGACACCTCGTCTTTGTACTATAACCCGATCCATTGTGAGGCTGACCCTCGACGTGATCCCCTGGTCTCGATTAAATAGCAAAATCGGGCAAGCCCGATTTTAACCGTATACAGATAGTCCCCTCGTTTCTTGGAGTGTAATGAGAAGAAATGAACTGAGCCTTCGATTTTATACTTCAACCAATTATGATGTCATTCTTGTGACGTAAGCGACAGAAACGACCAAAGCGTCGCGTCGGTACGGTTCCCAAGATCATTAATTAGCGTCACTTGATGGTCGGCCATTAGTGCCCTCGAACCGTCGCCGTAAATCCTTAAATAGGTCTTCTTCTTACTTCTTTAAACTTTACTTTGAAATTTTCTTGTACTAATATTCAAAATCCTTCTGAGTTTTTCAAGTTTTTCTGCAAGTCCCTAAAGCTACATCTCATTTAGCCTCTCTGTTCTCGCGCAATTTCTAGGCCTCGTTACCAATCTTTCTTCAGAACTATAAATCTCATCTTCTTCTTTCTTTGAATCTACTCCAAAATGGCAAAAACATCCAAAGCCGTTCCTCAAAAGGAGAAAGCTTCTTCATCGCGGCCGGCCGGCGATGCCGGTGGAGCCACGCATCGAGGAGTGCGTTCCCGGGGTGTGCGATCTCACTTCCGATTTCAAGATCGAGAAACCCTCGTCGGTCCCTGGCCGATGTGAGCCGATGTCGAGATACATATGCTCGATAACTGAGGGTGACCTGAAGCAGGCGAAAAAAGATTGCCATTAGGAAGGCAAAGAGGTGGTGATTCCGACCCCTGAAGAGGACATCACCACTCACGTGAAAGGGTTCTTGAGTGTTTACACTTGCCCTTTTACGCTGGGTCCCGTTGACCCCGTTATCCTCGATTTCTGCCGCTAATACCAAATAACCCTGGGCCAGATCCATCCTTCCTTCTGGCGCATTGTTATTTTGCTTCAATTCTTCGTGAGAAGAGTCAAGGGGATGCCTTTTACCCTCGACCATCACATTAGAATGTACAGCCCCCGTCTCTATCGAGGCGGATTAATAAGGCTTCAGCGTCGGGCCACCAAGGTGCTTTTCTCGAGCATAGATGAGGACAAGGACCGATGATGGATGGGCCGGTTTGTCCGATTGAGGACTTCCAACATAATTCCGGTCGAGAAGATGTCATTCCCTGAAGAGTGGAACATGAAGCGAAAGTACAAACCCACCTATAGCTTCTGTTTACCGTTTTGTTTCTTTCGCCTTTTCGTATTGACATCCTCTCCTATGATGCAATGGTTTCTTGGGTGCCCGGTGCAATCCCGAACCTTGAAGGCTGGGTTCAAAAACTGGCATCGACCTCTTCGTACGTTGAGCGTTCGTGGCGCGATTTGGCAAACGGCCGATGGGAGGCCAAAAATCACGGTAAGCTTCTCTATCCGTGTTTGATGCCCTTCTCTAAAATATTTCTTCTTTACTTGATTTCCTTCCATACAGGTCTCGAAGACAATATTGTCATGGGGCCGCCCCCACTTGGGGAAGAGGAGGCCCCGAAGCCGGCTAAGGATAAGAAGAGGAAAAGGGTCTCGCCTTTCAATACTCCAAAGCCTAAAAAGAACAAGGCTCGCAAGTCAAAGCAAGATGTCGCCGCCCTGTCTGAGAATGTAGTTCAACAGCTACGAGATGAAGAAGAGGAGAATGAAGATGTCACCTGCGAGCTGGTGGCTCGAAAGAGGAGCGCCGAGGTCCCAAAGGCTGCCGAGCCGATGATGACCAAAGAGGTTCAACCTCGGACCGAGGGGATCTCAGAAGATGGCCCGAGCAAATTCCCCAAGTCATCGGAGGCTGAGGATGCCACCCGCCGTGATGGGCAACCGGTGGATGTACTTGAAGGGGCTAGTTCTGAGGCCCTTCAAAACGAAGAGAACGCCCCAAGTGATTCCTTGGGGCAATAGACATTAGCGACTCACCCCTACCAACATTTTCCGAGGGGCAAATTCACGAAGCCCAGGCCATCGGGACCCTTGATGTGGGAACTGCCCACGAAGGGGAAGACCTTTTCCGTGGCTGCTTCACGGGGGTTGAAGATACTTCCGATCTGGGTGATGCATCGAGTATCTTCGATGAAGCCCATCGACTTCTGAGTCAGGTGTGCCTTAGCTCCCTTTGTCAGTATTATCTTTGTCTTTATTTCCTCTTGTCTGATTTTCTTTCTTTCTTCATAGGCTTTGACGCTCCATCGGGAGGCGTTTTTTAAATCCCGGGAAGAGCTGGACCGGTGTGAGGCCGATCTCATAAAGCTTACGGAGGAGAGTGATGCCCTAAAACTTCTTATTGGGCAAAAAGAAGAGGAGATCAAGGACCTCCGAGCCGAATTGGAAACAGCTCACAAAGGGCAAACCGACCTAATTGAGCAGGTATGTAATTTTTTGGAGGCTCGTTTTATTAATCCGAAGACGTCGGCTAACACTTCAATCTTGCAGGTTCAGCAGAAGGCCGAAAAGATCGAGCAACTTTACGAGGAGGCCAAGATGAAGGAGGCTGAGACCTTGGGGTGGAAGAAAAACATGGACCGCCTTGCCTCGGAGAAAGACACTGCTCGAGCCCAGCTATCTTCGGCCGAACGTCAACTCCAAAGCATGAACGAGGAGAGCTTGGCCCGAGCCAAGAAAATTGAGGAGCTCGAGGTTCGGTTAGCTGCTAAGCTTGCAAAGGCCACATCTGAGGCAGAAAGAGTAAAGGCCGACGCGGAGGCGGTCATGGCCGTCTACCGAGCTGATGCTGGAGCCGCTCACGCTCGAGCAAAGGAAATTTCTGATGCTGCTCAGGTTCGATCATTCTGCGTTGCCGAGCATGCCAAATGCCAATCTCGGAGAGAGACTCTCGAAGAGATTCATGCTCGTGGTTTTGACCTTACTGCCGATATCGAGAATGTGAAAGTGTTAGAGGCCGAAGCCACAGTTTTGCTCTCTGATGATGATGGTTCCTAAATCTCAAGTGGATCCGAGAGTGGAGGGGATGAAGATGAGGCTCCCGGGGAAGATTAAGCACTTAGAATTTTTTCTTCTTTTCTGGATTTTTTTTGTAAGACCGTGAGTGGTATTTGTAATATTTTTGCGTATATGAAAGATCCCTTTTGTTTCCGATTTGTCTCTGATTTCTGTTTTGTGAATTGTGAAAACTCTGTTTTGCTTTTTGCCTTATAATAATTTTGATATACTTTATATCCTGAGAGGGTTTTGACTCGCTTCGTTGTCTTGCATAAAATTTGTTTGTGAACCCGAAACTTAAGCGACTTGATTGAAGTTGGACTAGTGCAGTCTCTATAATCAAGTGAGTATTTGCTCGAACTCGAAGCAAAAAAAACCCTTAAATTTTAATTGAGTGAGGGTGGATTCTCGAACTCACAAATACAATGGCCCTTGGGCTCTTGAATTGGGCCATATGGCCTTAAAAGAATGGCTTTCCCCCCCCTCTTTTGGCTTAAAAAGTTTAATCATATAAAAATTTGTTATGCCTTAGCACGAGATAAATCTGTACCCATTAGGATTCATTGTTATCGAAAAACTTTGTTATGCCTTAGCATAAGTTTGTTCGAGAGTTCGAACAATTTGATACCTCTTAAGGTTTTCGAGGGTCGATGTTACCGAAGCCCTATGTAAATTTGTCGAGGGTAGCCCTTTTTCAACCGGTTTTATTAAAATATTTGAAGGCCTGTTTGATTACTGAATTCGGACGTCTCCAAACCGTGTTAGTTTGGTCGTAGCCTTTAACTTGAGATTTGCCCTTTGGGCTTGTTTCTCGCTTATACTTCGAACTTGTTCAAAGTGTCAGTTCTCGAATGGGGTGGCCATGGCCTATAAAATCGAGGATTGCCTTTTTAAGGTCTTATGGTTTCGAAGTCTAGTAATTCGAGTATGTCGATTTTCGATCGACAGTCCCCGAGTACGGGATTAATTGCTCGAGCTTTAGTCGGTTTCCACAATAGATCGTAAGTATGAAATTGTAAAGTAGAAATTTTACTAAGGCATGTAACATTTGGTAGGGAAAAGGTACTTCTTTCAATAGATTGTTCATGCGTACATGTTTTGCCATTAGGGCTCGAGTAATCTATACGGGCATGGTTCATTTGACCGTTTGGCCCTTTACAAAATTTACCTATCGAGACCTTGTCGACACGAAGTATTTTCCTTGAAAACATAACATCCGAGGGTGATGCTCCCCAGTATTCGAGATTGATTGTAAGGAAGCCTAGGATACCGTTGAATTGTCCCCAAGTAGCACAAATAATTGTTGCCTCGTTAAAAACCTCGCGGGAAAAACCCATTTGGACAATAATCGATCTAAGGGAAAAAGAGTGCAACGCGTGCTTTAAAACCTGAGGTCTTTGTGTTGAAGAACTTCTCGAAGTCTTCGACCGAACACCTGCAATAAGTTAGTATCAAATATAAATGAAAAAAAGGAAAGAGTCATACCTTAGCAGTAGTATCGTTTAAGGAGCGATATGTTCTAATTATTTAGCAATTGTACGCCGTTTATCGTGCCAAGTTTGTAAGATTCCTTTTCGATGACTCTGAGGACCCGATTTTAACCATATACAGCTATATATCATAGGAAAAGAAAAAAGAAGTACTACTGCTATAGTAAGTTAGTAACATCTTTTCACCACTCTGCAAACTTATATAATGCCGATTCACTGCAATAATTGCCCCATTTGACAGAATCCACGACTTAATTCCTATTCGAATTTTATGTATATATATAATACTATGTATTCAATAGATATTTCAGAACGGACATTTTCAATTCAAAACTCACATCGTTTAATTAAATGCTGAATTTGTTTTAGATACGGTTCTGAGGAAGCTGGAAACGGACTTGAGACGCCGGGGAACTGACGGCGACGCCGTGCCAGCAGATGCCACCACGACAAAATTCATGACCATGTTGATAAACCTGAGGATGATCATCACGAGTCATAGCATTTCTTGCCTTGAGAGATATATCCCACGTTAAACTTGCAATCAAGACCACAACAACTGCAGCTGTCGAAAAAAACAGCACGAAACAACCACTGAAGTTTCTACCAGTCATTAATCCGTAGGCCTTCACTGCACCTATCATTGCTAGGTACAACGTTGTTAAATTTCCTGTTACTTTGTCTGAAATCGCCATTTTTTTTTCTTCTGTCGAATGGATTGAAGAGTTGGGTTTTTTTGTGTTTGGAGTGTGAATTTAGGAAAATGGAAGTAAGGGGTGTCGGTGGCAACTGGCACGGGTGTCAGATGATCCTACTTTAGCTTTATCACATTTACCCTACTCTCTACCTTTCTTTTGGCTGATATTTTGACAGTCCAAAAATATAAAGACGTGTGCCTTCGTATTTTGGATATTATAAGGACCCTTTTGTTCATGAGTTTTTTTTCATCAAAAATGTATTTGTCCGCTAAATTTTGTAAGTTTTTGAAAAGAAATTAACCACTTTTTTAAAACTTTCAAAAAAATCTTTTCTCCACTCACAAAACTGTAACACTTTTTCAAGTGAAATTGTTATGAACTCAACAAGACGATGCCTCGATTAAACTTTCAAGTAAACTAATTACAATAGAAATAAAAAGGATATAATCATAAGCTAAGAAAATAGCAACAGAAAGAAAGGAGATGAGGGAGAGAGAGCCACGGAGAGAAATAGCGGGGGAGAGAGACCAGAGAGACGGAAGTTTCTACAATATTTTCAGCCTCTCCTATCTGTGTTCACGCCTAGTCCCTTTTAACTGATTCCTTAGTGCACTTCTTAGGCCTGGATCCCAAATTAACCTTTTTGAAGGTCTTCTGGCCCTGTGGCTTCTTCTCGACCCAATAGTTCTTCTAAGCCCAATAGCTTAATTCATAACAATACTCGCGTCCTCAGAAAGAACCTTGTCCTCAAGGTTCAAGTTAAGTATATAAACGCCATCAAATAGGTTCTGCTCATCAATAGAATTCATTTCCAAAAGAGATGTGGAGTACTCCCTTGTAAAATGTACTGTAAAGTCTACTTCGCTAAGGGAAAATGTAAGTTTTACCGTGGCAGCATCCAAGTCCAACATCCTTTTGTATGTGTCTGAGAAAATGCCATCAGTGCCTTTATGCATATGCAATTGTGCTACCATAAATGCATCATAATTGAAAAAAATGTCAACAAAAGTTGCCACACCTTCCTGGTGTTCCACTGTTGACTTAATTATTGTAGTTTTTGTGCCCTTGCCAAGATCGTCACAAAATCCACGCCTCGTAACCGTGAAAGAACAACTAGCATGAGATTCCAACACACAACGTTCAACATTGACACCAGCAAGTACCTCACTAAATTCCACGATCCTTGTCCTAGCAACTTCAACAAGGTTGTTCGGGATTGACTTTTTAAGCTCGAGAAAGATGGTAGCACGCTCTCCACAAGTCAGCGCCAAAGGAATAACAGAAACAACATGGACTGGTGCAGTGTAATGAACTGAAGTTTCAGCAAGTGCACCTACGATCTTGAGTAGTGCATCATTATGTACATTCTCTGTTTCGAACAATTGTCTGCGTGCAAGTTGTAAAACTACAGTTAAGATGCCAAATGGATAATTTAAATCAAAACTTATAAAAATGCAACCCCCTTTCTGTCTCATGTCAGCAAGAAATTCAGCAGTATAAGAAAAATCACCATCCAAAATATAGCCAAATATGACTATAGTCCAAACAATAATGTCGCAGATTGGTATTTCAAGAAGATTCCATACATTTGAGGGCATGAACTTGGTAGGACTCGTACCAGAGGCAGTCCAGAATGCACAATTTCTTGTAGCACCATAAAAGGTGGTAAAAACAAAATTAGAACCAGGGTCGAATGGAAAGTCTAATCCGGATTCATCAGGTGGATGGTGGAGCAAAGAAAATGGAAATTCAGCATGACCAAGTTCATATATGGGATCAAATTGACTCCTGTGTAGAAGCTGCTCATGATTGTAACCTATGTGCAGAAGTTGATCATGATTGTAAGCTGGAAAAAAACAGGTATCACCCTAGCATGGAGCAATCCAAGTCAAGTTGAGGCGATAGTAGTTTAGACTGTCCAGCAAGAAATGGTAAACAACATCTAGAACTTGTGAANTTTCATTAATCGGTACCACCATTATGAAAGTTAAAGCATGGTGTAACACACTTAGCTCAAGAGTCCTTCCACTCAAAAAAGACCTCAGCTGATCAATTATGTATTGCTCCTCAATTGTAGTAGTAGCATCAGCAACAGAACACATAAATGAATTTTCTAAAGACTCCCCCAGTAACGTGTACATCGCGCAAGATTTTATGGAATTACCATTGTGTGCAACACTCATATCAACTCTACCCAAAGCAACCTTAAATACCTGCAGAGTGTCGAATCACTTGTCCACATAACTTGCCTTATGAACTAGTCCAAACAGAGAAAATAAGAGTCCAGCAGCTTTTTCCACCCGAACATGCGGTGATTGCTTGGAGTAACTGTCATCTAATACCTGCAGCCTTCGCTGTATTTTTTGTTCCTTAGCAATCTCTCTGGATTTAGATAACAAGAATCCGGAAAAATTGCACACTTGCCCAGTATCAACCCAATTGCGTTTGTGTAAGACAAAAAGCGATATCTGATTTTGATTAGCCCCGCCAATTTCTTCAAGATAACTACTCAACCATGGAATTGTGTCAAACCATAGGGTACCATTAAATGGAAAATCTATTACGTCAAAGCTCACACTCGCATTCGACACCACAATTCCTTGGCTAGTAAAAACCAGGAAATCCAATGTATCCCATTGAGGAAATTTGTCAAACACCCCAGTCATAGTAGAATCTCGTGAATTTTCTTCCTCCCCATCATCAGATCTGGTGGTATCATCTAACATCGTATGAACTTTGGTTGGGAAGCTGGCATTTGCATAGCAGCTATCGTTGCAAACTGTGGAGACTGTAGTAACAGAACTGTTTCCCTCGTGGACAAGAGCATTAAGATCATGAATGTCAGAGCTTACTACGACGAGTGAAATTTCGTCGAGCACATGATCTTCAGTGATAGCACAAAGTTCCTGTACCGATTCCACTACCTCTACTGAATTTGCATTCCAAATTTGAGGTGCTTCTATATCTTCAAGATTGACAATCTCAGTACTGCTTCCAGTAATCAATGTCAAGGAATCTAATTTTTCATACTTCACTGGCAATTTATCGAACATATGGTCCGCCTTTGAGTTTTCAGTTTCATAAGTTGTTTCAAATGTTGATGTCTTCGGAAAAAGGCTCGAAATAGGAAAAGGAGACACCATAGTTGATTGTGAAACTATAGGGACAGTATCAATGTAGTCAAAACTAACATATGAGGAACCAACTACCGAATATATGGCAGTTTGTTGTCGAAAGTGGTGAGCAAATTTCGCTTTGAAATGCGTCCAATCAAAAAATTGCTTGTTCCGAAACAACCAATTGAACCAATTAAGAGCTTCACCATCGAGGTAAAAGAAAGTAAGAGGTAACCAATCCTTCTCGGCGAAGCCAAGGTAAATGAAGTATCCTTCGACCCGAAAAAGCCAACTCTCTGGGTTGCCGCTGCCGCTGAATCGATCTAGTACCTCCATTGGAGTCCGATGGATGAAAGCACCAATGTTATGAACTCAACAAGACGATGCCTCGATTAAACTTCCAAGTAAACTAATTACAATAGAAATACAAAGGATATAATCATAAGCTAAGAAAATAGCAACAGAAAGAAAGGAGATGAGGGAGACAGAGCCACAGAGAGAAATAGTGGGGGAGAGAGACCAGAGAGACGGAAGTTTCTACAATATTTTCAGCCTCTCCTATCTGTGTTCACGCCTAGTCCCTTTTAACTGATTCCTTATTGCACTTCTTGGGCCTGGATCCCAAATTAATCTTTTTGAAGGTCTTCTGGCCCTGTGGCTTCTTCTCGACCCAATAGTTCTTCTAAGCCCAATAGCTTGATTCATAACAGAAATGCATGTGCAAACATAATTTTAAATTCTAAATATCATTTTTCAGCTTAACTCCAAATATTATTTTTTTCCAAAACTTACAATTATTATGTCCAAACGCCTACTAAGTTTCTTCAAAATGCACTTGTAGGCATATAAACTTTATTAAAATTAAATTCACAAAATAATTTGGACTATATTTTAAATTCAAGATATATTGGTCCAAATAAATATTATGGACCAATATAATTGAATTAATTATATAAATCCAATATATATGGATTAAATAATTAAGTCTTAATCCATTGGGTTAGCCCATTTAGTTGGGCCAAGTGACGAGCCCACTTCATTAGGCCCAATATGTCATCTTCCTAGAAGCCCAGTTTGGTGCCACGTGTCAAATGACGTGGCACGCCAAGTCAAACAAAAGAGCCAATAGGATCGTGCCACGTGTCAAAATGACAAGGCATGCCAAACCAAATCAAAAGGCCAATGAAACTGCGCCACGTGTACAAGTGACATGTTCTGGCCAATCAAATACGGTCATGTCACACTTCAATTTGATTGGTCAGAAAGAGTTTGTTCTTATCATAACTCCTCCCTTCCACAATAATAAATAGGCACTACAAGAAAGTATGGAATTTGCAACAATATTTTAGCAACAACTGAAATATTGTTGGCAAAAATGGATAAATAGAACAATTCGATAAATTTGTTCTATAGAATAGACTTTTTGGCAACAAAATTTTATTGTTGGCAAGCGTGTTAAAGTTGTTGCCATATTCTATGGTTTAAATAATAAACTTTAAATTTTAAAAATGTTCTAGCAACAACTATGGAATTGTTGCCGAATTTTAATAAATAGCAACAACTAATTTAGTTGTTGCAAAAAATAGAACTTTTAATATAATAATTTAAAATATAAATATAATTGGCAACAATAAATTCTTTTTGTTTGCAATAAATATTATTTTACCAATAAGGTGCGTGAGTTGTGGCCTAAAACTTTTTAGTTTTCCGCCAAAATCAAAAACGGCAAACCTTTTGCTTTTTAAGTTTCTCAATTTTTAGCGCACTCTCTAGTAACCGATATGGCCAGGGTTTTTCTTATCAGCTATTCTCAGACGAGCTCCTTCTCTGCTTCATCCTCCTTGTTGCATCGTATTACTGCTAATCAGAGAAGATTTGGTAAGAACTCTATTCAAATTGCTTTATCCGATTACTGCTTCACCGAATTATGGAATATCATTTTCTGTTGCCTTTTATCGTTGAAATGCTTTGTTGTCACGATCCAAGTTCTCCCTCCGTGAACTGTCGTGACGGCACCTAGTCTCTACGACTAGGAAGCCTAACAATTTGCGGTTAAATGAAGTAGAGATACGAAACTAGCAATTTATGGGTAACATAATAAAGAAGTTTAAAATGTCGCTCGGCATATACAATATCACTCTCTCAAACTGAACACAAAACACTCCCAAAACCCGGAATCTCATGAATCACAGGCTAAAAAAATACATAGTGTTCTAACTCCAGAAGTCTAGACAAAAGGTAATACAGGAAGTCTATAGCTAAAGGGAGAATAGAGAGGGACTTCTAGGTCTGCGGACGCAGCAGATGTACCTCGAAGTCTCTAGATCGCCTCGTCTCACGGATAGTATGGCTGAGCAGAAGAACCTGGATCTGCACACGAAAAACATGTGCAGGAAAGGGCATGAGTACACCATAGCGGTACCAAGTAAGTTCCAAGCCTAACCTCTGTCGAGTATTGACGAGGAACGTTAGGGCCCTACTGGTTATAAATATAACAAGGTAAAAAAGTATAAAACGTGACAGTATAATTAAAGATGCTAACAGTCAAATAAAGATGAAAGCTCAGAAAGGAAATAACTCAGTAAGTAGTGATAGCAACAGGCGGTCTCCCAGGATAACGTCCCGTACTCCCGAACATAAATGTGCAGAGGATCTCCCGGGATACCATCCCGTAGTCCAAAAGTAAATAGCCAGTATAGGGGGATCTCCCGAGATACCGTCCCGTATTCCCAAGTATAAAGGTGCAGGGGGATCTCCCGAAATACCGATCCGTAGTCCCAAAGTAAACTTGCAGGGGATCTCCCGCGATACCGTCCCGTAGTCCCAAAGTAAACACACGACAGTCTCAAGGAGGAAATCTACAGTTCTATCCAAGTTTGTATCAAGAAAACAGGAAAATTCTACTCTAAACATGCTACACAGAATCCAAGTAAGCAGTTAAAGCAGAGAAAACAGTTAAGTCACATAAGCATGCTTTTCCTAAGCCTAACAGGAAACTTCAATTACAAGTATTGCTCAACTAAAAGAAAATACAGATATTTACTTAATGAAAATGGAGTTTTCAACAATTCGCACGTGTACGCACTCGTCACCTCACGTACACGGCATTCATATAACAACAGTACCAAAATCCTAAGGGGAGTTCCCCCACACAAGGTTAGGCAAGCCACTTACCTCGAGCCAAGCTCAATCAACCCGAAATTACGCTCTTGCCATGAGTATCCAACCCCGAGGGGCCCAAATCTAATCAAATTAATTTCATAACATAAATATAACTACAAACAACGAGTTTAGCTAAAGGAATCGAAGCTAAGTCAAGAAAATAGATAAAACGCCCAAAAATTCTCCCCGTGCCCACGTCTCGGAATCGGGTAAAAATTACGAATTATGAACACCCATTCAGTCACGAGTTCACTCGTATAAAAATCATCCCAATCCGACGTCAAATTCTCACTAAAAACCTCAGATTTTCCATTGGAGAACTTTTTCCCCCATTTCCAAAGTTTTACCCTCAAATTCCTTAATTAGATGATGAAACTAACAATAGATTAATGTATTAGAACCAAATTAGAGTTATAATTCGTTACCCAATAGTTCTCCTTCAAAATCTCTCAAGAAATCGCCTTCCACCAATCTGCAATTCGATTTTAGAAGTTATGAACTCAAACCCTCGATTTTTTCGTATTTCTACCCAGCGATTTCCGCTTCTGCGAGGGGTCCACCGCACCTGCGGTCCCGCTTCTGCGGCTGGGTTCCGTATCTGCGGAAATTCATTAAGTCTCCATCTTCCGGACCTGCGGTCCTCTCATAGCAGATGCAATTCCGCTTCTGCGATCTTTGAGTTGCATCTGCTACAATTGGTCTCCAAGCCTCAGACCGCATATGCGGTCACCAACCCGCTTCTACGGTGCCGCACCTGCGGTCCAATCTCCGCAGGTGCAAAACCAACAGGTTCAGCAAGTTCAGAAATTGCCTAAGTCCAATTCAACTTCCGTTAAGCATCTGAAACTCACCCGAGGCCCCCGGGACCTTAACCAAACATGCCAGCCAATCCTGAAACATCATACGAACTTAGTCCAACCCTCAAAACACATCAAACAACGCTAAAATCACGAATCACCCTCCAATCCAAGCCTAATGAACTTGAAATCTCAAGAATTCTACAACCGATGCCGAAACCAACCAAACCATGTCCGATAGACCCCAACTTTTTCACACAAGTCACATTCAACACTACGGAGATATCCGAACTTTCAGAATCGGATTCCGATCCCGATATCTAAATTTCACTATCGATTTGGAAACTTCAAAAATTCAACTTTCGGCATTTCAAGCCTAAACAAGCGACGGACCTCCAAAACACAACCTGAACACGCCCTTAAGCCCGAAATCACGCAACGGAGCTAACGAAATCGACGAAATTCCATTCCAAAGCCGTCTTTACACTGTTTTGACTATGGTCCAACTTCTAAAGCTTAAGCTCTCATTTAGGGACTAAGTGTCCCAAAACACTCCGAAACTCAAAACGAATCTTCCCGGCAAACCACAATAGCAGAAATAAACACGGGGAAAGTAGTTAATAGGGGATCGAGCACTAATTCCCAAAACGACCGGCTGGGTCGTCACATACTCCCCCTCTTAAAACATTCGTTCGTCCTCGAACGAGCGTAGAGACATACCTGAAGTGGTGAAGAGATGAGGGTAACAGCTGCGCATATCCTGCTCGGTCTCCCAAGTCGCCTCCTCGACCGACTGACCCAACCACTGAAACTTTACTGATGCAATACTCATTGACCTCAGCTTTCGAACCTGCCTGTCCAATATAGCCACTGGCTCCTCAACATAAGATAGATCCTGTCCAGTTGGACTGAACTGAAATCCAACACGTGCGACGGATCACCGTGATACCTCCGGAGTATCGAAACATGAAATACCAGATGAACTCCTGTCAAGCTGTGAGGTAAGGCAAGCTCATAAGCAACCTCCCCAACACATCGCAATACCTCAAAGGGACCAATAAACCTCGAACTCAATTTCCCCTTCTTCCCAAATCTCATAACGCCCTTCATAGGAGAAACCCGAAGCAAGACCCGCTCTCCAACCATGAATGAATCATTGCGAACCTTCCGGTCCGCATAACTCTTCTGTCTGGACTGGGCTGTGCGAAGTCTATCCTGAATCACCTTAACCTTCTCCAAAGTGTCCTGAACCAAGTCTGTGCCCAATAATTTAGCCTCGCCCGGCTCAAACCAACCACCGGGGATCTACACCGCCTACCATACAGAGCCTCATAAGGTGCCATCTGAATGCTGGACTGGTAATTGTTATTGTAGGCAAACTCCGCCAGTGGCAAGAACTGATCCCAATAGCCTCCAAACTCCATCACACACGCACGAGCATATCCTCAAAATCTGAATAGTGCGCTCGGACTATCCGTCCATCTGGGGGTGAAATGATGTGCTCAACTCCACCCGAGTACCCAACTTATGCTGTACGGCCCTCCAGAATCGTGATGTGAACTGAGCACCTCTATCTGAAATGATGGAAACTGGAATACCATGCAGACTGAACAATCTACCGGATATAAATCTCAGCCAACCGCTCTGAAGAATAGGTAGATTACACAGGGATGAAGTGTGCGGACTTGGTCAGCCGATCCACAATCACCCATATGGCATCGAACTTCCTCAAGGTCCGTGGAAGTCCAACTACAAAGTCCATGGTGATCCGCTCCCACTTCCACTCCGGAATCTCTATCTGCTGAAGCAAGCCACCCGGTCTCTAGTGCTCATACTTTACCTGCTAACAATTGAGGCACCGAGCTATAAACCCAACTATATCCTTCTCCATCCTCCACCAATAGTGCTGCCTCAAATCCTGGTATATCTTGGCGGCACACAGATGGATGGAATACCGCGAACTGTGGGCCTCCTCTAGAATCAACTCCCGAAGCCCATTAAGATTGGGTACACATATCCGACCCTGCATCCTCAATACCCCGTCATCACCAATGGTCACATCTCTGGCATCACCATGCAGGACCTTGTCCTTGACGACAAGCAAATGAGGGTCATCATACTGACGCTCTCTTATACGATCAAACAAGGAAGATCGAAAAACCACACAAGCAAGGACCCGACTGGGCTCTAAAAGGTACAATCTCACAAACTGGCTGGCTAAGGCCTGAACATCCATCGCCATGGGCCTCTCTGCTGCTGTTAGATAAGCCAAACTCCCCAAACTCTCCGCCCGGCGACTCAAAGCATCGGCCACCACATTGGCCTTGCTCGGGTGATACAAGATGGTGATATCATAGTCCTTCAACAGCTCTAGCCACCTCCTCTGGCGCAAATTAAGGTCCTTCTACTTGAACAGATTCTGCAAACTCTGGTGATCAATATAGATCTCACAAGGAACACCATACAAATAATGACGCCAGATCTTTAAGGTGTGAACAATAGCAGCTAACCCGAGATCATGGACAGGATAATTCTTCTCATGCACCTTCAACTGTCTGGACGCGTAGGCAATCACCCTACCATCCTGCATCAATACCGCTCCAATGCCAATCCTCAAGGCATCACAACAGACAGTATAAGACCCCGAACCTGTAGGCAATATCAATACTGAGGCTGTAGTCAAAGCTGTCTTGAGCTTCAGAAAGCTCTCCTCACATTCCTACGTCCACCTGAACGGAGCACCCTTCTGGGTCAGCCTAGTCATAGGTGCTGCAATCGACAAAAATCCCTCAACGAATCGACGATAATAACCCGCCAAGCCAAGAAAACTACGGATCTCTGTAGCTGAGGATGGTCTGGGCCAACTCTACACTGCTTTCACTTTCTCCGGATCTACCTTGATCCCCTCACTCGATACTACGTGACCCAAGAATGCCACGGAATCCAACCAGAACTCATATTTCGAAAACTTTGCATATAACTTCTTTTCTCTCAAAGTCTGAAGCAATGTCCTCGGGTGCTGCTCATGATCTTCCTACCTCAGGGAGTATACCAGAATGTCATCAATAAAGACAATGGCGAATGAGTCAAGATATGGCCGGAATGCACTATGCATCAAATGCATAAATGCTGCTGGGGCATTGGTCAGCCCAAATGACATAACAAGGAACTCGTAATGACCATACCGAGTCCTAAAAGCAGTCTTCGAGATATCTGGTTCCCGAATCTTCAACTGATGATAACTTGAACCCAAGTCAATCTTAGAAAACACACGAGCACCCTGTAACTGATCAAACAGGTCATCAATACGAGGCAAAGGATACCGGTTCTTCACTGTAACTTGGTTCAACTGGCGATAATCAATGCACATACGCATAGAACCATCCTTCTTCTTCACAAACAGGACAAGAGCACCCCAAGGTGATACACTAGCCAAATAAAACCCTTATCAAGCAATTCCTGCAACTGCTCTTTCAACTCCTTCAACTCAGGAGGAGCCATACGATAAGGAGGAATAGAAATGGGTTGAGTGCCCGCCATCAGATGAATGCAAAAATCAATATCTCTATCGGGCAGCATACTCAGAAGATCAGCTGGAAACACATCAGAGAAATCCCGTACTACTGGGACTGAATCAACTGTAGGGGTATCAATACTGACATCTCTCACATAAGCTAGATATATGTCACATCCCTTCTCAACCATTCGCTGAGCTTTTAGAAATGAAATAACTCTACTGGAAGTGTGATCTAAGGTACCCCTCCACTCTACTCGCGGTATACCTGGCATAGCGTTATGGTTTTGGCGTGACAATCAAGAATAGCATAATGGGGCGGCAGCCAGTCCATGCACAAGATAACATCAAAATCTACCATATTGAGCAATAATAAGTCGGATCTGGTCTCAAAACCACTAAGAGCAACCAAACACGACCAATAAACGCGATCCACAATAAGAGAATCTCCCACAGGAGTAGAAACATAAACTTCTTTTCTCTCAAAGAATCCCGAGATACGCCCAAATACGGGGAAAAATAAAAGGACACATAAGAATAAGTGGAGCCTGGATTGAATAGAACCGATGCATCTCTATGACTGACCGGAACAATACCTCTGATGACGGAATCGGAGGCAACAACCTCAGTACGGGCAGGAAGGGCATAGTTTCTGGCCTGGCGTCCCCCTCTAGGGCAACCTCTACCTCCTCGACCTCCACCTCTAGCTGGCTGGGCAAGTGGGGTAGCAAATGGTGCTGTGATCATAGCCCGGGAACTCTGCGGAGCACACTATGGCTGAGAAGTCTGCGGAGGTGCACCCCTCCTAAGTCTGGGGCAATCCCTCACCATATGGCGTGTGTCGCTACACTCAAAACAAGCTCTGGGGGGACGTGGCGGCTGTGACTGGCTCGGACCAGGTTTGCCGGACTGACCACTGAAAGCACCCCGTTACTGAAACAGATAGCATGCTCTGAAACAGTCATAGAACCCTGGCGCAAATGCTCAAACTCTGCGTGCCATGCGCCCCTGAGGCTCTGAGGGACATACCCTCTTTCGAACATATCTGAAAACTGAGTCCATGTAAGTGAAGCTGCCTCAGCCGGACTGTCCAGCTCAAAAGTACGCCACCACTGATAGGCTGCTCCTCGAAGCTGGAAGACAGTGAAAGAAACCCCACTCGATCCTGATATACCCATAGTGCGGAGGATACGGTGACACTCCTCCAGAAATCCCTGAGCATCCTTCGATGCTAGATCACTGAATGTAGGAGGCTGGTATTTCTTGAACCTCTCAAGCTTCCTCTACTCCTCCTCTAAAGTTGCTGCCCTATCTTCGGGCTGAACTGGGGCTACAGGCGGTACCGATATAATCTTTGGAGCATGATCAACCTGCACTCGCTGCTTAGGAGTGCGGGCAGCGGGAGTTTGTTCTCCTCCCCCGGCCTAAGATGTGGATGCAGCAAGGGGAAGCAACCCCGCCCGAGCTAGAGTGGTGTACATGCTCATGAACTGTGCAAGGGTCTCCTGGAGAGCTGGAGTAGTAATAGCAATAGGCGTATCAGGCGCCTCGGCGCCGGCTAGAGGTGCTGGTAGCTCCTCTGTAGCAGCTCGCGCGGGTGCTCTGGCTGCACCACGTGCGCGTCCTCGGCCTCTACCCCGGCCACGACCTCTGACGGCTCTAGCAGGGGGCACGAGTGCCTGGTCATATCCGGTAGCTCGTGTCCTCACCATCTGTGAGAGAATAGAAGACAGAGGTTTAGAATTTTGAATAAAAATCTCGCACGACAAGGAAATCAAATGAAGTGGAATTTTTCTAACAGTTACATAGCCTCTCGTAGATAAGTACAGACATTTCCGTATCGATCCGCGAGACTCTAAAAAACCAGCTTATGATTCATGACTCCTATGAACCTAAAACTCTGATACCAACGTGTCACGACCCAAGTTCTCCCTCCATGAACTGTCGTGACGGAACCTAGTCTCTACGACTAGGTAAGCCTAACAATTTGCGAAAAAAGGCAGTAAAGATACGAAACTAGCAATTTACGGGTAACATAATAAAGGAGTTTATAATGTCGCTCGACATATACAATATCACTCTCTCAGACTGAACACAAAACACTCCCAAAACCCGGAATCTCATGAATCACAAGCTAAAGAAAATACATAGTGTTCTAACTCCAGAAGTCTAGACAAAAGGTAATACAGGAAGCCTATAGCTAAAGGGAGAATAGAGAGGGACTTCTAGGTTTGCGGACGCGGCAGATGTACCTCAAAGTATCTGGGTCGCCTTAAATCACGGATAGTATGGCTGAGCAGAAGAACCTGGATCTGCACACGAAAAATATGTGCAGGAAAGGGCATGAGTACACCACAGCGGTACCCAGTAAGTGCCAAGCCTAACCTTTGTCGAGTAGTGACGAGGAAGGTCAGGGCCCTACTGGTTATAAATATAACAAGGTAAACAGTATAAAACGTGGCAGTATAATTAAAGATGCTAACAGTCAAATAAAGATGAAATCTCAGAAGGAAATAACTCAGTAAGCAGTGAATGCAACAGGGGGTCTCCCAGGATAACGTCCCGTAGTCCCGAACATAAATGTGCAGAGGATCTCCCGGGATACCGTCCTGTAGTCCAAAAGTAAATAGCCAGTACAGGGGGATCTCCCGGGATATCGTCCCGTAGCCCCAAGTATAAAGGTTCAAGGGGATCTCCCGGAATACCGATCCGTATTCTCAAAGTAAACATGCAGGGGGATCTCCCGAGATACCGTCCCGTAGTCCCAAAGTAAACACACAACAGTCTCAACGAGGAAATCTACAGTTCTATCCAAGTTTGTATCAAGAAAACAGGAAAATTCTACTCTAAACATGCTACACAAAATCCAAGTAAGCAGTTAAAGTAGAGAAAACAATTAAGTCACATAAGCATGCTTTTCCTAAGCCTAACAAGAAACTTTAATTACAAGTATTGCTCAATTAAAAGAAAACACAGATATTTACTTAATGATAACGGGGTTTTTCAACAATTAGCATGTGTACGCACTCGTCACCTCACGTACACGACATTCATATAACAACAGTACCAAAATCCTAAGGGGAGTTCCCCCACACAAGGTTAGACAAGCCACTTACCTCGAACCAAGCTCAATCAATCCGAAATCACGCTCTTGCCAAGAGTATCCAACTCCGAGTAGCCCAAATCTAATCAAATCAATTTCATATTGTAAATATAACTACAAACAACGAGTTTAGCTAAAGGAAACGAAGCTAAGTCAAGAAAATAGATAAAACGCCAAAAAATCCTCCCTGGGCCCATGTCTCGGAATCGGGTAAAAATTACGGATTGTGAACACCCATTCACTCGCGAGTTCACTCGTACAAAAATTATCCCAATCCAACGTCAAATTCTCACTAAAAACTCATATTTTCCATTGGGGAACTTTTCCCCCCATTTCCAAATATTTACCCTCAAATTCCTTAATTAGATGATAATACTAACAATACATTAATGTATTAGAACCAAATTAGAGTTAGAATTCATTACCCAATAGTTCTCCTTCAAAATCTCTCAAGAAATCACCATCCACCGAGCTCCAATTCGATTTTAGAAGTTATGAACTCAAACCCTCGATTTTTTCATATTTTTGCCCAGCGATTTTCGCTTCTGCAAGGGGTCCACCGCACATGCGGCTGGGTTTCGCATCTGCGGAAATTCATTAAGTCTCCAGCTTTCGCACCTGCGGTCCTCTCATAGCAGATGCGATTCCGCTTCTGCGGTCTTTGAGCCGCATCTGCGACCATTGGTCTCCATGCCTCAGACCGTATCTGCGGTCACCAACCCGCTTCTGCGGCGCCGCACCTGCGGTCCAAACTTCGCAGGTGCGAAACCAACAGATTCAACAAGTTCAGAAATTGCCTAAGTCCAATTCAACTTCCGTTAAGCATCCGAAACTCACCCGAGGCCCCCGGGACCTCAACCAAACATTCCAACCAATCCTAAGACATCATACGAACTTAGTTCAACCCTCAAAACATATCAAACAACGCTAAAATCACGAATCACCCTCTAATCCAAGCCTAATGAACTTGAAATCTCAAGAATTCTACAACCGATGCTGAAATCAATCAAACCATGTCCTATTGACCCCAAATTTTGCACACAAGTCATATTCAACACTACGGAGCTATCCTAACTTTTGGAATCGGATTCCGACCCCGATGTCAAAATTTCACTATAGATCCGGAAACATTAAAAATTCAACTTTCGGCATTTCAAGCCTAAATAAGATACAGACCTCCAAAACACAATCCAAACACGCCCTTAAGCCCGAAATCACTCAACGGAGCTAACGGAATTGACGGAATTTGATTTCTAATCTGTCTTCACACTGTTCCGACTACGGTCCAATTTCCAAATCTTAAGCTCTCATTTAGGGACTAAGTATCCTAAAATACTCCGAAACTCAAAATGAATCTTCCCGGCAAATTACAATAGTAGAAATAAACACGGGAAAAGCAGTTAATAGGGGATCAGGACATTAATTCCTAAAACAACCGGCCGGGTTGTTACATTTGTTGGTTATGGGTATCTTGAATTCTGATTTTTCAGAATAGGATTTATAATTTCTTCTCCTCTAATTTCTTATGCTTCATAAAGAAAACTTTGGATGAATTTTTTCTTTTATTGTTGTCCAATTTCTTGTTCTTTTTGTTAATGGATCTTTTCTATTGTTACTCCTAGCATAATATGAAGGTGAAATAATATTTTCTTGAAGGATTCTACGATAAGAGATTATATTGAAGGTCAATTGTTTTACACTTCAAGTTTTAATACCAATTTTGTGAGAAGTTTATCAATTACTTGCTGTTATTTCTGGTGTTGGATATGTTTGGTTCATGAAAAGTTTTCTTTATGTTCCCTGTCCAATTTTTGGTTCTTGAATATTTTATTCATGTGTATTGCTATTCATTGAATCCAACGTAAATTAAAATTTTGGATTAATCATCAGAAGCGTTGAATATTACTAGTAACTGGTGTAGTACGAGCGATTTGCAATTGTAGATGCTCTCGACTTTGGAGAAATGCATTATTTTACCAAGTATTTACATTATTTGAAAAATCTTAGAAAGTTATTATTTCATTCCCTTGCACTCTGTTTATATATAGGAAAGTGTGAAAGACAAAAATTATCCAACCATAGTTTAATCGAATCACGTTGGCGCTCCTATGCGATTTTTTTAGCACATACTCTGTCTAGACATTAATATTTCTGTAATTCCCCACAATAAACAGGAGTCTCAAAGTAGAAATTCTGTTGATCTAATATACAGAGCTCAAAGTGAAACTTTTGTTTGCCTAATATCGTCCACTAATATCCATAGCTTATCTGTTCTAATTATTTGGCTTTCCAGTTCAACTCAAAGCCTTATGTTTCTAAGTATTTCTCTAATCTATTTTTTTCAGATACAACAGATAATAAAAAATAGAGAGAAAGTTAATCATATAGTTTTACTTATATATTTTATTGTAGGTAAGTACATGATTGATAGGAGCTGGATAGGAGATCCATGAATGGAATTAAAGAGAAACTACAAGCACAACAAAAAGAGGCAGAAGAAGAGCGTCGTAAACGAGAGAGTGTAGAATGCCAGCTAAAGGAAGTAAAGATTCAATTTGAGGGGGAGCGGAAAAATCGAGAAGCCATGATGCGTGACCAAAAACTATTGAAAGAGAGCATGATGGCACTAGCATCACATATACTAAGTAATGAGGTATTTCAGTTACTTGCTTTTGATCCTAAGAATATTTTGTTCAAACTGCACAACAGTAAAAATGGTAGCATCACTTTATGTGTTAGTCTCGTCACACACAGATATAGAATTAATTAGAGATAAAACCTCTCTTTTTTATGGATCATATTATCTAAGAATATGAATTTGGAAAATTCAATTTAAATCCAAAAAGCTAAGTGGAATTCTCTCTCTCTCAAGTTTATATTATTTCACTAGAAATTAAAGTAGTAGGAGTAGTAATTTAGTAAACATGCAAGTAAGCTGTAAGATGGTTTATGTGTTATTTTATTGATTTTCTTTCATGTGATTGTGATAGTGGTTACTGTGAAGTGTTAACAATGTGATATTTATGGGCATCATGACCTATTTTTATACTATACTTGTTTATCTCTTGAAAACTCTGGGAATTCAATCTAGCTTAGTAACTGCTAGAAGCAGTTGTTATGCAGTGCTGATACAGTTGACATGTGAGTTGATGTTTGTCCTTGGTACTATAGGGTCATTGCTTCTCTCAAATGTGGTATAGTATTCGAAAAATAGATCCCATCTGGGATGACATTTCCATTATCTTGTGTCGTGATATTGTTACAACGAATGATTCTATGCCTTCTGATTAAACAGCGAATGATTCTACACCCTCTGATTAAATAGAATTAAACAAAGAGATAGAGAAAAGAAAATACTTTAATTATGGAACAAAAGATGTTAAAGTAGTCGAATCCATAACTTACTTTTGTCGCACTACCTATGTTTCTTCCTCATTCCTATATCATTCCTTTCCATTGATTTGTACGATAAATTAAGTTATGTAGTTTTATTATGTTTAACATGATGGAGTTTCTGCTGCAATTCTCAATATTATTTCTAGTTTAAGTGGTTCAGATGATGCAAGTTGTTCAAGACTTATGGATGACATCACAGTAAGAATATTTTACCTAACTCTTGTAAAAGTAAATTCCTTTGTTGATATTGTTTACTGTCATGTTTGCATTCTTCTCAATTCAAAAAGAAAAGTTGCTTGATCTTGGACCTTTGAAAGGTGATGTGCTTGTTCTTAGTCTTTATAGTGTTCTCTTGCAATTTTTTTGGTTCTCTGTCATATCAACTCAAAAGAAAAGTTGTTTGATCTTGGGCTTTTAAAAGATTCTAGACTAAAGTTATATACAGAGAGTATCTTATATATTGGATAAAAAACGTAAAAGAAAATAAAGAAGCCAAATCTAATGTGATTTTGTGGAGAAATGCAAAATCTATAGTACGTAGTTAGCTCTCTTCTTCTATATTCTGGTCTCACGATGAAACTTGTCAGTTTTCAGATTCTAGGAAAGTAGCGTACATCACGAAGGTCTAATACCACCACTGTTAACTAGGTTACTAGCTTGTGGGTAGTCAAAACATACGGACAAGCTTAACTAATGACGAAGTATATTACTAGATCTAAACTGAACATCTGTCTGAAGTAGATAGCAATCCCACTCCCACCCATGGCCATGAAGTCAAGGAGGATCTATGGATACTAACGGGATGCAACACTGTCTTATTTGATGAGTTCTTGTTTGCTGCTATTGTTACAGTTTTCCGCAGCACCAATACCATAAAAAATTATTGTATATGAAACTCTCTTGACCAAAAGGAGCTTTACGGATCTCAAAAGTCTTATTTTATCCTAAAATTCAAGTTATCTTTTCCTTTAGAGTCAAAAGATCAATTAATTATGATAACTATCATAAACTTGGGTTCGGATTACTACTTACTAATAGCAGAATATAAAATTCATATGCAACTATAATATGTATATATTGTAAAAATATTTTTATATCATTTATTGGTGCCTAAATTCTCTCTTTTGATCTGTGTACTTTATAATTTTTATTTATAAAAGATATAACTATAATTTATCTTCTTTTCTAGGATGAGCATGAGTAAACCAACATAGCTGGCAATATGGTTCATCGATGTACAAGTTACTCGAAGAAAATTTGCTTTTGGAGTTGTTATTAGATTAGAAATTATGACTCTGGAGATGTTCTTATTCTTTTTTGTAAGTAAAAATATATGTTTTAGTGGTACTTAGTTTTTGAAAGTATGTAAATACTTAGTGCTTCAGTTGTATTGACTTTTGCAAATATATATCACATATTAATTTATATATACATTTGTGATGTTTTAAAAGATAGAAATGTGAATTGTTTATATAGCATCTACATATTCATTGTTGTTAGCTGTACAACAAAAAATGTAATATTGTTGGTAAAAAGTGATTTTATGGCTACAACAATACTTGTTGCTAAAAGCCTTTATAACATATTATTAACTACCATCTTGCCGATTTTTTTGCCACAAGTAATATTATTGCGAAAAAAATAATAATTTATCGCAACAATAATTGTTGTTGCTATTTTCATAAGCCACAATTGTGTGACCAAAAAATAATTTATGGCAAGAACATTCTTTGTTGCGTTAAGACAGTTTTTTCAACAACATCTTTTGTTGTTGCAAAAACTTTTCCCATCAGAATTTATTGCAACGGCATGCAACAACTTTTCTGTTGTTGCCAAAAGTACTTTTCGCAACAATATTCAATATATGGCAACAAAAACTTTCGTTGTAAATTTCATACTTTCTTGTAGTGAGGGGTCTTCATAACCCAGAAAAGGGACCAAAAAGTTATAACAAGAAGTAAGAAAGAGCTCGTGGATCAAATGCTGCAAATTTCTCTGTACGTGGTGAAATCAGAGGGCCCGATTTCCCGCCATCAAGCCATCTCGGGGAGGTACCTCGAGACCCCGAGAACATGAAGCCACCTCGGGAAGATATCTCAAGACAACGATAATATGAAGTCACAACTTAGTTCACTCCTTCGAGGCTTGTCGAGGTCCTATTCAAGGCCGAGATAAAGACAAAAGGGGGAAGCCCCCAAGACACGCAGTTGAGTCTGACAGGACCGGCCTATCCCTAGCCTATGCTGGGGTGTCGAGTCAAGACATCACATCTCCATATTTCATAAATTAGATATACATGTATTCGTTACTAAGTTTCCTCTCCTATATAAAGGGGACTCGCCCTACCTTGTAAGGGACTGATGTTGCTCCCACAATTCTACAAAGTGCAATAATATTTCTCTCTCTCCCTCTTTTCTTACTAATACTTATTGGCTCTCACTGATACTAAGGATACTTCAATATTCTCTGTCTCTACATGTATTCTTTATAAGTAGCTTCGTTTGATTATATCTCTAGCTGTTATACTGCTCCCGAGGGTCCCCGACAACCCGAGCTCGACCTCGAGATCGACCTCGAAGTCCCAATCGACCAAGCTTACGCCCGGGTAGCAGACCCTTTGGTTCGGTCGTTACCTCGTTTATCTTCCGCCCTATCGTTAAAATTCATAATACAGCACCATCTGCT
>NC_032000.1:40225898-40247110 GCF_001879085.1 Nicotiana attenuata | reverse complement strand
AGTATTTTCTCACCATCTCCAAATGCTCCCCTCTTATCAGAGAAACCATCGTCAGAACGAAATCCCTCAGCTCCCGAGCACCGGGAACAACACTCTCCGCTCTCTGCCATGCCGCCCCCAGAGTGGTTGCCATGACTATGGTAATACTAAACAGAGCAAAGCAAGGGCGCGCACCAACACTTCTTGCACCTAGGGAAATAAGGAACCCTATGCCAAAGCAGAAGCACAGCTACCTCAAAACAATGAAATCCTATGAAGAAGCCGAAGTCACCCCACTTATATGATAAGAAACGACAATGTTTCACCTGCCCGGAGTCAGCCCCGGGGAGTACACGACGTCGATATTGTCCAATGGGATGATATCTGACCCCGAAAGTATCCTCCGACAAGAACCCAATACTCAAGGAACCGTCCGCATTATCTCCGAGCTCGGGATGGCATCCCGCCTCGAGGATCCCCACCGAAGAGAAACCAGAATTTGTGAAGCTTTCCATGCCGTCACTCAATGCAAGGAGCTCCAATTGCGAAAGCTCCGTAATAGTTCAAACCAGTGCTTGAGCATAGGCAACCGCTCAGTAAAACCTATCTCCTACATATCTAAAGGAAGCTGTCCACATCGAAAATCAAAAGGGACCCCGCGGTACCCAAAGCCACCCTCCATCCAGGATAACATCCTCAAAGGCCCCGAAGTTCAAACGCATTATCTCCATGCCATTCAGAAGGCCTAGGATGCCTAGATCTAACCAATCAACCCAGGGTTGCCCGAGGAACAACGATGGCCTCCAAAGGGAGCCACGTTGATCAGTAGAGGAGCTGAGAGAGTGCTCGCACCCCGGCCAAGTATCAACAGTCGAGAAGTAAAAAGGGGCGTTCAAGGGGCCTCGAGGGTATAAAAACATGCAGTTACTCGGCGCAAATCGAAAGTTGAGATCAAAAGGATATGTTCATATTCATAAAAATTCATGCACAACAGCCCCTGAAGTGTCATGGCAGACGTTTACAAAAGCCCTCGAAGGGTCATTACATACAATTGCTAAGGCCTATGGGAGTCTACCGCTACAGCGAAGGAACGGAAGGATGTACATGTGATGAAACCCGGAAGCCCAGTCCGCCCTCGAGGGTGCATCTTCAGTATCATCATCCTCGAGCATCACACCCTCGAGGGTGATCCCTTCGACCTCCACCTCCTCTAGGTTCCCAACTCAATCCCTGAAGGGATTCCCGCCGGAGGAGATGGAGAAGATGAAAAGGAGGAGACACAGAGGAGGCAGAGAAAAGAGACATAGCCCGCCAAAACCAAAAGTTGGAGATTCGGCGGGCCTCAACCTCAACAATCGAGAGGGCCACCTTATCCCTCGGGAATGAAAGAGCCGTAAGGATGAGGTGCCACACCAGGCCCGGGTAGGAGAGTGAGCAGCGGTGCATAATCTGAACGACTGTCTACATAAGGGGGAGACCGATTCCCTGTCCATCGCCACCTCGGGCCAACGGCAGCAGCAAACACCAACAGGCCAACGACCATAGCACAACTTAAGGGAACTCCTCCTAACGGTCTTGAGGCTATAAGCCCCGAACATTATTTTCAAAGATAGAAGAAGATGACAAGAAGGAATAGGCAAAGCATGTCGATGAAGATACTGGGATAGGAAAAACAACGCCAAGGCACCCCATTTATAGGGGGCAGCAACACGGTCGACGAGGCTCTGGAAGACTGACCGACGAATGCAATTATTGCATCCTTGAAAAACCAAATCGACGGCAACACTTTTTACCTTGAAGAACGGAAGTGGCAGAGTATTGAACAGGAGTCTATGAGATATGCCATCTATCACGAAAGATTGCGCCACGACGCGGATCGCCAATGCACTATCGCCATGAGGAGCTCGAGGAGTCAATGGTCATAACCATTTCCCATCGCTTCGTTCTGAGAAACGCAGAGACTATATGTACGTGGTGAAATCAGAAGGCCCGATTTCCCGTCATCAAGTCATCTCGGGGAGGTACCTCGAGACCCCGAGAACATGAAGCCACCTCGGGAAGATATCTCAAGACACCGATGATATGAATGCACAACTTAGTTCACTTCTTCGAGGCTTGTCGAGGTCCGATTCAAGGCTGAGATAAAGACAAAAGGGGGAAGCCCCCAAGACACGCGGTTTAGTCTAATAGGACCGGCCTATCCCTAGCTTATGCTGGGGTGTCGAGTCAAGCCATCACATCTCCATATTTCATAAATTAGATGTACATGTATTCGTTACTAAGTTTCCTCTCCTATATAAATGGGATTCGCCCTACCTTGTAAGGGACTGATGTTGCTCCCACAATTCTACAAAGTGCAATAATATTTCTCTCTCTCCCTCTTTTCTTACTAATACTTATTGGCTCTCACTGATACTAAGGATACTTCAATATTCTTTGTCTCTACATGTATTCTTCATCGTACAATTCAATTTCTGTTATAAGTAGCTTAATTTGATTATATCTCTAGCTGTTATACTGCTCCCGAGGGTCCCCGACAACCCGAGCTCGACCTCGAGATCGACCTCGAAGTCCCAATCGACCAAGCTTACGCCCGGGTAGCAGACCCTTTGGTTCGTTCATTACCTCGTTTATCTTCCGCCCCATCGTTAAAATTCATATACTAGCACCATCTGCTCTAACAAACTAGCTTGGGAATAGATCACGTATTTTTAGAGTCCCATTTAATAAATTTAATTGTCGTTACCATTTTCACGGTAAACATCCTCCACAAGTTTCAAGCTTCAAGCAATCAAGTTCAAGTTAAAGAAATCAAGTTCAAGCTCAAGAACGAAGAACAAATCAAGTTTAAGATCAAGAATGGAGAACAAATCAAGATCAAGCTCAAAGGCCCTTGAATTTATTTACTATTGGAAAGAAGAATCAGAGATTTCATAGAGAATGTAACACTCAAATATTTGAAATAAAATACTACGATTGTTGCAATATTTTTCAATCTTGATTTTATTTTCTTGACACAATTTATTGTCTACAAATTCCGACACGCCCAGTGGGTAAATCTCTACCTCTCATCTCAACTTTTCAATCACCAAAGTCCAAGAATGTCGAAATGGCTTCAAAGAAAATCAACTCCAGATCAACATCCACCAAGGCTGCTAACTCCAGGTTCTATGCTGATGTGGAAAGCATCGTCATGTTACCTTTGGAAGCTTCGGACCAGTTACGAGGAGCAAAGCAAGCTCTTAGGGTTACAAGCACTCTAAGTACCATCCGCATCAATCCCTATTTTCCGATCTTCATCCTCAAAAGGAGAAAGATCTTTCACCAACGCACCCGAAAGAGGAAGCGATGTTGCTAAAAAGTCAAGAAAACTCTTGCTCTGCTTGACCTCTCCAGGTCCATGAACTCTGTTGTGAAGGAAGACGATGATGCTTCAAGTGATGGATCCTCCCCACTTACACCGTATAGCATGAGCCATTCGAGAATCAATCTGTATGACAATCCATGCTATTCCCCATCATCTATAACAATCATGCAAGCCATGGTGACAAACACTAGTTGGCAAACTTGATGGAAGCAATCGATTGCTTGACCAAGTGCATGCAAAATCAAGATGCTAGAATTGACAAGCTAACAGATAGGGTGAGAATCTTGATGGAAGAAGAATCCACCCATGCACCTGGCAAACTCCCAGAAGTTCAAGAGATTGATCCTCCCCCACGACAAGTTGCATTAACTAAGGAAATAACAGTTTCTTCGGAAGGGATGATTCTAATCAATCAACTAAAGGAGTTCATTGAAGGGACTACAAAAAAACAAATATGTAGTTGCTTCCAAGTCCTCCTTTACCTACACAAAGTCGTACACTTCAAGGATCGATATGTTGAAGATGTCTGCTGGCTTTCAACCTCCAAAATTTTAATAGTTTGATGGCAATGGCAATCCAAAGCAACATGTGGCGCACTTCGTTGAGACATGCAACAATGCTGGGACTTATGGAGATTACCTCGTCAAGCAGTTTGTGCGTTCATTAAAAGGAAATGCTTTTGACTGGTACACAGACCTCGAGGATGGATCTATTGATAGCTGGGATCAACTAGAGCAAGAGTTCCTCAATTGCTTTTATAGTACGAGACGCACTATGAGTATGATAGAACTTACAAATACTCGTCAACGAAATGGTAAACCAGTTATCGACTTTATCAATCACTGGAGGAATGCAAGCCTCAACTGCAAAGAGAGGCTTAGTGAAGCTTATGGCATAGAGATATGCATTCAAGGCATGCATTGGGGACTACGCTACATATTGCAAGGTATCAAGCCTAGCACGTTTGAAGAACTTGCAACTCGTGCCCATGACATGGAGTTAAGAATGGCTTCTACTGGAAACGAAGGCTACCTATCTATGAGCCTCGCAAAGGGAACGACAATCAAGAAGTCAGGAAATAGAGCAAGTTTATACCCAAGTCTGAAAACAAAGAAGCTATGAATGTCAACACATCACCCGTGAAGTTCACAATGAAGGTGAGCAAGAAGCAAAATACAAAATCCACTTCTTTTCAAAATAAACCAAGTGGGAATTTGGCTCCAAAAGAAATGCAAGAGAAGGAGTACCCATTTCTAGATTCTGATGTGCCAGCAATTTTTGAAGAACTCCTCGAGTTAAATCTCATTGATCTTCCAAAGATGAAGCGGCGAAATGAAGCTGGTAAAACGAATGACCCATATTACTGCAAATACCATTGACTTATGAGCCACCCTCTAGAGAAGTGCTTTGTCTTCAAGGACGAAGTTATGGACTTGGCTCGTGAAAAGAAGATCACGCTTGAAGATGAGAAAGTAAGCACAAACCAAGTCTCTATCACCTTTGGCTCATTCAGTCCGGATGAATTATATGGTTTTAAAAAAAGTAAAGATGAAGAATTACAGGAGAACAACAAAATTGAAGTCGATAAACCTGATGATAATGAAGGTGAGATGTTGGTGACTCATTGTAGGCGCCACAAAAGGAGCCCACGAATAGAATCAATAGTACAACCAACAAGGAAAATGATGGTAAAAAGACCAAGGAAACAAAATCCAGTTAGGTGTTTGAAGAAAGCAAAAGTGGAGGTGCACCACCCTCAACAACCACGACATCTAGTGACCTTAAAGGATTTCTTTACATATTCGCATGAAGATTCCCGTGATGGTAGTGAGGCCTCTTGTTGCAATGCTGATAAAGGGGAAGAAAAGAGTGATGACCTACCGTTGGCACCATCTTCAAAAAAGCTTATCGAGTCTATTCTTGAAGAAGTTAACGCGTGCGAGGAAAAAGTTACGTTCACAAATGACGATCTTCTACTAGGTGACACTCTTCATAATCGCCCGTTATACCTGGTTGGCTAGATGCGTGATGAAAGGGTAAATCGAATTTTGGTTGATAGAGGATCCTCAGTGAACATCTTGCCAATTTACACTGTAAAAAGACTTAGTATTCCCGTGAACGAACTTTCAGAAAGTTGTGTGATGATCCAAGGATTCAACCAAGGGGGGAAAGAGCCATAGGTGCGATCAGGTTGAGAATCACCATTGAAGATATGCAATCAAATGCATGGCTGCATGTGATCGATGCAAAGACTTCATACAACGTCTTGCGTGGAAGGCCTTGGATACATGAGAATAAAGTGGTTCCATCTACCTACCATCAATGTTTGAAATACTACGAGGGTGAAGTCGAGAAGAAGATAGTTTCTGATGACGAGCCATTCACCGAGGCCAAGCCACACTTCGCCGATGCAAAGTTCTACTTGAAGAACCACATTGTGAAGGAGCTAAAAGCTGACGATGTCATGAAAAGCAAGAATGACGAGCCCACAACTAAAAGAGCTGAGGTGACTGCTGGTATAGCCAAAGCTGTTGCTGAGGAGGTACAACCTTACTCGAATAAATCTTATAGAGGGGATATTGCGTCTTACGGCAAGAAAGTAACTTCTGCACTCCAATATGTCCCTAAAAGAAGAAAGATGAAGGTGAATCATCTAATCTCCAAACTAACATGCTAAAGGGGTTAACTTTTCCGGTCAAACGCATTGAGGCAGTAAAGTTGTCCTCAATGCCGCTTGCACGTTTTGTGGCCCAAAATCATTTGCAGAATGTGGCGCTCCTTACAAAGCATACAGATAAAGGCTTTGATACTAATGCTTATAGGCTATTTTCAAAAGCTGGATATAATCCCAATGAGCCATCAAAATTAGGGAAGCTCCCATCAGAAGCTGCTACGAGACAACCACGTGAAGGTTTGGGATACAAGCAATCGTCACCAGTGCGCATCTCCATAAAAAGGGCGAGCCACAATTATATCATTGTGGAAGATAAGTCTGCCGCTTCTAACAAGCCTTTTGTCTTTGATCGACTTGGAAAATAAACTGTGAGGACTTTCGTATTTGAGAAATTGGGTCCATTAAAGAAGGGGAACAAGTTCCAGAAAAATTATCGAAATACAAGAACACCCGCTTCTCCCAAAATTCAGAAGATCTTTAAGGATTTACAAAGTCTGGTTCCTTCTACAATGAGGAGACAAACAAAACTTGTGGTTTCATGTAAAGGAATACTGAAGGTAAATCCATATACTTTGGTCTACACTAGGGAGCGTGACAAAGACGAAGAAAGTGCGGGTTCTTCGTATCAAGTTACTGCACAAAGCGAGCATGGTATTTCATCTCTAATGGATGATGACGAGAAACTTGAGAATATTTCACCGTGTTATCACATATCCTTCAATGAACTTGAAGAAGGAGTAAAGCCAACAGTCGAAGCTTTGAAAGAAGTAAACTTTAGCACTAATAAAGAACCGAGGCCCACTTATCGAAGTACTTTACTAGCAGCCGATGAAGAAAGAACTTATATGGAGTTACTCAAGGAGTTTAAGGATGTCTTTGCTTGGAGTTACAAAGAGATTCCTGGCTTGAACCCTAAAGTAGCAGTCCATCACCTTGCAGTCAAGAATGGCTCTCGTCTTGTTAAGCAAGCTCAAAGGTGCTTTAGGCCGGACTTGGTTCCCTTGATTGAAAGTGAAGTTAGCAAACTCATTAAAGCTGGCTTATCCGTGAAGTTAAATACCCAATATGGGTCTCAAGTATTGTCCCTGTAAGGAAGAAGAATGGTCATATTCGGGTGTGCGTTGACTTTAGGAATCTCAACAATGCATGTCCCAAAGATGAATTCCCACTTCCTTGTAAGGCCCCGTAAATTTTTTTACTCAAAAACCCGAAATTTCGTAGTGCCAAGTTAGGAATATGTGTTAGAAATTTACAAAATTCTTCGCGGCGAGCTTGCTCGCCTCGGTTCGGACCTTTTTGATTGATCAGTGCATTAAAAAGTTAAGGAATAATATTTTTCAGAAAAACGCATTTCTGCGGTCCATTATATGGTCGCATAATATCTATATGGGCCGCATAGTTGCCGTAGAGTGAGGCAGGATGTTGGTTAGTTTTGAGGTCAACTATGCGGCCAATTATGCGATCGCATAATCAATATGCGGGCCACATAGTCATCGCATAACCTCCTTGGAATTTTGCGAGGGGCAGTTCTGCGGTGCATTATGCAACCGCAGAACAGGTATGCGGACCGCATTTTTGTCGCATACCCGGGCAGAATGTTCAAGTTTTGAGGGCCATTCTGCGGTCCCTTTTACGGCTGCATATCCGTTATGCGGTCGCATATGCGACCGCAGATTGTGTCGAGGCTCCTATTTTCTAACTTTTAAAACCCGACCCCATCTCATTAAAAACACCCCATTAGACCCCTTTTATGCTATTTTACTGCATTTAGAGTGAGAGAAGGAGTTCTAGAGGGAGAAACTAATTCTCACCAAGTCACTACAATCCTTGCCCAAATCCTTAAAGATTTTCACGTAAAATTTGCTAGGCCTTCATCCTAAGAGGTAAGAACTTGTGCTCTAATCTTTAATTTCGAAATTCCCATTAAAATAAGTGATTAACAAGTGGGTTCATGGGTATAAGGATTGATTATCTTGCATGCATGAATGATAATAGGGTATGAGGAGATTGTGAGCTAAAAATATAACAAATGGGGTGTAGGATGATAAAAATCTCTCACAAAAAGGGTCCTAATATCACAATGCACACTTAGTGCTTGATAATATACTCAAATGAGCTAGAATCTTAATCATCTCTCTAATTTTTGGTTCAACTTGTAATTCTCATAAAATAGATCGAAGTTTCTAAGAGTTTCGAAATTTGTAAGAATTTAAGGAAAGCTCTATTGAGGTATGTATGGCTAAAACCCCCTCTTCTTAGAAATTGAGCTCCTTTGGTGTACATGCAAATGTTGTAAGACCGAAATTTGATTGATGTATTGATTGTTATTTCACATGAATTGGTGTTACAAATATATATATATATATATATATATATATATATATATATATATATATATATATATATATGTGTGTGTGTGTGTGTGTGTGTGTGTGTGTGTGTGTAAGGTGTGTCTCAATGTGTTCAATATAATATTCTTGGTAATTTAAGGATGTGTGAAGAATGTGAACCATGTGTTGAAATGCCTAGACTTCAAGTCAAGTTTAAAATGAGATTGTGTGCCAAACTATGTGAAATCTTCTCTATGCTTACAACTTGAATTGCTCTTGCATGTGCCTATTATCCTAAATTGCAAGGTTATGTTGAAAGTGGAAATGATGTGAAATGTGGGGAAAAAGAGCTCGAGTTATGAAATGTGGCCTAGTGCCAAGTATGATGTGATAATTGTGGCCCCAAGTGCCTATGAATTGATATATGTGAAATAAAGATTGAAATGAGATGATTAATGAAAAAGGAACAATGTCTTGGTAAGACAGCCTAGCCGATCGGGCCGTGATCGAACACCATGCCGCACACATGGTGGTATTGTGCTGATATTGAATTCGAAAGTGAGAATGAGATTGTGAATGAGATACATGTCTCAATGAGGCAACCTAGCCGATCGGGTAGTGATCGGACTCCGCGCAAGAAAGCGGTGGTATTGTGAATGATGATGAACAATATTAAATGCCCCAACCTAAAGCTATGGAAATTATGTAGAAGTTATATAATCCTTTTATTTGACAATGTGGTGATCGGTCAAAGCTTTTGATTGATCCTTATGATTTCTTTGTTCTTGTACGATAGTTCTTTCTAATGAGATGGTGTTTAGTTATACATACTAGTACTATTCCATGGTACTAACGTCCCTTTTGCCGGGGGCGCTACATCTTTGAATGGATGTAGGTGGCTCCATAGTAGATAGTGCTGATCATAGGTAGCGGAGCATCCTCCACTCAGCAACCTTGGTGAGCCCCTTTTCTTCCAGGGGTTATGCAGTATGTCTTTTGTTATAAATTTCCACTTTTTGAGGTATATCCGGGGCCTTGTTGCCGGCATTATTATAACTGTCTTTTGCATCTTTAGAGGCTCCGTAGACGTTTGTGTGGGTTATGTACGGGTGATGGATGGGTCAATGAACTGTGTTGTAATTCTAAACTCTTGTACTTCTAAACTGTAACTGTATGAAATCTTGGAAACTTAACTATGGTTTAAATGTGGTAATATGAAATGAACTAGCAATGTTATATGTACAATCTTTCCTACTATCTAAATAAATGAAAGCATGGTTTTCTTAGTCATAGTGAAATGGGTAAAAGGTGTTCAAAAGGCTTGATCAGTTGGGTTCACTCGATTGAGCGCCGGTCGCGCCTCCCGAGGTTGGGACGTGACATTCCTATTCCAAAGCTGATGATCGATGCTACTACTGATTATGAGGCGATGTCTTTCATGGACGGTTGGTCGGGTTATAACCAAATTCGCATGGCACCAAAAGATGTAGAGCTTAGCACATTCCGCACCCCCAAAGGTATTTATTGCTATAAGGTAATGCCTTTTGGCTTGAATAACACTGGTGCTACTTACCAAAGAGCTATGCAGAATATCTTTGATGAACTTCTCCACAAGAATGTCAAATTCTATGTGGACGACTTGGTAGTAAAATCAAGAATGAGGGGCGACCACCTGAAAAACTTGAGAATGGTGTTTGATTTGCTCCGGAGGTATCAACTTAGGATGAATCCATTGAAATGCGCCTTTGTAGTTACTTCTAAGAAGTTCCTTGGTTTCATTGTCCGACATCGAGGGATCGAAATTGATCAAGCCAAAGTGGATGCCATTTTGAAAATGCTTGAGCCTCGCGATATTCATGAATTGTAAAGTCTGCAAGGAAAGCTAGCATACCTTAGGAGATTCATCTCAAACCTAGCTGGGAGGTTCCAACCATCCAGTCGCCTCATGAAGAAAGGTGTTCCTTTCAAGTGGGACCAAGCTTGTAGCAATGCCTTTGAAAGCATCAAAACTTACTTGATGAAGTCTCCAGTTTTGGCAGCCCCTATACCTGCAAAGCCGTTGATACTATATATTTCAGCACAAGAAAGGTCTATTGGAGCACCGTTGGCCCAAGAAAATAGTGAGGGTAAAGAAAACTCTTTGTACTATTTGAGCAGGATGATGACACCAAACGAGCTGAATTATTCGCCAACTGAAAAGTTGTGTTTGGCGCTAGTCTTCAAAATTCAAAAGTTGAAGCACTACTTTCAAGCTCGTGTTGTTCTTATTGTTTCTAAAGCAAATTCCATCAAGTTTGTGATGTTGAAACCTATTCTTAGTGATCGACTAGCGAGTTGGTACTTCCAATTTCAACAATTCGAGATTGTGTACGTCCCTTAAAAGGCTGTAAAAGGACAAGCATTGGCAGACTTCTTAGCAGATCATCCGATACCTGATGACTGGGAACTAAGTGATGAATTACCTGATGAAGACGCAATGGTCGTTGAAGTACAACCTCCATGGAAGATGTACTTTGATGGTGTTTCACATCGCGGAGGAGTCGGTGCTGGCGTAGTATTTGTCACTCCTCAAGGTGAGGTTCTGCCTTACTCCTTTTGCGTTGACACAACTCTGCTCCAACAATGTTGTTGAATATCAAGCACTAATACTTGGGCTTGAAATGACTATTGAAATGAAGCGGATGCAATTGCAAGTCTTTGGTGACTCTCAGTTGGTGATCAACCAGCTTTTAGGTAGTTACGAGGTCAAGAAATCTGAACTACGCCCATATTATGATTATGCTAAGAAATTAATAGGGTGGGTCGGTGATATGACTATTCAACATGTATCTAGGTAAGAAAACAAGAAGGCTGATGTTTTAGATGCCTTAGCTTCATCGTTAACCCTGCCTGATCAAGCGCAAGTTACTATCTGCCAAAAATGGGTAGTACCGCCGCTAAATGAGGGTGAAAATGAAAAAAAATGAACTCGAGCATCTTGTCGCTATTTCTGAAGCTGAGAAGGAAGAATGGCAACTACCCATTATCGATTACTTGAGCTACTAGATACTTCCAGAAAATTCGAGGAGAAGGACTAAAATCCGCCGTCGTGCACCTCACTTCCTTTACTACAAAGATACCCTATACAGAAGATCATTCGAGGGAGTACTCTTGCGATGTTTAGGGGAAGATGAAGCACTCCAAGCTTTGCAAGAAGCGCATTCTGGGGTATGTGGATCACATCAGTCTGGACCAAAGCTCCACTTCCATATAAACAGGATGCGATATTATTGGCCGACATGGTAAACGATTGCTTTTGCTACGCTCGAAGATGCCTTGCCAATTCCATGCAAATTTTATTCATCAGCCTCCTGTAGTGTTACACCCGACTGTTGCATCCTGGCCATTTGACGCTTTGGGATTGGCTGTTGTTGGACCACTGCCAAAGTCCTCAAGTGGGAACCTATACATCTTGGCTACAACTGACTACTTCTTAAAATGGGCTGAAGCTATTGCTCTTTAGGAGGTAAAGAAGGAAAATGTTGCAAGTTGCATACGATTAAACATAATCTATCGCTTTGGCATTCCTCGTTACATAATAACTGATATTGGCAAGCCATTCAATAATAGGTTGTTGAACAAGATTTGTGATCTATTTGGCTTCAAGCAACGTAACTCTTTCTATGTACAATGTTGCCGCCAATGGTCTAGCTAAGGCATTCAACAAGACTCTATGCAACTTGTTAAAGAAAATCGGTTCCAAATCCAAACGAGATTGGAATGACCGTATGGAAGAAGCTTTGTGGGCATATAGCATAACTTACCGCACACCAACACAAGCAACCTCTTATTCACTTGTCTATGGAGTCGAAGCCGTTTTGCCACTCGATCGTTAAATACCTTCATTACGATAAGATATTATCTATTCAAGAAGGGATCACTGATGAAGAAAATGCTCGACTTCGATTGGCAGAGTTGGAGGATCTTGATGAAAGAGATTGGAAGCTCAATAGAGTATTGAATGCTATCAAGCTCAATTGTCTCGCGCCTTCAATAAAAGAGTTCGCCCAAGATCTTTACAAGTAGGAGATCAAGTCCTTGCCATATGAAGACCCATTATTACTTCCCATACACCTGTAGGGAAGTTACTTCAAAATGGTATGGGCCATATATCGTACAAGAAGCTTACTCAAGTGGGGCTTACAAGCAGGTTGATGCAGATGGCATGAGAATCGGCCCTATCAATGGCAAGTTTTGAAGAAGTATTATCCATGAAGTTGCAACGCTCCTTGACGCACGAGCCCAAACTGCGTGTTCCTACACTCTTGGCCCGCATGAGTTTAAACTATGTACGGCACACCAAAAAAAAGAGTCCGCTAGGTTGAAAACTTCAAAAGAGGAGGCCTGGGAAAAAGTTAGGATATTAAAAAAAAAAGACCGCTAGGCTGAAAACCTCGAAAGAGGCAACCTAGGCTAAAGTTAGGACATAAAGAAAATCATCCATTCTGAACTACGGTATGACTTTATCCTCTTCACCGACGTATGATAGGCAGCTTAGAGTTTCATTCTGAGTTCATTCGTATAATTTCAAAAGATACATACCGCCCCAATCATTGTTCGAATGAAGTATGTTGGAATGCAATCCATTCAACCAGCACTTGAAAATCGAGTTGAGATACTATTCTTCTATTGAACTTTTGATCCCATTTGATTGAAAGGGGGCAAACCTCTGTGGTAAATTGGTATCTTCAATGGAATGATTTTAGTCTTTTAGGAGGCTATTAAGTATTTGCATTGAATCCCGGAGATTCACTATGTCTTCATGTTCACCAAATCTTTAAGTCCTCTTGTCTTCAAGTTCTCTGCTCTTCAAGTTGAAATATTTAAGTCCTCCAAGTCTCCAAATTGAAGTCTTCAAGTCCATCGGTCTTCAAGTTGAAATCTTCAAGTTCGCCGCACTTCAAGTTGAAATATTTATGCCCTCTAAGTCTCCGAGTTGAAGTCTCCATGTTCGTCGGTCTTCAAGTTGAAGTCTTCTAGTCCTCTGCTCTTCAAGTTGAAATATTTAAGACCTCCGAGTCTCCAAGTTGAAGTCTTCAAGTCCGTCAGTCTTCAAATTCGCCGATCTTCAAGTTGAATTATTTAAGTCCTCAAAATCTTCAAGTTGAAGTCTTCAAGCCTTCTAATTTTTCAAGTTGAAGTTTAAAAGTCCACCACTCTTCAAGTTAAAGACTGCGAAGTCCGCCAAATCTTCAAAGTTTGCTAAGTGTTCAAGTCGATGTCGTCAAGTTCACCAAGTCTTCGAGTTGAAACTTTCTAATTTTCCAATCTTAAGGTGGACATTTAAGTCCATTTGCACCTTAAGTTGGCCTCTTCATGGGTTTGTCTTTAAAAGGAACTATAACTTTCCAATCTTAAGGTGGACATGTAAGTCCCTTTGCACCTTAAGTTGGCCTCTTTATGAATTTTTCCTTCTACATGCTGCCATGGATTTGTCCTACCATATGATGTTTGAGGATTTGTCCATCTATTTGTTGCCATGGACTTGTACTTCGATATGCCCTATGAACTTTTGCGTCCTGAAACGGCCTCTAGTTTTTGGGCAAGGATGAGTAGCCATCCCTTCCCACGCTAAGAGTAATCTCTCCGATATTCGCATCACCTTGAAAGTAATCTCTCCGATAGTTGGGCCACCTTGAGAGTAATCTCTCCGATAGTTGGTCCACCGATGTCGCCCAAACTCACACCACAAATATAGGTAGTGAGGCGGTCGAAGCAATAATAAATCCCAACGCGAGTCTGGGTCGAATCCTCAGGAAGTTAGAATTGGGATTAGGTATATATTTAGTGCAATTGTGTGATGTGACTCAAATTACACTTCCACATTCTTGTTTGTTGTTTTTACTTCTACTCTAAGATATTGATTGCAAATATGAAATTAGGAGACAATATTTTTGGTTTTGGTTGTTTTTCAAATGATAAAAGATCTAGGGTTGTGACTTCCACCTAGGTGGTTACCTAACGGGTTGTAAACTCTAGGGCAAGTTTTATTAGTCGGGGTTGTAATATAACAATCACACGTAATTACCCACTTTATACCTATCAGTAGTTTGAGTGATTTTGCCAATTTGGCTTTCTCAAGTCCAAATGGGTATTGCACAAATCAAGTGATATATGCTCAAGTCGGGTCTTACTATCTCTAGATTTGACCCTTTAATTGGGGCTATCAATTTCTTGAGTTCACCCCAATTTCTTGTTAGCCAAGTTTTCCTAGACTTATTCTCTCTTTCTCAAGTAGAGACTACATCAAATAGGCATGAATCAATGTTCACAACCATTAATTCTTAAATACAAGCATGAACAAGGCTAAATATCACTAACCCAATCACAAACAAGCCCTAAATCAAACACCCATTAAGTACCCACACTAGAGTTAGGCCACAACCCTAGCTAGAAATTTAGCTACTCATGAAAAATGAATAAATACAAGAAGAAATTAAGATAGAATGCATAATAATTGATTAGGAAAAGAAAATCTAATGTTTAGAAGTTAATCTAGTACAAAATTACTCAAACAACAAAGAAAAATGGCTCAGGTGCTCTCCCAAAACTATACTTAACCTAAAAATGACAAAAAGTTCTATTTATACTAAGCTAAAAATATCTGACAAAAATGCCCCTGCGGAGGTTGTGCGGACCGTACATTTTTGAGTGCGGCCCACTCTTGCTTCTGCGGCCGCACAATTATAGTGCGGTCCGCACTATTTGAACTTGAGCTCTAGCTTAGCAGGACTTCTGCGAATCGCACAATTCTGAGTGTGGCCGCGCTCTTGATTATGCGGCCGCACAAAAATGATGCGGTCCGCACTCCTTGACTTTGGACTTGAACCCAGCTCTCTGATTCTTCACTTCTGCAGACTGCATAATTGTGAGTGCGGCCGCACTTGACGTCCTGCAGCCGCACAATTTCGGTGCGGTCTGCATATCTTCAGCTTGCCTAAAACCACTCTCTGGATCTCTTTTTTTGCGGCCGCACAATATTTGTGCGGTCCGCACTGTGGTCTTTTTCGGCCTTGTTTTGGTCCTTTTCCACTTTTGACTCCTTTATGAGTTGATTTTGATTTCTTTGGCTCATATTGCAATACTCCTGCAAGCAAGCACATTTCATTAGTTTTCGGGAATACCTTAAGCATTTTTTAGCTAAAACGAAAGTAAAAGAGAGCAAATAAGTGGTCAAAATTCCTACTTATCAACTCCCCCTAACTTAAGCTTTTGCTTGTCCTCAAGAAATTAAGGCAATTCCTACCTCCAATAGAAAAAGGGATATTTCAGGTGGCCTAAGGTGAATCAATCACGCATCAATTGGGACCAATAATTACCTAGAACACATATGAATTATCAACAACACAATGATTTGACTTTTTGAGTACTATAGTTCTAATGTGATACTAGAGCATCAAGAGTTGACTCTATTCATCAAGGAAGCTCGCTCTTTCACGTAGGTCATTTTGGATCCCAAACTCCTCCACCTCTACTCTCCATTAGCAAATCTCACTTTATAATGCAACACTCGAAGCAAGTATTGTGAAAAGTTCGCTCATCTCTCTCAAAAGAACGTCACAAGTCGGGCTTTAAGTACCATAAGCTTGTCCCTTATGTAAATCACCACTAATGTAAGCTCACTCAACTTGAAATCATGTAGGGCTTTTGCAGGATGTAATGAAGGCTTTTGGACCAAGGTAGGACTTGTAAGAATATAATGGTTTCATCTTTCCTTAAGCCCTCCATTTTCTCTTTTCGGCTCATACTTTCTAGACTCTTTGAGTAATTTTTTTCTTCCTCGGGGGAACTAGAGAGATGTAATGTCACTCTTTCTTGATCATGACATTCATTTTTCTCCTTTTCTATTTACTCCATGCCTTTCGTCATTGTTTTCTTTGAACCCCTTCAACTTTCTACCTTATTCACTTTCTTTTTGGAATTTTTCTTTTTGTTCTTTCTTTCTTTTATTTGCCTCCCCTTTTCTTCATTTATTTCTTTTCTTTGTACCTTTTATCACTTTCAAACTCCTCGTCTCTCCCCCAAACTTATATTTTTGTCAATTGTTTCTCAAGAATGCTAAGAAAAGATCGGGTGCCAAGAGAGGGTCATTACAAAACGGATAAAGGTTTGCAATGTGGTTATTGAAAGAAAAAGGGCTCAGGCTCAAGCCTACTAATTGTGATTAAGCTTGCTTGTATGTTGGTTAAGTTGTTAGGATGATAAACTACAAGATAGTACTTGGATTAGCTTAAGTTACTTCTATGGTGTTGTATTGCTATTGAGGGTTGTTGTGAGCTGAATATAACTTGGATTTCGACTTGAAGTTACTATAGGAGTTGTGTTTATTGTCTTCTTGCATGTGCTTAAGGTTATCTTGATGTTGATTAAGTTAAATGGATGGAGTAGACGTCAACTAGTGAATAAAGCTACTAATTGAAGATAGTTGGAGTTGAGGATTGTTTCCTTTGTTATAAATATATGGTATAAGGATGGAATCATTGATGAATGACTTCATTATCATGTTAATGATACTGTTAAAGTAATGTAAGAAGTTATAAGGGGTGATATGGGTTATACGGATTCCAATCGGAGCTTGCAGCTCGTCGTGAAGTAGTTGTGACTTGTTGTTGTTATATGGTGTCTTGTTATTGATATTTATAGGTTGCTGGACTTCCCTGGCTGTTGTTGTTGGTATATGGTATTGGAGGAGGCCCTTGTTACAAGGGAGATGCTGCCCGAATTTACGTAGACGAGCTACTAGCTTAAGTTACAGACTTGGACTTTGCTCAACACTGATTTTGAATCTCCTTATGCTATGATAGATCGAGTTGACTTGTTTGAAGAGTTGCTTAGAAGGTATTAAGGACTCAACATGTTTAAGGTATGTTAAGGCTCTTCCTTCATTCTTTTGGCATGATCTAAAGTGAAACGAACATAAACGATACGCTATTTCATAATGAATCTACTCCTAGCAACTAAGGTTGTCCATGTTATTCTTTCCTTACAAAGTTATTCCAAGAAAGCATATATGATCCTTGAGTCCTAGTGAAGTTCATATTGATGGCATGATGTCCATAATGTTAATCGATGGTGCAATGACCTTATGTCACTCCAAAAGGTTTAGAACGTGACTCCATGAGTCCAGCATGCATTATATATGTATCTACTTTACTCTACCGAGCCGCGCTATAGTCGGCCGGGTATGGCACCTATTGTGCAACCACTGATCAGTTGGGTTTACCGAGCTCCACGTGGCCGGGTACGATTCTACCGAGCCTTATGATGGCCGGGTACGTTTTTACCGAGTCCTCTTTGAGGCCGGGTATGATATGATGATGATGATGCCCACAGAGGCGTATGTTTTTAAAAGTTTATGTATATATATGTATTATGCATTTCATGTCAGTAGCCCCCAGAGGCACTCAGATGTTACAGGTTGTATCTCCTCTATCTCTCTTTACATTACTGTTCTTATTTATGCTTTCCTGCCTTACATACTCGGTACTTTATTCGTACTGACGTCCCTTTTGCCTGGGGACGCTGCGTTTCATGCCCGCAGGTCCCGATAGACAGGTTGACATTCCTCCTAGTAGGCTATCAGCTCAGCGAAGGTGTTGGTGTACTCCACTTGCTCCGGAGTTGCCTATTTGGTCAGTATGCTTTGGATATGTATTGATTGGTATGGTGGGGCCCTGTCCCGACCTTTCTAATTTTATGTACTCTTAGAGGCTTGTAGACAGATGTCAGGTGTGTGGATACTTGTATGGCCTTGTCGGCCTATGTTTTGAGTTTACAAATGGTCATGTCGGCCTTATAGGCCCGTATGTCATATGTATAAGTTTGTATATCATGATGAGTCATCATACGTTAAGTATTCCCTTATGTTTTATTCTTGTTATCTCATGAAGGGTTTTCTAGCTCATTTACCCATGATAGTATGATAAGAAAGATATGTTACGTTAGTACTCGGTTGAGTAAGGCACCGGGTGCCCGTCGCGGCCCTTCGGTTTGGGTCGTGACATAGGCTATGGAAGATTTCAAACTTCAAATCGGATCAAAGAGAGCCTACATTCATTTCTCAAGCCAAGCTACACTTAGAATTTCGCCTAGAAAAATATTCAGGACAAGTTTTAGACTATAAGCACGGGTACTTGGACTTGCTATTCAATACCTCACCTCTGACGTTGTTGGATTGCTAAAAAGAACGGAGTCGAGGGACCACATCAACCCTAGTTAGATTGAGAATCACAAATGGCTCGACTGAACCACTCGATGACTGTTTAAGTCAACAAAGAGTCAAAGGTCACAACTAGAGCTATTTTCTGCCAACAACTTATTTTTAACCATAAGGCCAAAGGTAAATGTGTTGGTACCAAGTGAAGCATGCTTGAGACTCCTTTTATTCATTACTACTATATTTGCCAATACATAAAGAAAATAGACTCAATCCCTTAAGAAGGTTGTCACGCCATCCATCATTGGGAAGAGCCACCCGATTCACACAAAATCCACCTTTGTAAAGAACCGTGGCATTAAGAAAACTAAAGGCTTATTGTTCACTCAACGAAAAAAAGAAGCTAACAAATTAAAAAGAAGCTACTAAGGCAAATAAGAAGTTATACTACTAAGGAAAGACAAACTAAAGAAGCTATGAAATAAACCACGGAAGCAAGATAAATGAATATACAAACCAAAAGGAAATGAATATATACATAAGGGGAATGAATATATACATCAAATGAGAAGGAAGAATATATACATACCAAAGAGAAAATAAAGATAAAAGAAAAATATTATAAGAGTTATTATAGGCCAAATCCAAATGTCAAAGTCAACCAATAAAAATAGACCACCCCCAAATGAAAATAAGCATTGTCCCCAATGGTTAACAAAAATAAGAACAGGGAAGGGTAGAGATTTAAGAGAACTCCCTATGTGGTCTCAGTCTGCATGGGATCCTCAGCACCCTCGGTCTCTAGTTGTATCTCGTCATCACCTGGCTGAGGGACAATAGGGTTGCTGAGCATCTGGATCATCTCCTTGTGCTGCTGGGATGCTCACTCCATAAGTAGGTCCAATGGTAAATCTCCGGCAGATGTAATCTTTTCAATCTCTTTTCTCAGCTTCTCCACTGACTTCATTGATGCATGAGACTTTCGCATCTTCTTGACCTGTTTGCCCAAATCCTTAATAACCTTCCCATGTATCTCTAGAGTGTCCATAATGGTCTTCTGGTTGTCCAGGATATTCTTCAATGTTTCCTCCACTGACGGAGATACCTGTGGCTCTGCTGGGGTTGTTGGGGATGAGGATTGTGCTGCAACAACACTGGATATGTTAGTCAGCTTTGTACTAGATGTCTGTATCCAGTTGTTGAGACTCGCCAATGTTTGGGAGACTCGCAGCACAGCCTGAGGATAAGTAGATGAAGCCGGCATTGATAATGGCACTGATAGTCTGGCAGAAGAAGGTGGTTCGAAAGATGAAGGTGGCATGGCTGTTGTCCCGGTGGAAGGATCGGCTGCTGTGGAAGGCTCGACAGCTGAATCAGTAACCACTGCCGCTGGCTCCTCAGATTGGACATCGGAGGTAGTAGCTTTAGCCTTGAACTTCGGGTTGTTAGCTTGCTGGATTGGTACCATGAGAAAGGCTTCTTGGCTTTTACCTCGGTGTCATAATGCCTCGGCTCCACCCTTTGATCCTTCAAGTATTCTGCGAGGAAGTTCGGGTACGGATATGATCTTTCACCCTTCTAGACAGCTAAAGAGATGTTAGTGGACATGATGCACCAACATTAATTGAATACCCAGCCATAATGCATGCCACCAAAACTGCATGGGAAAGTGGGGGGATGTTCTCATTGAGGCATGGATCAATGCGGCTGCACACGAATGTCTACACCATTTTGCTTCAAAGTTTAGGGTGGCTTGAACTATTGGAACCCCTGTTGTGAGGCACGGAGGTGTTGACCCTCGGATTGCCAGAATCTCAGCTAGCCACGGACGAGCTGCATCACCCATAGCTAGCTTTTCCAAGTATTTCACTGCTTCTACTTCTTCAAACCCTACATATGATTTTAGTACACAGGAGTCAAAACGGATTTTCAGATTTCGGACTTTTGTCACTTTGGTACCCTTTTTTATGTGAGCAACGTTGGCGTAGAATTCTTTGACCAAGTGCTCATTTGAATCTAGAACACAGTGGGTTCCCTCATTTGCGCTCCTGGAATTGTCTAAGGACATTGGGGTTGTGCTTGTTCAAATCTTTCATCAAGAATTGTCGCTCAAGAGTGAGCGACCTCTGCGTCCACCATTCTCTAAATTTTGCAAAGTCATTGGCACTAACAAATCTGTCTTCCCATAGCTCTGGCCTCCTTGATCTCTTGAACCTCCCACTGTAGTATCACCCCCTCTCCCATCATCTGGGATATCATCATCATCGTCTAAATTAATTGGAGCAGCTGAAGCATGTGGGGAAGAGGGCTCAGAGTCTTGACTACCCTCTTCCAAACCTTCAGAAGAACTGGCAGAAGAAGATGGCTCATCTACTAAGTGGAATCTACTAGGAAGTTGTTGTGATTGGGCTTTCGGCTGTGCTTTCACGGAGTTACCCTCAGAAGCTTCCCCAGATGGGAGATACTCACTGGTCTCGGAGGGTTCAGGAGCTCTGTTGGTGGTTGCCTTTTTACTTATGGATCTTTGGATAGTTAGGGGTAAGTTGCTTTTGCCTCGACCTCGGCCTCGGGAGGGTTCTGCCCTCCCTTTTGATATATCGCCTTTGGCCCTTGATCTCACCATTTTTTGTAGCACATAAGTAGCAGAAATCAGTTAGAATTGAAGCT
>NC_032000.1:40225223-40225888 GCF_001879085.1 Nicotiana attenuata | reverse complement strand
GTTGTTTGTGGTTTTAGAGTTTATTCTTGGGTATTATGATATTAGATTTGAGATAATATTATTTTGGGGCTCTTCTAGTAGTTGAACTTCGAGTCCGTTTATATGAGTTCTTTTATCTGTATTTTCTTATTCTATAATATTTATCCATACACGTTTAATGTGAGTCCAGCACCCTCGGTCTCTAGTTGTATCTCGTCATCACCTGGCTGAGGGACAATAGGGTTGCTGAGCATCTGGATCATCTCCTTGTGCTGCTGGGATGCTCACTCCATAAGTAGGTCCAATGGTAAATCTCCGGCAGATGTAATCTTTTCAATCTCTTTTCTCAGCTTCTCCACTGACTTCATTGATGCATGAGACTTTCGCATCTTCTTGACCTGTTTGCCCAAATCCTTAATAACCTTCCCATGTATCTCTAGAGTGTCCATAATGGTCTTCTGGTTGTCCAGGATATTCTTCAATGTTTCCTCCACTGACGGAGATACCTGTGGCTCTGCTGGGGTTGTTGGGGATGAGGATTGTGCTGCAACAACACTGGATATGTTAGTCAGCTTTGTACTAGATGTCTGTATCCAGTTGTTGAGACTCGCCAATGTTGGTAGGACTCGTCAGCACAGCCTCGAGGAGTAAGTAGGATGAAGACCGGCGATTGAGTAATAGGCGAC
>NC_032000.1:40209141-40225213 GCF_001879085.1 Nicotiana attenuata | reverse complement strand
AAAAATGAGTACGGTCGCACAATTTGAATTTTTGGGCACTGCCTTACGATTCAGACAAGTTTTCCAAAAACTAGGCATGGTTCTTAGCAAGTAAGCATGATTAGGTACTTACCCATGCCCCACTTAACATTTAAGATGCTACCCACATGATTTTAAACAAAAATGACTAACTATAGACATTTTTTAGGCATGTAATTAACCCTAGATCAAAGAACAAAACAAAAAAAGGAGGAAGAATCTAAAGATGGATTAACATACCAGTAATAAAGATGCAGGTGAGATTCAACACTGATGTAATGAGAGAATGTCACGACCGGAACCGATGGGCCGCGATGAGCACCCGATACCTTACTCAACCGAGTACCAACATAACGTATCCTTTCATGTCATATTATCATTGATAACTGAGCCGGAAGGCTGCCGTGAGATAAGTAGAATAAAAAATGCGATTCCAACTTATACATAAGACATACGGGCCTATAAGGCCAAAATAACCACTCGTATACTGAACATAGGCCGGCAAGGCCATACAACCTTTTACGTACATGACATTTGTCTACAAGCCTCTAAGAATACATAATTTTTATAAAGGTCGGGACAGAGTCCCGCTATACCAAACAATGCACGTCTAAATCATACTAACCAAACAAGCAACTCCGAAGCAAATGGAGCGTACCAACATCTTCCGCTGAGATGATAGCCTACTTAGAGGGCTCTCGACCTATTTATCAGAACCTGTGGGCATGAAACGCAGCATCCCCAGGCAAAAGGGACGTTAGTACGAATGATCTACCAAGTATGTAAGGCACATAAATAAGTACATAACAGACATAGAGGAGATATAGAATAAATCACTCAACCTGTAAGTCCGGATAACTCTGTAATTCATGAAATAATTATAGTGTCATGCATATGCATATGAATGTCATGTCGTGCATAGGTACATGTTTCAAAACATCATCAGGCCTCTGAGGGCATCCCATAATATCATCTCGGCCACTGTGGGCAAAATCATCAACGTATACCAGCTGATCAGGTGGTGGTGCGTATATAACGCCATAACCTTTCCCATATCCTATATACATATATATATACACATATATATATGCGTATATAACGCCATCTGGTCATGGGTCAATGTGCATGTATAAATGCATGAAATGCATATGAAATACGTTAATAAAATCTCTCGGTACGTCATAAGACCATTATGCCTCTGATTAATAGCATGAAATAAAATTTACCAACTTAAGTATTTTTGAGACCCATGAACAGATGATAGAATAATATGACACATGGGAGAATAAGAATATACACATCTTTAGCATTTCTAGGAATAGAGTAATTTATGGAAGTTGTGCATTTGCCCGTTTCGCTTGTGTCGTATAGATCATGCCAAAAAGAAAGAAGGGATAGCCTTAACATACCTGGAGTAGTAGAGAAAAATCCGTATGATATTCTTGGAAAAGGTTGCATCGCACTCCCTTAGAATTCAAAACCTCACGTTGCTAATTGTGCTAAGAAAACTCGTCGGATTTTGGTTAAGAAATCACGTTATCAAAGTAGTAATTTGACTGAAGTGTTTTGAGAATGAATTTGATTGAAAGCCTTTAAAAAAATGGCTAACGTTTCCCTCCCCCCACTTCTGATGGTAGTCCTTGATATGGAAAACATTTGGAATGTAAAACTTTACATTAGTTTTATATTAGTCTTCGATATGTAAGACTTCACATTAGTTTTCCACCTCATAAGAAATGACTAAGAGTCATTTTTTTAGGGTGTAGCTTGCTGCCACGTGGGGATGGGGTGGAAATGTTTAATCTTTATCTACTTATTAGGTAATTAGGTAGTGTCCCGTTACCCGGTAATTAATCAATTACCCGCATAATTAAGAATTGTCTCTAAAATTCTACTTATTTTAAATACCCTTTTATATTTATCATACTATCATGGTCATATGGTAACTTGTATGGTACTAGTCCATAAATATCGGGTATTAACGCACGGCCCGTATTTTATCCTAACATGCCAAATTTGGACGAAAATTCATTTTCTTTGACTTGCTTCCCCTCTTACCTTCACGAATTTACTCATCACTTGTTTGAAATAGCATAGTCCTTATAATCTCCAAATAATATTTTCCTTGGACTGATGTCAATTACCTTACGACAAATTCAACGTACAATACTACAGGGTGCAACATCGTCGTAATTTAATACTAAGAAGCGTAACATCATCGTAATGTAGTACTGCAAGGCGTAACATCATCGTAATATAATAATGCGGGATATAATATCGACGTAATATTGCGGGGCGTAACATCATTCCCCCCTTTAGAACATTAGTCCTCAAATGTTGACTGATGCTCTTATCATTTTCATAACTTATAGCTCTTGTGAATACCTTAATACTCTCCTTGTCATTTAGGAAGTTGTTCTGTGAATAAATCCAAAGGCCAGAGCAATCCCCCTTTAGGCCTCTTTCCCCCGCCATGACTTGTGGTCGGAATCTTTCCAATTTCGTAACTCTTGCTACCTTCTGTCATGCAGCCTATACGACTTCTTTTTCTTGTATGTGCGCCTATGCGACTCTTCTCTCCTTTTTACTCCAGTTTTTAGCCAATCTCTAGGCGTCACTTTAGCATATACGGAGCTTGAAAATATGTCTCTTTGGGCATTTATAGGTATACTGAAGTTCTTTGCCCGATACTTCATTGAACTTACGAATATTGTTATATCTTATTTCATAGACCCGGTTATCCATTCGTATGACTTTAATTCATCTAGGTAGGTCATACAATACCATAACTCTTACTTCGATCAATCGTTTTTGAGGTCTGCAACCAACTCCAGGTTACCCTTGTTGCTTATCCTTAAGACTGATGGTCTAATCTCATCTCATACTGATGAACTTTTATCCATCTATTGTTGATTCACCTAAATGTTGATCCATCATTTACCACTGATAACATGATCTCTTATGTAACACCACCGCTAGGGCTCGCGTCTCATCGGGAACATCTGGAGTAATTAGATTGATCCACCTAGGGGTGATACTACACTTCCATAACCGTACTTTATAGCATCCCAATATGACTCACCCTATATGGGTATTTTAGTCTCTTACAATTCATGAAATCCTCTTCGAGTCATTACTCAGTCGAAAGCCCAATAGTCATCCTTTATCTATCACAATCACACCCTTATTCTACTACAAGGGCAACATTCCATCTCTTCTAAATGCTACTAGTCTTAGACTCCTTTGAGTTTATTCAGTCTATACTGAGCTTTCTATAACTTAGAGGAACCATCAGCTCCCTTGTTTTCACTGGCTTAATCTCGGGGTCTTGTCCATTTTCGTCATCTTCTCACTTGCCCTTTTCTTATTCTTACTCCTGTCTCTCTAAAACCTTGTCGTTCTATCATACTTTAGCTTGCGACCGGTTTCCTTATGCTTTTCTGGAACATCAAGACATCACATCATCTCTAACTCTGCTTTCACTTTCTAATTAGACCTTTCGGTACTTAGAAACCATAGGCTAGAAGGTATGCTAGTGACGACGCTGCTATGATTCCTGGATACTGAATCCCCATGTTTCTAGCCTTGTATATGAACTATGGACTATTCACAGCCTTCTGCATTTGAGTATCTCGTATGTTGTTCACCTTCACATCTTGTATCAATTTCATAACCTCCCTTCCACATAGGTATGATTCACATCCACAACTTGGAGCTTTATTATAATACTATAATCCGGTGGGAGCTTCATACTGGATTCTTATGAGGCCGGTACTTTTCTAACCGACTTTAGTGTAGAGACGTTATAGAATATGGATACTGTACTATCTCTCTTGTACTTCTGATATTAAGAGTAATTCTGCAATGTTCTCAATCACGAGGTCTATAACTCTCTAGGTTCAATAATCAGATTTCTAATTTACTTCGTTGATGTAACTCTTTAGTTTCTTCTTCTTTCTGATCAGCCTTTATGTAGGCTTAAGCTATCTTCCGATATGCGGCTCCTGGTATTAGTTATTACCTTAGCCTTTCATGGGCGCTATGGAATATCCATGATACCTTCATCTAACAATTCAATCCTTTGTCTATGACTTGGACTCAATCTTTCTTTTAACTTATGCCAGAGTCTTCTACGGTTGTATGATTGCCAACATATATGCTGCATGAATAATGCTCCGAAATCTTAAGTGTGTTCATAACGGAACTAACTCTGTACCATTTATCGAATAATTCCTTTTGTTCCTTCTCAACTTTCTTTAAACGTAAGCTATTACATTTCCTGGTCTTCATGCCCCCTTGGTGCACGCATACTTAGCTTATCTTAGTTCCCACACATGCCGGAATTTTTGTGCAACTCATATGATCTCGAATATTACTTTTGACTTTACTTCCCTTTCGTTAGCCACGGTAGGTGCCACTTTCTTACGGAGTGCATACAATGTTGTTGTGAGACTGTTGGTACAAGACCATTTCCTCTTTAGGTCACTAAGCTTAGGTTGAAGCCTTCTTCCTTATTTCCTCAGCTAGTCTTTCATTGTAGTACTTAGAGAGGACCCTCTGACTCTTATAAAGTTGTGAGCTTATTACGGACCTTATGATGTCCTTCCTTGCCTATAATTATCCGTAGTTACTTACCTCTATGCCCTTGTGCTTGTAGGGTTGTTTCGGAACTGATATTTTGACTGTCTTCCCAGTGGCACTCTCTTTTATTCCCGTAACATTCATACGGTACCTTTTAACTACCCCGACTCCTATATGAATATATCTCAAGTATTACAATGACATTACTGCGAGGCTGAATTCACTATATTGGGTTTTACTATGTTTATCTTGCACGATCTGTTGATTCGTCTGTAACCTCCTATCTAGCCATAACTAGGCTCTTCCTGAATCAACTGCTAACTACTCGTTGGCCCATTCTCATATCTATATTTCGCGTAATCTTTCTTGGGTTATTTTCTTTGTCTTAACTTACGTCTCGCACTGGCTGGTTATCTATCAATAACATCTTGGGCAGGAACCCTTACTTGCTCTCCTTGACGTTGTGTTTGCAAAATGTTCTGGAATCCTAGCATATCTGTAGGATTTGAATAAGTGCTATATCATCCCTTTCTCATTTTTATCGCATTTTTCCTTTATCATTCCATAATTACTAGAACCACTTAATTCTTACTTAATATGACGTTACTCCATATTCCCCCCTTTAGGGGAGTACTAAGAGTTGGAGCTACGACAATATGCCTATAGATGTTCTACCTCTTCATTGTTGGCATCCTTTCACATCATTGATGACCCTTAGTCTCCTTGCAGTAATCCTTCCGTAGTAAGGATAATGAATTCCTTACTCATGAGGGTGACACTTAGTATAACTGGCACACACAGTCCCTAATTCATGTTTAGTTTATCTTGTTCACCAGCCCATACGGATTTCTATTACTCTGGGGTCTAATTTTTCCTTCTGTTAGTCGCTTTGGAGTCACGAACTTATTTCTTGAAATGAGGATATGACTTTATGGCCTATATTCCTTTGTTGTCTTAAGGACCATCCCCTTTCGTCTCTTTCTTCATTATTCTGGAACACTCTACCGTTGTCATCCATGTATCACATTTCACTCATAATTCTTCCTTATCTCTCTTTTCATTACTCTGCTAATACTTCTGCCTATCTCTTTCTTGTGAAAACCTCAACACGATATTCTTTCGCTTTTAGCTCTCTTTGCTTCATTCATCGACTCTTCGGGTTGCTCCACGTCCTCACTCTACTAGGTACGGGAGTCACACTAAGGTAATATTTATCCCTTCCAGGCTTTCAGTACCTATCTTTGTAGTGCTCATATCTAGCTGTACTATTTTAGAGTGCATCATCTGGGTATCTCACGAGGAGATGTATTAGCACATTTGCAATATTCTTCGGAAATGTCAGCTGACGCAAACAATTCATCCATCATTTTGGGTTATTCTAACCCCAGCCGGATCCTGATATCCCGTCCTCCTCTTATACTACTTCTGTTAACCCCCATAGGGCCTAACTGGAATGGGTGTGACCAATTGTACATACCTTTGTTACTATTGAGGTAACTCAAAATGCTTATATTTCTCAGCCTGAGTTGAAAATACCGATAATCTTCATTAACTGGGTACCTCGTACCCTTTTTCACCTTGCTTCTGTTACTTGCTGGAACTTATGTCTACTTTTAGATTCTATTTTCTCCTTTTTTTTCCTATCGTAAAAGTGGATAGCCATTCTTGGCTTAGGGATCCTTATCAAGAAGCTTACACATCTGAGTATACACATGGTCTGCTGAATACTTCATATTTATCCATCATAAGCATGATGCAAAAATCGAGTTCTTCTAACTCAACTCTTCCACAATTATATCTCTTACCATCTGTCTTTCTGGATGTAGGCATCGTTGTATTATGAATAAGATAGAGTTTAGGAAATTGAGTTCTTACAACTGAGCTCTACCATACGATCTAGAGTAGGAAGAAAGAGTGACAATCCTAAATGCCCTGTAGCCTCCTGCTTATAAGTGTGGTGCACGACACACCCATAAACAAGACTCTACTAGATACGGCTTGTAGATTCCCTAGGACAGAGCTGCTATGATACCACTTATGTCACGACCCGAACCGATGGGCCGCGACGGGCACCCAGTACCTTACTCAACAGAGTACCAATGTTGATACCCAATTTTTCCCTATAATATTTTTTTTTAAAAATGCACATATACCTCCAAAACTATGCATTAGCATCAATTAATATTTTTCCATAACTTCTGCATTTTTAAGGGTTTTAATTAATTTACTCCAGTATTTTTATTTATGCAAATAATTACTAATTGCATCACAAATAATTTTATGATGATTTATTACTTGATTTTTTTTATCATTTATACTTATATTAAGCTGTAATCATTTTATGCATAATTATATTTGTATCTTTAAGCTATAGTTGCAATAACTTTGCAATAATAGCCCGTATATGCATAATTATATTATTTACACGGAAAATGACATTTTATATTTTTATAATATTAAGTAATTATTTTAAATAATTTTTATACATAAAAATCATTTTTACCATTTATTAACTATTTTTTAAAAATCATTTTATCAATTAATTGGGTATTTAACAAATAGCCTCTTTTAATTTGGTTTAATTTCAGACCTGGCCCAAAATACTAACCTAGCCCAATTAAATAACCCTGATCCGTAACCCATAGCCCAACTTCCTATTGACCCGCCCAACCCGAGATCAAATCCTGGCCGTTGATCTCAGAGATCAACGGTCCAGGATGTTATTTCTTTTTTAGTTAACCCTTAACCCCCCAAACCCTACTCACTTCCCATAACCCGCCGCCCCAGTTTCCCTTCCCTCCTCGCTTATCTCTCAAACTCTCCCCTAACCCTAGCCGCTGTCACCTGACCCCTAAATCCATGGGGTTTCCCATCGATCAGAAGCAGACCTGGAGGCAGCTGTGTAATTCCGCAGAAGCGGGAAAAGAACCACAGAAGCGGTGACCGCAGAAGCGGTAAATGTATCACAGAAGCGCAAATGAGGCCTGGGCAGAAGGGTTTAAAATAAAATTTTATCCGCGAACCCAAACCCATTTTCCATCATTTTTGAGCATTTTGGGAGCTACTTGGGAGCATTTGAAAAGGGATTCGAAGGAGATTGACTGGAGGTAAGTTTTATGAGTTAAAAACACGATTATATTGTGGAATTATCCTTGAAATTCTTGAGAATTTGGCTAAATTGGAAGAAACTAGGGCCTGGGATTTTAAGACTTTAAATTGGAATTTGAGGGGCCATTTGTGGCCCGAATTGAGAGTTTTTGGTATGTATAGACTCGTGGCGAGATNCAAACAAATTACTAATTAGCATCATAAATAATTTTATAATAATTTTGTGGTTTAATTTTATCATTTACATTTGTACTAAGTTTTAATTATTTCACAAATAACCACATTTGCATTTTTGGGTTATAATTACAATAACTTTGCAATTATAGCTCATGCATGCATTAGTACATTATTTTACCAAAAAATAGTTTTTTGTATTTTTAAAATACTAAGCAATTGTTTTAAAAGATTTTTAGACATAAAAATCATTTTTATAATCTGTTAATTATTTTTTTAAATTGTTTTTATCAATTAAATGGGTATTTAACAAATAGCCTTTTTATTTTTCGGACCTAGCCTATTAAACCAGCCCAATTCCAATTCCCCCAATCCTAATTCAATTAAAACCGGCCCAAATCTACCCCAGCCGAAACCAATTAAATTCAACTCGCCCTAACTCCAGGATCAATCGTGACCGTTGATCTCTAAGATCAACGGTCCGTATCATTCCTTTCCTTTTTTAATTTCCAAATACCCCTTACCCTAGTTCATTTTACACAAAACAGCCACCCTAAATTCCCTAACCTCTCTGTCTCTCTCTGAGACCCAACCCCTAACCCTAGCCGCCACCACCCAAAACCAGCCCTAATATCTTCGATTCCTACACGTTCCATGGATTTCCATGGCTGAATGAGACTTCTCATGGTCTCCTACTTCTCCTGGTTGCCAGATTTTGTTATTTCATGGAAAGATCTCGAAGAGATCTAGCCAGATCTTGTTCGAGACTCTTCGAGGGTGTGCCTATGGTTTGTGAGTGTTACTATCTCGATGTTTATGGTTCAAATCTCTGGTTCAAGGCCAGATTCTCTTTACCCCTTTCCTTTTTCTTCAAAACCCTAATTTTGGACATGAATCCATCCAGATCTTTGTAGATCTGAAGCGATTCTGAGTCCGTCAACAACTTTTCTTTAAAAGTTCTCTTATTTCTTTACTGTTAATCGATTCTCATGCACTTGGTTATATTAGGGTTTGGTTTTCTCATTATTTTTTGGTCGGACCTCTGTGTTTGAAGTAGTTTCAAGTTTCCATGACCGTTTCTTTAAGATTCTCCTGATCTTCCTACTATTAATCAACCCTAAGTTTTTTTAAAATTTAGGGTTCTACTTCTATTTTTTGTAAAAGGTTTTCTGAGATTCTTATGTTTTGTTTAATCTTTCTCACATGGCTATGACCCTGGTTCAATTGCTTGATTGTTCATTGTTTGACTTCAACATTTTTGTCCGTTATTGTTTGAATAATTGACTGATTAACTAAATTATCTAGGGTTTCATTGTTTGCTGAAATAATTTGCTGATTTCTGCTTGCTTTCCTTGATCCAAAGGTTCCTAATTGGTGTCTCTAGCCTATTTATGGGTTGATTGACCCTTGATTGGTGTCTAATTACCTATGATTGCCTTATTCATGTGATTGATTGCTTGATTTATGGGTTTTCACCCTAATTGGCTGTTAAACCCACTTCTTGCCTTATTTGAAACTCAATCAGAGTTATTTATGGGTCTAATCCCCTAATTTTCCGTCCCTATGAAGTTTGATTGATTATTTGATTGCTTCCCTTACCTTATTTACAATATTTACCCGCCTTGCCTTATTTACTTACACTATTCGACTCCTATATATACACTCTCATTCTACCTCTCAGACACGAACAACAGTTTACAAAAACACACTCACACACAAACTTTGCTCTCATCTGTCCACTACTTGTGTTCATTGTTTGTCTAGTCGGCTGAAAGCCAGGACTAGACTGTTGAATCCTGCCTATTTTACTTTTTACTTCTGCTTCTTTAACTGGTATGCTCTCACTTTACTATCATGCAAACCTCCGTATGATTTGATCTGTGTACTTCCTATTCGCAGCATGTCCATTTTATATTACTAAATCAGTAGGATCTTTATATCAGCCTATTTATCTTTAACTAGACCTATGCGATTCATGCTCATTATTCCTAGTCAGTATGTGCACTGCCATTCAATTAGACTACATGCTTCCTGCTATTCAACTTAACCTATATGCTTCCTTAAAATAACATGCCTACTTCTGTCTTAATCGAACCTATGTGTCTACTACAATAACATGTTTACTTATATGTTGACTGTAATAACATGTCTACTTCTGTCTGATTGAACCCATGTGTGTCCTACTCTCAATTTGTTTATTCTTGCTTTAGTTAGACTTCTGTGTTTCCATATGAACTAGACTCATGCTTATTTCTTCTTCACTAGCATCTTATGTTCACCTCTGACCAATATGACTCCTGCAGCCCTATTATCCCTCTGTATGTGACTGAATGCTTATCCAGTGAAAGCTAGTAAGCTAATTTAGAACTCTAAGTTACCCTGTTTCTATATATTATTTGACTGTTGGGACCTTTGTTTGAGTTACTATGATTGAACGACCTTGTTTTCTCCTTACTTCCGGAGAATCCAAAACTATTTTCTTAAAAACTACCTCCTGTTTTAAACCCCTATTCTTAGAACACCTAGGGCCTTGCCCCTCTAGTGTAAGCATTGCTTAGGAGTCCATGAGGCTCCTCTGAACTTTGACACACTGAGTTGGCTTTACAAACTTGTTCACAAAGGGTTACTTTGAAAGTTTTTCTGGTGTGAGCATTGCCCGGGGTCCCCGAGGCCCTTGGAAACTTTGCACACCAGGACACTATTGGGTGCACTATGAAGTTATGGCATTTTTGACTGGTTGAAGGCCTGGTTTGCCAGGTTTATCCTTTGGGCCTATATTCAGGCTCCCTATAGTTGTAGCAATTTTACTTCTGTAATTCATTATTAATGTTGGTCTGTAATAATAATCTTTGTAAACAGATATTGGGGAAATTAGTAAAAGGAAGAGATTCTTATATGATTTTTTGTGAGGAAACCGGGTAGAAATCATGCCTCTAGGTCTATATTATGTTTACTTGCATTAGAAATCATGCTTTAGGTTTATACTGTGCTTGCCTGCATTAGAAATCATGCTTTAGGTTTACACTATGTTTGCCTGCATCAGAAACCATGCTCTTAGGATCACTTGACATACTAGACAATATGTTATAAGCCCACTACCTCATTTGTTACAAATTCTGTTTCTGCATAATCATGATCATCTACGAATTCTGTTATTAAGTTACTGCTATAATCCTGCCTAATAGAACGTCCATTCTTTTGTGCATTAGAGATCCTTCCTTAGGACTGTATAAGTGTTCGCTTTAAACCATGTCTACATTGCCTAAATCAATAACTATCTCGTCTATAAAAAATGTAACGACCCGGACGGTCGTTTTTGGAATTTACGCCCCGATCCCCCATTAACTGCTTCCCCTAAGTTCATTTCTGCTATTTTGGTTTGCCGGGACGTTCGGTGTTGGGATTCGGAGTGTTTTGGGACACTTAATCCCTAAATGAGAGCTTAAGAATTGAAAAATGGTCCGTAATCGGAACAGTGTGAAGAAGACCTCGGAATGGAAATCCGATGGTTCCGTTAGCTCCGTTAGGTGATTTCGGGGTTGGGAGCATGTTCGGGATGTATTTTGGAGGCTTGTAGCTCATTTAGGCTTGAAATGCCGAAGTTTGAATTTTTGAAGTTTCCGGTCCGATAGTGAGTTTTTGATCCGAGGGTAGGATTGGAATTCCGGAAGTTGCAGTAGCTCCGTCATGTCATTTGGGATGTGTGTGCAAAATTTAATGTCATTCGGGCGAGGTTTGGTTTGGCTTTTGATCGAAAGTGTGTTTTGTTGGGATTTGAAGTTCTTAGGCTTGAATCTTTGATTAATTCGTGTTTCCGGCGTTGTTTTAGGTGGTTTAAGAATTGGTACAAGTTTGAATGATGTTATGGGATATGTCCGTAGGCTTGGTTGAGGTCCCGGGGGCCTCGGGTGTGTTTCGGATGCTCATCCGAGCAATTTGAAGTTTGGAAATGTTGCAGAAAGTTGCAGGTCTGAATTCCTTCTTCGCGTTCGCGAAGAAGGCACCGCGTTCGCGTAGTAGTAGCCATCCTCTCATCGCGTTCACGGCAACTCTCCTGCGTTCGCATAGTGTAAGTCTGGAGAGGAGGGCCCGTTCCTCTTCGCGTTCGCATAAGATCACCCGCGTCCGGGTAGCTTCACTATTTCCTCCATCGCGTTCGCGTAATCCTTGTCGCGTTCGCGTAGTTCTTGATCCCCTGGCCTTCGCGTTCGCGCTCCTCCCTTCGCGATCGCGAAGGGCATTTTTGGGCCCTGATATTTTCCTTCTTCGCGAACGCGTGCTTCCTATCGCGTTCGCGATGCTTTAGACTCCTGAACAGTACTTAACATTTCAAAAACGAGGTTTTGCCATTTTTATCAAAACTCAAGGTTTGGAGATCGGATTTGGGAGCAATTTCAAGGGTTTTTCAAGGGCAATCACCGGGTAACGATTCTCTACTCTCCTATGACTAAAACCCATTAATCTAATCGCAAATTCACCCTTTAATTTCGTGTTTTTGAATGGGAAGTGGGTAAACTTCTTAGACCTAACTATGGGGTTTTGAGGGGTCATTTGACCTCCGATTTGGGAGATTTTTATATGGTTAGACTCGTGAGAGTACGAGGGTTCTGAAAATGTAAAAATTATTCGATTCCGAGACGATGGCTGGAGGGGCATTTTGGTCATTTTACCTATTTTCGCGCCCTAGCTCTAAATTTAATAGTGGTATCAATTGTTTGCAATATTATTTACGAAGTGTAATTNGGATACTCGTGGCAAAGGAGTGGTTTCTATTGATATTGAGCCGGTTCGAGGTAAGTGACTTGTCTAACCTTGTATGGGGGACCTTTCCCCTTAGGATTTGTTATTTGTTGATTGAGTGCCTTGTACGCGAGGTGACGGGCGTGAACTTGAGCCAATTGTTGGAAAACCCGGTTTTTCTTAAGATATTGAGATTGAGTTCCTTCCATATTTGCTTTATTCTACTTGAAATTATAACTTGTGCTAGATTAGGAAAGCATGTTTAGTTGATTTAACTTTCCTAATTGCTTAAGCTGCCTCAACTATACTACGTGAAGCATGCTAGATCAGTACTATCTGTTGCTTGTCTTTCTGTACTTCATTTCCGTGTACCTTCTGGTTGTGATTGCGCATTTACATTGGGACTACGGATGTGGGATTCCGGTAGCTCCCCCCCTTGTTTGTTTACTTTGGGACTACGAGTTCGATTCCCGGTAGATCCCCCCTGCACTTTTACTTTGGGACTGCGGGTTAGATTCCCGATAGATCCCCCTGCACATTGATAGTTGGACTACGGGACGGTATCCCGGGAGATCCTTCGGATATACACATATGACGGACTACGGGACGGTATCCCGGGAGATCCACTGGACAGTTGAGAAAAGGACTACAGGACGGTATCCTTGGAGATCCTCATTGTTACCATTGGTGTTGAGCTGTACTTATTCTATGGTTGTTCCGTTCTTGTGTATTTGCTATTGCCTTGCTTAATCTGTCTTATATCACTGCTGTATTTATTATTTCTGTCAGATTATCATACTGTTAATTATTGTTATTACTATATTTTGTCTCAGTATGGCCCTGACCTTCCTCGTCACTACCCAACCAAGGTTAGGCTTGGCACTTACTGAGTACCGCTCTGGTGTACTCATGCCCTTCCTACGCATGTTTTTCATGTGCAGATCATCCAGGCACCTCTACCTAGGCGCCCTATCAGTGAGGCAGGAGGACTACGGAGACTTCGAGGTAGATCTGCTGCGTCCGCAGACCGACGAGTCTCCCTCTTATTCTATCTTTAGTACTTAGTTTTTCCTTCTTTCGGTTGTTAGAAATTCTGGAGTTTGGAACCTTTACTATACACTTCTGTAGCCTGTGTTGCCCGTGAGTTTCCAGGTTTTGGGAATTGTTTTAGACTTGCGATATTGACTTGTATTCGCCAAGCGGCATTCAGTACAGTTTCTTTTAGACATTTGATTTGATTTTTCTCTATTTTTCCGCAATTAATATATTTCCGCAAATGTTAGGCTTACCTGGTCATGGGGACCAGGTGCCGTCATGACATGTTCACGGTTGGTGAACTAGGGTCGTGACAAGTTGGTATCAGAGCTCTAGGTTCATAGGAGTCACGGAACACAGGCCGGTTTACTAGAGTCTCACTGATCGGTACGGAGACGTCTGTACTTATCTACGAGAAGCTATGCAATTGTTTAGGAAAAATCTTCGTTTCATTTGAATGCCTTGTCGTGCGATATTTTGACATCAATTCTAAACTTATGACTTCTATTCTCTCACAGATGGTGAGGACACGTGCCACTCGAGATGATCAGGCACCCGCGCCCCCTACTACAGCCGTCCGAGGCCGGGGTCGGGGGAGACGCCGAGGACGCGCACGTGGTGCAGCCAGAGCACCTGCGCGAGCTGCCGCTGAGGTACCACCAACAGATCCAGCCGGAGCCCAGGCACCTGGCACACCTACTACTGCCACGACTACTCCAACGCTCCAGGAGACTTTGGCTCAGTTCATGAGCATGTACACCACCTTGGCTCAGGCGGGCTTGCTTTCCCTCGCTGCAGCCACATCCCAGGCCGGGGGAGGAGCGCAGACTCCCGCCGTCCGCACTCCTGAGCAGCGAGTGCAGGTTGAGCAGGTTCCCGAGATTATTATGCGCCTCCAGTTTCTAGCGCGCCTCCTGCGCGGGGTACCTCCAGAGGTCAGTCCACCGGACCTAGCTCCAGTCAGTCACAGCCACCACGTCCTCCCAGAGCTTGCTTCGAGTGTGGCGATACACGTCACTTGGTTAGGGACTGCCCCAGACTTGGTAGGGGTGCATCTTCACAGACTGCTCAGCCACAGCGTGCTCCTCAGAGTTCTCAGGCCATGATCACAGCTCCAGCGGCTACCCCACCTGCTCAGCCAGCTAGGGGCGGAGGTCGGGGAGATAGAGGTCGCCCTCGAGAGAGGGGCCGGGCCAGATATTATGCTATTCCTGCTCGTACTGAGGTTGTTGCCTCCGACTCCGTCATTACAGGTATTATTCTGGTTTGTCACAGAGAGGCATCGGTTCTATTCGATCCGGGCTCTACTTACTCTTATGTGTCTTCTTACTTTGTTCCGCATTTGGGTGTGCCTCGGGATTCTTTGAGTGCCCCCGTTTATATTTCTACTCCTATGGGAGATTCCCTTGTTGTGGACCGCGTTTATCGGTCATGTTTGGTTACTATTCGTGGTTTTGAGACCAGAGCAGACTTATTATTACTCGGTATGGTGGATTTTGACATTATTTTGGGCATGGACTGGTTGTCGCCCCATTTTGCTATTCTTGATTGTCACGCCAAGACCGTGACGCTGGCCATGCCAGGTATTCCGCGTGTTGAGTGGAGTGGTACCTTAGATCATACTCCCAGTAGAGTTATCTCTTTTCTTAAAGCTCAGCGCATGGTTGAGAAGGGGTGTGCCGCGTATTTGGCTTATGTGAGAGATGTTAGTGTTGATACCCCTTCTGTTGATTCTGTTCCAGTGGTACGGGATTATCCCGATGTATTTCCAGCTGATCTTCCGGGCATGCCGCCTGATAGAGACATTGATTTCGGCATTGATCTGTTGCCGGGCACTCAGCCCATTTCCATTCCTCCGTATCATATGGCTCCTCCTGAGTTGAAGGAGTTAAAGGATCAGTTACAGAAATTGCTTGGTAAGGGTTTCATTCGACCCAGTGTTTCACCGTGGGGTGCTCCTGTTTTGTTCGTGAAGAAGAAGGATGGCTCCATGCGCATGTGTATTGATTACCGCCAGCTGAACAAGGTTATGGTGAAGAACCGTTATCCTTTGCCTCGCATTGATGATCTGTTTGACCAGCTTCAGGGCGCACAAGTGTTTTCTAAGATTGACTTGCGCTCAGGTTACCATCAGTTGAAGATTCGGGAGCTAGATATCCCGAAGACTGCCTTCAGGACTCGATATGGCCATTACGAGTTCCTTGTCATGTCATTTGGGTTGACCAATGCCCCTGCAGCTTTTATGCATTTGATGCACAGTGTGTTCAGGCCATATCTTGACTCGTTCGTGATTGTTTTTATTGATGATATTCTGGTGTATTCCCAGAGTCGGGAAGATCATGAGCAGCATCTGAGGACCGTGCTACAGACCTTGAGGGAAGTAAAAAGTTATATGACTAAACGTTCTACAAAATGT
>NC_032000.1:40185279-40208715 GCF_001879085.1 Nicotiana attenuata | reverse complement strand
CAATCAGAAATCGGTTTGAGATCAGTGGATTGATTTATATGTGAACAGGGCTTTATATCAGGCCAGTTGTGTTCGTTTCAGCGGGCGTTCCTTATGGAGGAACAGTCGGGGTGTTATTTTGTCATCAGCTATTCCAGGTAATGATGTATTGCGCCGTATGAGTTATGAGACGGCTTGGTAATTTTTTTTTTATGTGTTGAAGTTCCGCGTGGCGAGGATGTTATATGAGCAGAATGGCTCTCGAGATTCAGATCTTGTATCGCGCCCCAGTTGTGCCCGAGTTTGTGGATTATAGCGTTATATGTCTCCCCAGGTAATGGTGCTATACACTTAGCATGTTTACGACTGATGTTTAGTATCTTGTTGTAATGAGCAATTTAGCTCGATGTACATCTCCTTATGCAAGCTCCATGTGTGGATCGGGTGGCACGCCGCCACGGGTATATTATTTGGATCGGGTGGCACGCCGCCATGGTTATGATTGCTCGGATCGGGTTGCACGCCGCAACAGTGTGATGTTCAGTACGGTTCCCCATATCTGTTTATTGTGTTCTGTTTCCTATTTTTTTTGGAGGAAGCTCATATTAGCTGTGCACCCGCGTCGCATGTATGATTCGCGAGCGGGGTAATTGAAATTTCTTTTCAGAGTTCATTTTTTTCCTTTTTGTATCGCATTCTAATTGGTAGCCTATTGGCGCATTATGACATCATATGAGACTTTGGGTTATGTTGGGGTGGCTTATTGTCTGAGCATTCGTACTGGGTGAGACGAGATTGTTGGATTTAGGATCGGTGCAATCCGATTACGTGAAATATATTAAGAGGCAAAGATCATTAATTGGTTCAGAATGAGGTGATGTTTCTTGTCGGGAGTATAGACTCAATGATTGGTTGACTCGGCAGTCGATTATGAATTTCCGCACATCTCTCCGTTGTGACGGCATTGGAAGAGTTAGAGTGAGACCTGTGTATGTCATGGGGTGCAATGAGAGCATCAGATTCGTGGAATTTTTGACTAAGTCGATCAGGAAATGTTGTTGTGGTCCGGTGAGTAAAGTGATGCAAGGTGAACTTCAGCAAAGTTATGCAGCCATGTTTGAGTATAGCGTGTACTGATTGTTATGGTGATCTTATGTTGTAAACAGGTCGGGCATAGAATTCCGGATGTTGGAATTGGGCTCTAAGGCTTATTTGCTTGAATAAAAAGAAATATCTTAAGAATTGATCGAGCTGGTGTGCTCAATTGAGTTGTGGTAGCACGGTAAGGTGCATGAGGAGTTAAACATTGAGTCATGGAACTGGAGGGTCTTGGGGATCATTTCTTGCCACTGGCGGAGTTTGCTTACTACGATAGTTATCAGTCCAACATTCAGATGGCGCCGTATGAGGCCTTATATGGTAGGAGGTGTAGATCTCCGGTGGGTTGGTTTGAGCCGGATGAGGCCAGGCTATTAGGCATAGAGTTAGTACAGGATGCATTGGAGAAGGTTAAGATGATTTAGGATAGACTCCGTACAGCCCAGTCCAGACAGAAGAGTTACGCGGACAGGAAGATTCGTGATGTTTCATATATGGTTGGTGAGCGGGTTCTGCTTCGGGTCTCGCCTATGAAAGACATTATGAGGCTTGGGAAGAAAGGAAAGTTGAGTCCGAGATTTATTGGTCCTTTTGAGATCTTGAGGCGAGTTGGAGAAGTTGCTTATGAGCTTGCCTTACCTCCCTGCTTGGCCGGAGTTCATCCGGTATTTCAGGTTTCGATGCTCCGGAGGTATCACGGGGATCCGTTGCACGTATTGGATTTCAGTTCCGTCCAGTTGGACAAGGATCTATCCTATGTTGAAGAGCCAGTGGCTATTTTTGACAGACAGATCAGAAAGTTGTGGTCAAGGAACATAGCTTCAGTGAAGGTTCAGTGGCGGGGTCAGCCGGCCGAGGAGGCGACTTGGGAGACCGAGCAGGATATGTGCAACCAGTACCCTCATCTTTTCACTACTTCAGGTATGTTCTCTATGCTCGTTCGAGGACGAACGAATGTTTAAGTGTAGGAGGATGTAACGACCCGGCCGGTTGTTTTTGGAATTTACGCCCCGATTCCCCATTAACTGCTTCCCCTAAGTTCATTTCTGCTATTTTGGTTTGCCGGGACGTTCGGTGTTGGGATTCGGAGTGTTTTGGGACACTTAGTCCCTAAATGAGAGCTTAAGAGTTGAAAAATGGTCCGTAATCGGAACAGTGTGAAGCGGACCTCGGAATGGAAATCCGATGGTTCTGTTAGCTCCGTTAGGTGATTTCGGGGTTGGGAGCGTGTTTGAAATGTATTTTGGAAGTCCGTAGCTCATTTAGGCTTGAAATGCCGGAGTTTGTATTTTTGAAGTTTCCGGTCCGATAGTGAGTTTTTGATCCGAGGGTCGGATTGGAATTCCGGAAATTACAGTAGTTCCGTTATGTCATTTGGGATGTGTGTGCAAAATTTCAGGTCATTCAGATGAGGTTTGGTTAGGTTTTTGATCGAAAGCGTGTTTGGTTGGAATTTGAGGTTCTTAGACTTGAATCTTTGATTAATTCGGGTTTTCTGCGTTGTTTTAGGTGTTTTAAGGATTGGTACAAGTTCGAATAAGGTATTAGGTGGTATTGGTGCTTTTGGTTGAGGTCCCGGGGGCCTCGGGATGATTTTGGGTGGTTGACGAAAAATTTTGAAGTTGAATGAATTGCTGAAGGTTCTGTCATCTGGTATTTCCGCTTCTGCGGCTTGGGAAGCGAGAAGCGGAGCCGCAGAAGCGGCTGGACCAGCGCAGGAGCAAAATTCGAGTGCTTCTTCAGTTTCCGCAGGTGCGGAAGTTTAACCGCAGAAGCGGTTACGCACCTGCGAGATGGTAGTCGCAGATGCGGTCCTTGGGATTTTGTTTGAAACCGCATAAGCGGTAATGAATCCGCATAAGCGGCAACCGCAGGTGCGGTGAAGGGGCTGCAGAAGCGGAAATCTTGACTTTAATGAAGAACCGCTGAAGCGGCTCGTGGTCTGCAGAAGCGGGACCGCAGAAGCGGTCGCTTGTCCGCAGAAGCGGAAACCCCTGGTCAGAAATAGAGATGTCGAGGGTTTGAGTTCATAAGTTGCAAAAATCAATTGAGAGCTTGGTTTAAGGCGATTTCGAGTGGGATTTGAAGTGAAGATCACTGGGTAACGTTTCTTTGATCCCTTCTTGTTATATTTCATCATTTTATAGTTAAATACACCATTGGAATTCGAATTTAGGATCGAAAATTGGAAGAAACTTCATAGACCTAATTATTGAGTTTTGAATGGGCAATTGACCTCCGATTTGGGAGATTTTTATATGGTTAGACTCGCGAGAGTACGAGGGTTCTGAAAATGTGAAAATTATTTGATTCCGAGACGTTGGCTGGAGGGGCGTTTTGGTCATTTTACCTATTTTTGTGCCCTAGCTGTAAATTTAATAGTGGAATCAGTTGTTTGCAATATTACTTACGATATGTAATTGAATTGAATAGATTTTCGCCATTTGGAGTCGGATACTCGTGGCAAAAGTGTGATTTCGAGTTGATTTTGGTGCCGATTCGAGGTAAGTGGCTTGTCTAACCTTGTGTGGGGGACCTTTCCCCTTAGGATTTGTTATTTGTTGATTTGAGCGCCTTGTACGCGAGGTGACGGGCGTGTACTTGAGCCAATTGTTGGAAACCCGGTTTTCTTAAGATATTGAGATTTGAGTTCCTTCCATATTTGCTTTATTCTACTTGCGATTATAACCTGTGCTAGATTAGGAAAGCATGTTTAGTTGATTTAACTTGCCTAATTGCTTAAGTTGCCTTAACTGTACTACGTGAAGCATGCTAGGCCAGTAGTACCTGTTGCTTGTCTTTTGTACTTCGTTTTCGTGTGCCTTCTGGTTGTGATTGCGCACTTACATTGGGACTACGGATGTGGGGTTCCGGTAGCTCCCCCCCCCCTTGTTTGTTTACTTTGGGACTACGGGTTCGATTCCCGGTAGATCCCCCTGCACTCTTACTTTGGGACTGCGGGTTAGATTCCCGATAGATCCCCCTGCACCTTGATAGTTGGACTACGGGACGGTATCCCGGGAGATCCTTCGGATATACACATATGATTGACTATGGTACGGTATCCCGGGAGATGCACTGGACAGTTGAGAAAAGGACTACAGGACGGTATCCTGGAAAATCCTCATTGTTACCATTGGTGTTGAGCTGTACTTATTCTGTGGTTGTTCCGTTCTTGTGTATTTGGTATTGCCTTGCTTAATCTGTCTTATATCACTGTTGCATTTATTATTTCTGTCAGATTATCATACTGTTAATTATTGATATTACTATATTTTGTCTCAGTATGGCCCTGACCTTCCTCGTCACTACCCAACCGAGGTTAGGCTTGGCACTTACTGAGTACCGCTGTGGTGTACTCATGCCCTTCCTGCGCATGTTTTTCATGTGCAGATCATCCAGGTACCTCTACTCCGGCGCCCTATCAGTGAGGCAGGAGGACTACGGAGACTTCGAGATAGATCTGCTGCGTCCGCAGACCGACGAGTCTCCCTCTTATTCTATCTTTAGTACTTAGTTTTTCCTTCTTTCGGTTGTTAGAAATTCTGGAGTTTTGGAACCTTTACTATACACTTCTGTAGCCTGTGTTGCCCGTGAGTTTCCGGGTTTTGGTAATTGTTTTNGCCTCGGGTGTGTTTCGGATGCTCATCCGAGCAATTTGAAGTTTGGAAATGTTGCAGAAAGTTGCAGGTCTGAATTCCTTCTTCGCGTTCGCGAAGAAGGCACCGCGTTCGCGTAGTAGTAGCCATCCTCTCATTGCGTTCACGGCAACTCTCCTGCGTTCGCATAGTGTAAGTCTGGAGAGGGGGGCCCGTTCCTCTTCGCGTTCGCATAAGATCACCCGCGTCCGCGTAGCTTCACTATTTCCTCCATCGCGTTCGCGTAATCCTTGTCGCGTTCGCGTAGTTCTTGATCCCCTGGCCTTCGCGTTCGCGCTCCTCCCTTCGCGATCGCGAAGGGCATTTTTGGGCCCTGATATTTTCCTTCTTCGCGAACGCGTGCTTCCTATCGCGTTCGCGATGCTTTAGACTCCTGAACAGTACTTAACATTTCAAAAACGAGGTTTTGCCATTTTTATCAAAACTCAAGGTTTGGAGATCGGATTTGGGAGCAATTTCAAGGGTTTTTCAAGGGCAATCACCGGGTAACGATTCTCTACTCTCCTATGACTAAAACCCATTAATCTAATCGCAAATTCACCCTTTAATTTCGTGTTTTTGAATGGGAAGTGGGTAAACTTCTTAGACCTAACTATAGGGTTTTGAGGGGTCATTTGACCTCCGATTTGGGAGATTTTTATATGGTTAGACTCGTGAGAGTACGAGGGTTCTATAAAGGTAAAAATTATTCGATTCCGAGACGATGGCTGGAGGGGCATTTTTGTCATTTTACCTATTTTCTCGCCCTAGCTCTAAATTTAATAGTGGAATCAGTTGTTTGCAATATTATTTATGATATGTAATTGAATTGAATAGATTTGGGCCATTTGGAGTCGGATACTCGTGGCAAAGGCGTGGTTTCTATTGATATTGAGCCGGTTCGAGGTAAGTGTCTTGTCTAACCTTGTGTGGGGGACCTTTCCCCTTAGGATTTGTTATTTGTTGATTGAGTGCCTTGTACGCGAGGTGACGGGCGTGAACTTGAGCCAATTGTTGGAAAACCCGGTTTTTCTTAAGATATTGAGATTGAGTTCCTTCCATATTTGCTTTATTCTACTTGAAATTATAACTTGTGCGAGATTAGGAAAGCATGTTTAGTTGATTTAACTTGCCTAATTGCTTAAGCTGCCTCAACTGTACTACATGAAGCATGCTAGGTCAGTACTATCTGTTGCTTGTCTTTTTGTACTTCGTTTCCGTTACCTTCTGGTTGTGATTGCGCATTTACATTGGGACTACGGATGTGGGATTCCGGTAGCTCCCCCTCCCCCCCTTGTTTGTTTACTTTGGGACTACGGGTTCGATTCCCGGTAGATCCCCCCTGCACTTTTACTTTGGGAATGCGGGTTAGATTCCCGATAGATCCCCCTGCACATTGATAGTTGGACTACGGGACGGTATCCTGGGAGATCCTTCGGATATACACATATGATGGACTACGGGACGGTATCCCGAGAGATCCACTGGACAGTTGAGAAAAGGACTACAGGACGGTATCCTGGGAGATCCTCATTGTTACCATTGGTGTTGAGCTGTACTTATTCTGTGGTTGTTCTGTTCTTGTGTATTTGCTATTGCCTTGCTTAATCTGTCTTATATCACTGCTGTATTTATTATTTCTGTCAGATTATCATACTGTTAATTTATTGTTATTACTATATTTTGTCTCAGTATGGCGCTGACCTTCCTCGTCACTACCCAACCGAGGTTAGGCTTGGCACTTACTGAGTACCGCTGTGGTGTACTCATGCCCTTCCTGCGCATGTTTTTCGTGTGCAGATCATCCAGGTACCTCTACCCAGGCGCCCTATCAGTGAGGCAGGAGGACTACGGAGACTTCGAGGTAGATCTGCTGCGTCCGCAGACCGACGAGTCTCCCTCTTATTCTATCTTTAGTACTTAGTTTTTCCTTCTTTCGGTTGTTAGAAATTCTGGACTTTGGAACCTTTACTATACACTTCTGTAGCCTGTGTTGCCCGTGAGTTTCCGGGTTTTGGGAATTGTTTTAGACTTGTGATATTGAGTTGTACTTGCCAAGCGGCATTCAGTACAGTTTCTTTTAGATATTTGATTTGATTTTCTCTATTTTTCCGCAATTAATATATTTTTCGCAAATGTTAGGCTTACCTGGTCATGGGGACCAGGTGACATCATGACATGTTCACGGTTGGTGAACTAGGGTCATGACAAAAAATGTTTAAAAACAATCCCAATACTTAGATGTCATAGAGATAAGTGTGTATAAACTAGTTCTGTAATGTAATATTCAGCACCTAGACCAGCATGCCTATATGACATAATAAATTCAAATTGTTTTAAACTGATTCCCAGAATTCTGATTGCATTTAGACAACATGTTTATAGGGTATTACAGACCCACGCCTAGGCAAGCCTATAGGTAATCAAGGTCTAATAAAAACTGTGAAACTATGCTTTGCTTGTTTGTGATTGCCCAGATTCAACAGGTTCTAAAAAGTCAATAGGCAAAGTCAATAGGCAAACTGAATAGGCCTCTATCACTTCGTCTTAACACAATGCTGCATATTCTCTGCTTGTCATGCTCACCTAGATATCCTGTTCTAAGACCTTTCTGAAATATCTGAAATCTGTTGTTTGAGACATGCACCTCTTGCTCTATCTGTGGAGGTAAAATGTGACCCTTTAATTGTTCTATCCTTGGTCCAGTCCTACATGTTTTGTTTGTCACCTAGAATTTTCTCCTTTTAATTACTGTAGGAGAGTCTAGATCCACCTTAACTAGAAATCCTAAATACCTCCGCACTATATAAGTAAAGGGACGGGTAGTGCACGCATAGGATACATCTTAAGGTTGCTAGAACGCTTTAGGCTATGACCAAAGGGAGGGTAATCGGGTAGTAAAGGATATGTGCGCTAATGCCACGCGTAAACCCTCTATTTGAGGAAGGCTTACCGGGTATTGTACAGATGTGATCATATAGGCTAATAAAACCTAGGACTTCCCTCATCTTATTTACATATGTGTGCGTAGACTGCTCATCTATCAAATTTCCTTTATCTTATATGTATGCTTGGACTGCCTATTTGTTAAATGACTAATTCACATAATTGAGTTCGGTTGGGACCCACCGTTGTGGACCGCGAGTGGTGCCTAACACCTTCCCCTCAAGGTTATTTTGAGCCCTTACCCAAATCTCTGGTAATGCAAACCGGTTTCATGAGTTATTTGCTTCAGTTGCCCTAACACACCTTAAATCCGTTAGGTGGCGACTCTTCAAATTCAAATACCCGATTCCCAAAAGGAAATGAGTTCTTCCCAATGAATGTCGAAACCCGGACTCCGCGAGAAAAAAGGGGGCGCGACAGCATGGCGACTCTACTGGGGATATTTTAGGCTCTTACCATAATGAGCTTGTTTTTTGTGAATTAGTCTTAAGCATGCTTTATTCTGTTAATACATGTGCACCCTTTCCTTTTACCCTTTATTTGGATTTAATTGCTTATTTCTCAAGCATTTATGATTTCCTTTATTTCCTGAAACTGACTTGTTTCCTTGTCTTCCTTTTGTAACCGTCTTTCAATTATTTAAATACCGCCTTTATCATTTTAAACGTGCAAATACTTGACAACATGCTATTTATTGTTGCATAAATCATGCTCAGCATCATATTCCACTCGTGCGTAATTAATCCTATAGCAACGCTTGATGAGTGTTTGCACTCTTCCTATATATCACCCTTTTAAATTTGGAAAGGCGTATTTACAGTAAAACTAGTCGAATAGCGGTGCGTTCGACGGTTCCGTGCCTTTCCTCCTCAAGATGTCCGCTTGAGGGTCCTAGTCTAGACCTCTATAGCAACCTTACTCTGATCCATTGTGCATGCATCATGGTCAAATCCAGCCGGGTTAATATGTTGTCCATATAATAACCCTTTAAGACAAGCCTCACCCAAAAGTCCATCGGGTTTTCCATTATCCCAACGGATGCAACCACGATTGTGTGCATTAATTTGGAGAAGTAAGTGCCAATATGCTAATCATTGTTGTATAAATAGGCGAACCTGGAGGGGGAAAGGGCCCAACCCTCTTTTGTTTTGCAGAAAATGAGGCACGAAGTCCCCCGGTTCGGCATGGTCGGTAGCATACCTTCACTTTTGCTAGATTGGTGGAGGGATCTTCCTTCAAGTGACCAAAATCAGGTGAAACGATCTTCAACCAAACAAAATGTTGATCGAGGCTGCCACCATGTTTTGGGACAAGGAAAGGGCTATGTTCCGCTTTGGGGACATAGAAATCATCCCCCTCTTGGAAGAAATAGGGGGATTTGCTGGGCTGCCTTGGGATAGCCCTGGTTTATTGGCACCAGAAAATCGTACCACTAGGGGATTTTTGAAGATGATGGGGTTAAAGAAGAATGATGACTTGGAGTGCCTGAAAAACTCCTACATACCTTTTGACGTCCTCTATGAACGATACGGTCACAGCAGCTCTTACCGTATTTTTGATGATGAATTCTCCATCACCTCTTTGGGTTGGATTCATCGTAGGGTCTTTGTGTTCATTGTGTGTTTCTTGGGCATGCTAGTGTTCCCAATCCAAGGGGACAGAATCCACACTAGGCTGGCTACGGTGGCCAAAACTTTGATGGACGGGATCGAGGGGCAGACATATACCATTGTCCCTATGATCATTGCAGATATGTACCGGGCCTTGGAACGTTGTCAGAAGGGGTTCAGATTCTTCGAGGGTTGCAATTTGCTGCTGCAAGTTTGGCTGCTAGAACATCTCCAAAAGGGTCAATACCGTCAGGAATTTCCACGAAGGCCGTGGAATGATCACATAGCCTTCCATCATCCCAAGAGAATGACCTATATCCTAGACATTTTTGCTCAACCTAAGGATGCTGTAGGATGGGTGCAGTTTTTCAACAAGTTAACTGAGGACCAGGTTCAATGGATATTCAAGCGGTTCCCTACCGACGAGTTCATCATCAGATCCAGGGATGTTCCCCACTTGGTATTGATTGGGTTAAGGGGCATATACCCTTATGCTCCCCTCAGGGTTATGAGACAGGTAGGCAGGAGACAGGTCATACCGCGAGTCGCTAAAATGAGTCACTTCATAGCCGATTTTTAGGGTGATGCCATCCCATATAAGAATGAAGCACAACACATGTGGAACTTGAAGATTATCGTAGAAAAAGATACCATCGAGCCAGATCGATATCATGCAGGTCATACATACTTTTACCCCTCATGGTTGGATGATAACATAGCAGGGATCTTTGATCCAAGGGTTGGTCCAGGAAATAGGGTCATAGACGAAGTTGCCGAAGCACAGGTGAAATACATTAAATTGCACAAAAGAGTCCGCAAGTCTGAAGCTGAGCACACGGAGCAGCATAAGGCCAACATGGAAATGATCAATGAGTGGAAGGAGAGGGCTGTTAAATCCAGCGAAAGGTTGGAATATCTGGAGTACAGTTTGATGGAATTGAAAGGGAAAATGAGAAAGAGAGTCACCGATTGCCAGAACGCTGAGGGAAACGAAGGAGGACATTTGGCAAGGGAATTCTTACTGCTGAACTTGCGCGAATTGGGGGAACTGATCGACAAGAGCATCCAGTCTGGAGAGGTTCCTTCTGGGACCAAGTAGATTAGGTTTACTTGTTTTTTTCAAAAATGTAATAAGGCCAAGAGCCATTAGTGACAATATCTTATTTAGTATCGTTTTGGGTAGTTTATTTCTACACTAATAAAATGAGGCAATTATTGGCACTGAATTTCTCCAAATAAGTTTGTCGCCAGGCCTACCTCGGGCATAACGAGGCTCCCAAATCAGGATGCAAATTTACATTCCCGTAATATGTGTTTAAATACCGCAAACTTTTCATAATCTGTACTGACTTGTTTACCTTTTATTTTTCTTTATTCTTTATTATTCCATCCCCTAAGGTTGGTTCGTGCATACTGATATCATCAGCTTATCACACAAGATCCAGGGGCCCTCCACCTTCAATAAGTACAAAACAAACATGGAGGAGATATAGAATAAATCACTCAACCTGTAAGTCTGGATAACTCTGTAATTCATGAAATAATTATAGTGTCATGCATATGCATATGAATGTCATGTCGTGCATAGGTACATGTTTCATAACATCATCAGGCCACTGAGGGCATCCCATCATATCATCTCGGCCACTATGGACAAAATCATCAACGTATACCAGCTGATCAGGTGGTGGTGCGTATATAACGCCATAACCTTTCCATATGCCATATCCATATATATACATACATACATATATATATATATATATACATACATATATATATATACATATATATATATACACACATATATAACGCCATTTGGTCATGGGTCAATGTGCATGTATAAATGCATGAAATGCATATGAAATACGTTAATAAAATCTCTCGGTACGTCATAAGATCATTATGCCTCTGATTAATAGCATGAAATAAATTTACCAACTTACGTATTTTTGAGACCCATGAACAGATGATAGAATAATATGACACGTTGGAGAATAAGAATATACACATCTCTAGCATTTCTACGAATAGAGTAATTTATGAAAGTTGTGCATTTGCTCGTTTCGCTTGTGTCGTATAGACCATGCCAAAAAGAAAGAAGGGATATCCTTAACATACCTGGAGTAGTAGAAAAAAATCTGTATGATATTCTTGTAAAAGGTTGCACCCACTCCCTTAGAATCGCAAAATCTCACGTTGCTATTGTGCTAAGAAACCTCGTCGGATTTTGGTTAAGAAATCACGTTATCGAAGTAGTAATTTGACTGAAGTATTTTGAGAATGAATTTGATTGAAAGCCATTAAAAAAATGGCTAACGTTTTCCTCCCCCTGCTTCTGATGGTAATCCTTGATATGGAAAATATTTGGAATGTAAAACTTTACATTAGTTTTATATTAGTCTTTGATATGTAAGACTTCACATCAGTTTGCCACCTCATAAGAAATGACTAAGAGTCATTTCTTTAGGGCGTGGCTTGATGCCATGTGGGGATGGGGTTGAAAGGTTTATAGCCTGTTTGGCCAAGCTTCTCAATGAGCCAAAGGTGCTTTTTTTCAAAACTTGGGGTGTTTGGCTAAGCTTTTTTTAGGAGAAAAAAGTGCTTTTGGCTAGAAGCAGAAGCAGTTTGGAGAAGCAGAAAAAAGTAGCTTCTCCCCAGAAGCAGAAGCAGTTTTGCATTCTTTTCATTCCAAAAATATCCTTAGTAAAATATTATAAATACCAAAATAACCTTACTACTTTAAGCCTAATATTTAGGATATAATAAGACCTTCTCTTCAGCAAGTCACGCTTCTCTCCAGTTTTACAATATTTTAGGGTTTCTCCTTCATGTCAACAGCAAATCGCTTCAACAGCAAGGGAAATTGTTGATTGAACTTGAAAATTTTTCTATCAAACTGCAATTTTTTCTCAAGGTATGTTTCCTTTGCCCCTTTGCTATTGTGCATTATTTCCAAATATATGACGTATTATACTGTATTTTAAATTGAGGAACTGTGGGTGAATACCACAAGGCCACTCCCTTTAGATTTTGTTCTCAATCTATTGTTAATTTGTCGTTTTGTTTTTACGAGTCCGAATTTCTCTTCGAGATGTTGAGACACATATAGATATTATGTTTGGCCTATGTGATGTGCATATGCATTTACCTGGAGATTTTTTCTGTTAATTTAGAAAAGTAGATTTGTTATTTAGTGAGTGGTCAATATTGGAGTTATTAACATTGAGAAAAATTGCATTGTTGGTCTTCCTAATAAGAGATCAACAGTGGAGTGTCTATTGAAGCCTCTGTTTTTTTAAAAGATACCGAGTCGTATTGAAGCCTCTGTTTTAGTGTTTTCTTTCTGTTAAAATTTCAATGTGTAATAAATCTCTTCTGAAAACTTTATAAGGAAAATGATATGAATATACTTACTACTTAATATAGCAATTGTATGTAAATGCTAAGTCAATGGCAAGTGATCATAAACTCAACAGTAGGCAAACTTTCATGATAAAAAAGCTCTTCATATGACAGTAATCTCTAATGTCATGATAAAACAACACTGCTGCTTTTGGCCTGAAGAATAGAAAACATTGTCATGATTCCTTCTTTTACTTATTCATTACATGTTTTTTAATGCATATAGACAAGATAATGAGCAAGAAAGTGACACAAGATAACAATAGTGAAAAGGCTAAATGGGATGCAGAAACAACAGAATTGATTTTAAATTTATGTGTGGAAGAAATTACTGCTGGAAATCGTCCTGGCACTCATTTTAGCAGGATAGGATGGTCTAACTTGGTGCAAAAATTTAATGACAAGATTGGGAAAAATTATGATAAGACCAAACTGAAGAACAAATGGGATAGTTTGGAACTTATTTGGAAAGATTGGGATACTTTAGTTAAAAAGGAGACTGGCTTAGGATGGGACTGCGAGAAAAAGACGGTTCAAGCGAGTGTTGAATGGTGGAGTAGGAAGATAAAGGTATTAAGAATTCTTAAATTTATTTTCGCTTAAACATAATGAATTATTATTTTGTTTCGAACGCTAATATATTTTAAATTGTTCTTCCATGAATATAGGAGAACCCAAATGTAGAGAAATTCAGAGATAAAGGTTTACAATGTCAAGAGTTGATGGAAATTTGTTTTAAAGATGTTGTTGCCACTGGTGAACATGCATGGGCGCCATCATCTGGAGTTTTACCTGATAGCATACTTGGAAGTAATTAGTTTCAACCTGAGAAACAATTTGAGTTTGAAACTCCAACAAGTAATGAGGAGCTTATTACGGATGATGACTTAAGAAGTAATACAGAAGAAGGATTGGATCATATTAACTTAGAAGAACCAGAAGTAACTGAAAAAAGAGATACAAATGAGAGTGGTGATAAAACTAAAAAAAGGAAGGCATCATCAATTACAACTGAAAAGGAAAAAAGTAAAGTCAGTACTAGTTTAAGGATCACGTCATCAATTGAGAGCATTGCAGAAGCTGTGGAATTGCGTTCTGCAATTATTGTGGGGTCAAAAGATACTCCACTCAGTATTAAGAGTGTTATGGATGTTGTTCGTAATTTACCTGGTATGATTGTTGATAGTGATTTATGGTGGAAAGCGAGTATGTTACTAGACAAGCAATCAATGAGAGAAATGTTTTTAGCACAAGAAGACCCTGAGTTGCAATTGCTATGGTTGGAAAAGATGTCCGAACTACACAAAGACTAGAAATATAAGATGTTTTAGTTTTTGTAATTATTTTTGTGCATATTCTGATTATTGAAACTTCTATTTGTGGGAATATTGTATTTTTGTATGTAAAATCCCTGCTAGTTAAGTTATGTTTATGTGTATATAAGTTGTTATTAATTATGTAATGTTTGTTTGTAAATGAAGTTCTTATTAGATAAGTAATGTTTGTTTTGATCTTTTCTTACAGATGTCATTGAATAAACATAATAATGACGATGTCGATGAAGAAGTTCTTATAATTGATGATGATATTGATGATGTTTTTGATTTGGAAATTAGCGGTGTAACTCTTGGAGCAGAGTATTACTTAAGATTTTATTTAAAGACTCCATGCAGAACTTCTCTTCATACAGGTTTTTATTTTGTTAAAGAGATGCTTGAAGGGCATGATAAGCATTGTTATGAGATGTTTAGAATGGAAAAACATATTTTTCTTCTATTCTGCAAAACGTTAAATGAACAGTATGGCTTAGAACCAACAAGATACATGACCGTAGAGGAGATGGTTGCTATGTTCCTAATGATGATAGGATATGGGGTAGGGAATCAAATGATTCAAGAACGATTCCAACACTCTGGGGAGACAATTTGCAGATAGTTTCATCAAGTTTTACTAGCATGTTTGAAATTGGCTATGGACATCATTAAGCCAAAAGATCCAGCTCTTTCTGATGTTCACACTAAATTAAGAGAAGATAATAGGTACTGGGCATATTTTAAAAATTATATTGGATCTATAGATGGCACACATGTACCTTGTATTGTTCCTTCTAAGGATCAAATAAAGTACATCGGTAGGAAAGGTTTCACTTCACAAAACATAATGGATGTATGTGATTGGGACATGTGCTTCATTTTTGTATGGCCAGGGTGGGAAGGTACTGCACATGATGCTAGAATATTTGAGCAAGCACTTAGAAGATAAAATCTTAATTTTCCCCATCCTCCAGCAAGTAAGTGACCCTAAAATTATGTCTTGTAAATTCCCATGCTATTGATATTATTTTTCATAAATCAATTCATTACTAATATTTTTCTTACTTGAATTAGGTAAACATAATTTAGTTGAGTCAGGATATTCAACAATGTTGGGCTACTTAGGACCATATAAGAGCGAACGTTATTATCTCCCTGATTTTGGACGTAACTCAAGTTTCAGAAATCCGACTGAGGTTTTCAATTTTTTTCATTCTAGCTTGAGATGTACAATTGAACGAACATTTGGAGTTTGGAAAAATAGATTTTCTATTTTACGTTCAATGCCATCTTTCAAGTTTGACACTCAGGTTCATCTTGTTACATCTACTATGGCTATACATAGTTTTATACGAAGAAATTCTTCCACCGATGTTGAGTTTGACCATTATGCAAATGAAGATAATATGCCAGAGCTTGAAGAAGAAGATGGGCAATCAGACATTCATTCAGAAACGCAAGGAATGTCTTCTAGTGTTTTGGAGTTGTTACGTAATAGAATTAGTGATGATATAATTGAGAACTCTCCTAATGTATAAGTGTTTCTTCTTATTTTTAGGATAATTTTCTATTATGTTTGTGATTTTTGTTGGGGTGAATACTTTTATATTTGTTAAATGATTATTGATATATTTAAATCATCTTGAAAGAATAAAGTACTTTTTAATTATTAGTTTTCCATATTTTACTTAAATAAAATTTAAAACTTAATTGTTTTCTTGGTAATAAATATTTATGATTAATTATCTACTTATATAATATTAACTCCTAAGCAAATCTATTCATGTCCTTATTTGTAATTTGACACTTAAAAGCATTTTTTGAAAAGCTTAGCCAAACACAAACTATCGCTTAAAAGTACTTTTCAAATTGATTAGCCAAACACAAATTGCTTCTCTACAAAAGTACTTCTCAGAAAAGTACTTCTGAAAAAAAGCACTTCTCAAAATAAGCTAATTTTTCCAGCTTGGCCAAACGGGCTATTAATCTTTATCTACTTATTAGGTAATTAGGTAGTGTCCCGTTATCCGGTAATTAACCAATTACCCGCATAATTAAGAATTGTCTCAACTTACTTAAAATTCTATTTATTTTAAATACCCTTTTATATATATATATATATATATATATATATATATATATATATATATATATATATATCATACTATCATGGTCATATGGTAACTTGTATGGTACTAGTCCATAAATATCGGGTATTAACGCTCGGCCCGTATTTTATCCTAACATGCCAAATTTGGACGAAAATTCATTTTCTTTGACTTGCTTCCCCTCTTACCTTCACGAATTTACTCATCACTTATTTGAAATAACATAGTCCTTATAATCACCAAATAATCTTTTCCTTGGACTGATGTCAATTACCTTACGACAAATTGAACATACAATACTACAGGGTGCAACATCGTCGTAATTTAATACTACGAAGCGTAACATCATCGTAATGTAGTACTGCAAGCCGTAACATCATCGTAATATAATAATGCGGGGCATAATATCGACGTAATATTGCGGGGCGTAACAGGGAAGATTGAGAAAAATGGGGATATGCACTATGCTAGATTAGCTTCAGGGTTCAAAAGAGCGTAATGTGTAAAAAGTTAAGTAAGGCCCTATTTATACTTTGACCCGTCTGGCCCAGAATTTACCTGAGTGCGGCCGCACAATTTTGAGTGCGGTCCGCACTACTTACCTGCTTCTGTGAAGAATTTTTGCGGTCCGCACAAAAGTGAGTGCGGCCGCAGAATTAGTGCGGACCGCACAAAAATGTGTGCGGCCGCAATTTGTTAAGGACTTTTGACAGGCCAAACTTCAGAGATCATGCATTTTTGATCTTCTAGTTGTGTGACCGCACACAGAATTATGCGGCCGCAGAGTGGTTGTGCGGTCCACATAATTTTGGTGTGGTCCGCACGTTTGTGACACTTAGCCAAATTTTCTTGCACAGTCCCTGCAATGCACACCCATTCTTGCATACACTTCAAAACTTGTTAGCACAAAACAAAGTCTATCTAATCTAAAGAAGACAAACAAGAATAAGAAAAAGACACATGAGTTGCCTCCCAAGAAGCGCCTGATTTAACGTCGCAGCACAACGCAGATTACCAATCATTTGAAATGAAGAACTGCCACAATGTGGCCATCATCAGCCTTGCCAAGATAATGTTTAACCTGGTGCCCATTGACTCTAAAAACCTCATCATTCTTATTTTTCAAATCTAGAGAACCGAAGGGGGTTACATTCACCACTTCAAAGGGACCATTCCATTTTGACTTCAACTTGCCTGGAAACATTCGTAACTGGGAATTGAACAAAAGCACAAGATCACCCTCTTTAAACTCCTTGCTGTAGATGTACTTGTCATGGAGGTACTTTATTTTCTCCTTGTAGAGGGATGAACTTGTGTAGGCATGGTACCAAAATTTATCAAGCTCATTCAAATGTGCCACTCTTAGGTTTGCGGTGACATCCCACTCAAGGTTCAACTTTTTCAAAGCCCACATGGCCTTATGCTCAAGTTCTACCAGAAGATGACACGCCTTCCCAAACACCAATCGATATGGAGACATTCCAATCGGCGTCTTGTAGGCCTTCCTATAAGCCCAAAGAGCATCATCAAGTTTTCTTGACCAATCCGTCCGGTTGGCATTCACAGTCTTTGACAAAATACTCTTGATCTCCCGGTTGGAGACTTCAACATGTCCGCTCGCTTGAGGATGGAAGGGGGTTGAGACTTTATGAGTGACACCATACTTTGTGAGTAAGGTATCAAAAGCCCGATTGCAAAAATGTGAACCCCCATCACTAATAATGGCCCTCGGAGTACCAAACCTTGTAAAAATGTTCTCCTTCAAAAATGCCATCACACTTCGAGCTTCATTTTTGGGTAAAGCCACGGCTTCAACCCATTTTGACACATAGTCCACAGCTACCAAAATGTAAGTGTTCCCACAAAAGCTCACGAACGGTCCCATGAAATCAATACCCCAAACATCAAAGATATCAATCTCCAAGATGGTGGTGAGGGGCATCTCATTCTTCTTAGAAATCCCACTGGCCCTTTGGCATTCATCACAACGCTTGACAAGATCACTAGCGTCCTTGTAGAGAATAGGCCAATAGAATTCACAACACAACACTTTGGTAGCTGTTCTAGCTCCGCCATGGTGACCACCATACGGTGAAGAGTGGCAAGCCTCAAGAATTCCCATTTGTTCTTCTTCCGGCACACATCGCCGGATCACACCATCGGTATATATCCGGAAAAGATATGGTTCATCCCAATAATAGTCCAAGCAATCTCGTTTGAGCTTCTTCCTTTGGTTTGAAGAGAACTCATTCAGTACAATGCCGCTCACAAGATAATTGGCTAAATCGGCAAACCATGGCATCCCGTTCATTGAAACGGCTAGGAGTTGCTCGTCGGGAAATGAATCATTGATCTCAAGGCCGTCATGTGGCCTCCCCTCCTCCTCCAAGCAGGACAAGTAGTCTGCCACTTGATTTTCACTACCCTTGCGGTCTTGAATCTCTAGATCAAACTCTTGCAATAGAAGCACCCACCGCATCAACCTTGCCTTAGAATCTTTCTTGCTCATCAAATACCGAAGCGCTGCATGGTCGGTGTGAACAATCACCTTAGTGCCCATCAAATACGGCCGGAACTTCTCCATAGCAAAAACAATAGCAAGTAGCTCCTTTTCGGTCACCGTGTAGTTGACTTGGGCATCATTTATGGTCTTGCTAGCATAATAGACCGGATGGAAGATTTTGTTGATTCTTTTCCCCAACACCGCTCCAACCGAAACATCACTAGCGTCACATATGAGCTCAAAAGGCAAGCTCCAATCCGGTGCGGTGATAATAGGAGTAGTAGTCAACTTGAACTTAAGCAATTCGAATGCCTTCATACAATCTTCGCTGAAATGGAGCTTGGCATCCTTCTCCAAAAGTTTGCATAATGGTTTCACCACCTTGGAAAAGTCCTTGATAAATGGGCGATAAAAACACGCATGACCCAAGAAGCTCCTCACTCCCTTCACAGAAGTAGGGGAAGGGAGTTTCGATGTCACCTAAATCTTGGCCTTGTCAACCTCAATACCATGCTTTGAAATTTTGTGGCCAAGGACAATGCCTTCCTCGACCATGAAGTGACATTTCTCCTAGTTCAACACCAAATTTGTCTCCTCACATCTAGCCAATACCCTATCCAAATTGTTCAAACAATATTCAAACGAATTCCCAACCACAGAAAAATCATCCATAAAGACCTCAAGAATATCCTCCACCATGTCGGTGAAAATAGCCATCATACACCGTTGAAAAGTCGTCGGTGCATTACACAACAAAAATGGCATCCGCGAGAATGCGAAAGTACCATAAGGACAAGTGAAAGTGGTCTTTTCTTGGTCCTCAGAAGCAATAAGGATTTGATTGTAGCCGGAGTATTCATCAAGAAAGCAATAAAAAGCACGTCCGGCCAACCTATCAAGCATTTGGTCAAGAAACGGAAGCGGGAAATGATCTTTCCGAGTGACTTTGTTGAGCTTCCTATAGTCCATGCACACTCTCCACCCGGTGACGGTTCTTGTTGGGATCAATTCATCCTTGTCATTTGTTACCACAGTCATGCCCCTTTCTTTGGGAACATTACACCGGAGAGGTCCACGAGCTATCGGAAATGGGGTACACAACCCCGAAATCCAACCACTTGATTATCTCCTTCTTCACCACCTCTTGCATTGCTTCATTTAGCCTCCTTTGATGTTTAACAGAGGGTTTGGCACCCTCCTCCAAAATAATCTTGTGCATGCAAAAGTCGGGGCTTATGCCCCGGATATCCGCCAAAGTCCATCCGATTGCTCTTTTCCTCCTTTGTAGCACCACCAATGTGGACTCTACCCGCATGTTAGTTAAGTGAGAAGAAAGGATAACCGGTAGAGTAGAAGAAGGGCCAAGGAATTCATACCTGAGATGTGGAGGCAATGGCTTTAACTCCAAAGTGGGAGGCTCCTCGATTGAGGGCTTTGTTGGAGGAGTCTTCCGGTTTTCAAGATCCAAAGAGAGCTTGCGGGGCTCATAAGTGTACGACCCCATTCCTTGTAATGCATTCACACACTCAACATAGCCTTCTTTCTCCTCAACATCATCAAGATTGAGCAAAACGGCTTTCAAATTATCCTCAAAATTCATGGTGGCACTAGCATCATCAACAATCATGTCGGTGACCAAATCCACGAACGAACACACTTCATTACTATTCGGTTGCCTCATAGATTTTCACACATGGAAGACCACCTTTGTCACGACCCAGATTTCCCACCCTCGGGAGTCGTGATGGCGCCTACTAATAGGAGCTAGGCAAGCCAATTAATTTAACATTTCTCTCAACAACATTAACAGTATAAAGAAGAACGAGGCAATTAATATAAAAGCGGAAGTCTCGAAACATAAATAACTGAAACCAAGTGCGGAAATTCAAATACACTTCTACCCAGATCTGATGTCACTAACTCACGAACTTCTACTGAATGCTAAATACAAAGTCTGAATAAGATACAGTACTGTCTGATCCGATACAAGGGAAATCAAACGAAAGACAGAGATAAGAGAGACTCCGGGCCATGCGGACGCCAGCAAGGCTACCTCGGAAATCTCCGGACTGAAGTAAGCTCCCAACGCTCCTGCTAATGTCCAAAAGCTCCTGCTCCGGTACTGTGATCTGTGCAAAAAGCACAGAAGTGTAGCATCAGCACAACCGACCCCATGTGCTGGTAAGTGCCTGGCCTAACAGCGGCGAGGTAGTGACGAGGCTAGACAGGACCTACCAAAAACAACCTGTGCAGATATATATATACAAAGGCAACAGAAATAACAACAGAGAATATCAACTAAAAAAGGGGAAGGGGGCATGCTCGGGGAAAAATACAGCGAACACAGATCAACAGATATAACGACGAAACTATCTCAATACCATAGCTCATTTATAGGTGGTCGGCGCGCCACACGATCCCATTTCTTAATTCATAAGTGGACGGCATGCCACACGATCCCATTTCTTAATTCATAAGTGGACGGCGTGCCACACGATCCCATTTCATAATATATAAGTGGACGGCGTGCCACACGATCCCATATTATAGAATATAAGTGGACGGCGTGCCACACGATCCCATATCATAGTATATAAGTGGACGGCGTGCCACACGATCCCATATTATAGTTCAAAATATCTGACTTTGTAAAGAAGGCCCCATTAGGGGAATTCGACAACATAACACTTTAACCCGGCAAGGGTACAGCTAACAGCCCAAATATCCCGGCAAGGGAGAGTACATAATAATAGTCTACACGTCCCGGCAAGGGAATAATCACAACACATCCTCTTTTAAATCACTTGTTTCTCGACTATCACATTCTTGTTCGAGCCAACGCTCCAAAATATACCAATCACAATTCTTCCTCAACCGTTCACATTATATGAAATTTATCAATTTAACCAGGAAATTGAGTCACGTCATTCGAATTAAAAGCAGTTAAGACTCACGGTCATGCTAGACTCCGGTGCATAGATAACCGTCACCATGCCTATACACCGTACTCCACATTTAGCAAGTAGCAAATAACATCCTGATCCTATTCCCTCGAGCCAAAGTTAGAACAAACACTTACCTCAAATGCTCCAAACTCAACTCAATCCTCTAGTATAGCTTTACCCTTCGAATTCACCACCAAACCGCTCGAATCTAGTCACAAATTACTTGAGTGTATCAACAAAGGCTAATCTAATAAATTTGAATGCATGAAAAGTGAATTTCCCAAAGTTTGTTCAAAAATCCCCAAAATGCCCCCGGGCCCACGTGGTCAAAACCCGAGGTTCGAACCAAAACCCGACTACCCATTCCCCCATGAACTCAGATATATAAGTTATTTTGGAATCGGACCTCAAATTAAAGTCCAAAACCCTCCAAATTTTGAAACCCTAGTTCTACCCTAAATTCCCAAATTCCCCCATTAAAATCTTTGTTTTGAAGTTGAAATTATGTTTAAAGGTGTTAAGAAGTAAGGAAAATAAGTTAGAAATCACTTACCAATCGTTTTGAAGGAGAAGAATCGTTTGGAAAATCGCCTCTTATGTTTTGGGTTTTGAAAAAGTGCAAAATGACTGAAAATCTCAGATTTATATACTTTGCTGAAGGACTGGCGCGAACCGCGCAAAAATGCCCCGCGGCCGCGCCGAGGAAGGGAGGGAAAACAACTCTCTGAACCTACCCAGCGCGGACCGCACGATTTTGGTGCGCGGCCGCGCTAGTGTCTTGCACCTGGGGCCTTCTCTGAATCTCCCAGCGCGGACCGCACGAACTTGGTGCGCGGCCGCGCTGGTCAAACCAAGGCTGAGGACCCCTCTGAATCTCGCCATGTGGACCGCGCGGACTGCACCGCGGCCGCGCTGGGGCCTGCAACACTGCAACATCTGTTACTTTAAGCCTAAGGCCTCCCGGGACCTACTCAAAACTCACCCGAGCCCTCGGGGCTCCAAACTAAGCATGCACACTAACTCAATAACATCCTACAAACTCATCCGTGCGATCCAATCGCCAAAACAACATCGAAATCATCAAATTAGGCCTCAAGACCAATGATTTCCTCCCAATTTTCATAAGACATCAAGTTTAGAGTTTTTGTCCAAAACACGTCCACATCTAACCAAACTTTACAGCAATTGCTTAAATCACATTTAAGACTTGTGCCGGGCGTCGGAACCAAAATACGAGCCCAACAGCACAGTCTTCTAAACAAATAACACTTTTAAATTCTTTAATTATTTTTAGAAAACAATTTCACACAATAATTCATTTCTCGGACGTAGAACCTCGGAATTTGATTCCGGGCACACACCCAAGTCCCAAAGTTTCCTACGGACCCTCCGGGACTGTCGAACCACGAGTCCGGGTCCGTTTGTCCAAAATGTTGACCAAAGTCAAACTCGATCAATTTAAAACATCAAATTTTATTATTTTTCTCACAAATTCACATGTAAACTTTCCGGTTACGCGCCTGGACTGCGCACACAAGTCGAGGCAACCCCCAAGTGAGGTTTCCAGGGCCTTAGAAGTACAGAGGGAGTAGGAATACAGGTGATGACCCCTTTGGGTCGTCACATTCTCCACCTCTAAATTAACCGTTCGTCCTCGAACGGACAAAAGAAAGGGGTACCTGAGTCGGGGAAAAGATGGGGATAACGACTCCGCATATCAGACTCGGACTCCCAGGTCGATGCCTCAGGTGGCTGACCTCTCTACTGAACACGAACAGAAGGAAAACTCTTGGATCTCAACTGACGAATCTGCCGATCCAGAATAGCTACCGGCTCCTCCTTATAGGATAAAGTCCTTGTCCAAACTGGACAGTACTGAAATCTAACACGT
>NC_032000.1:40171261-40185194 GCF_001879085.1 Nicotiana attenuata | reverse complement strand
ACCCTTGCACCCTGAAGCTGGTCGAACAAATCGTCAATCCTCGACAGTGGAAACTTGTTCTTTATCGTCACTTTGTTCAATTGCCGGTAATCAATGCACATCCTCATCGAACCATCCTTTTTCTTCACAAATACACTGGTGCACCCCTAAGGAGAAACACTAGGGCTGATGAAACCCTTCTCTAACAAGTCCTGCAACTGGTCCTTTAACTCCTTCAACTCTGGCGGGGCGGGGCGATACGGCGGAATAGAAATGAGTTGCGTGCCTGGGGCCAGATCAATACAAAAATCAATATCCCTGTCGAGCGGCATACCCGGCAAGTCTGAAGGGAAAACCTCGGGGAACTCCCGAACAATAGGGACAGAATCAATAGAAGGGACCTCTGAGCTGGAATCGCGAACATACGCCAGGTAAGCTAGACACCATTTCTCGACCATGCGTCGAGCCTTCACATATGAGATAACACTGCGGGTGGCATGACCTGGGGTCCCTCTCTACTCCAATCGGGGTAAATCTGGCAAGGCCAGGGTCACGGTCTTGGCGTGACAATCCAAGATAGCATGATACGGGGACAACCAATCCATCCCTAATATGACGTCGAAATCCACCATGTCTAAGAGCAATAAATCAACACGGGTCTCAAGACCCTCAAATACTACCACACAGGAACGATGAACTCGGTCGACCACTATAGAATCCCCCACCGGTGTAGATACATAAACAGGAATACCCAAAGCATCACTAGGCATAGTCAGGTAGGGTGCAAAATAGGACGACACATATGAATACGTAGACCCAGGGTCAAATAGAACTGAAGCATCCCTATCACAGACCAGAATAGTATCCTGTAATAACTGCATCTGAAGACTCAGCCTCTGGCCTGGCTGGAAGAGCATAACACCGGGGCTGGGCCCCACCTCCCTGAACCATATCTCTGGGACGATCGGCTGCTGGCTGGCCTCTACCTCTGGCGGTCCGAGCTCCACCTCTATGATCTCTACCTCCACCTCTATGGCCTCTACCCCCGCCTCTAGCTGGCTGGGCGGCCTGTGGATCACCTGATGCCTAAATCATAGGACGAGGACCCTGCTGCTGAGAGCTGTCAGAAGCTCGAGGGCAATACCTGGCAATATGTCTCGTGTCGCCACACGTGTAACAAGCCCTCGGCTGCTGAGAATAATGGAGTGGTGGTGCACTGATAGGTGCTGATGGTGAACTGAAAAGCTGTTGGTCAGAAGACTGCGGCTGAGAGCCACGACCACCTGAAGTACCATGTGAGACCTGTAGGGCTGACTGAAAGGGTCTCGGAGGATGGCCTCTACCATAAGAATCCCCACCTCCAGACGAGGTACCACTGAATCTACCTGCATGACGGGGTCTCTTGTCTGACCCATGACCACCTCCCTGTGCAAGAGCCATCTCAACTCTACGGGCCGCATTGGCCGCCTCCTGGAAAGAAATCTCGCTACCAGCTCCCGTAGCCATCTAGAGACGGATCGGCTGAACCAATCCATCAATAAACCTCCGTACCCTCTCTCGCTCTGTGGGGAGTATAACAATAGTATGGCATGCCAAATTAATGAACCGAATCTCATACTGCGTGACTGTCATAGTGCCCTGCTGGAGGCGCTCGAACTACCTGCGGAGAGCCTCTCGCTGAGTAACTGGGAGAAACTTCTCCAGAAACAACTCTGCAAACTGATCCCATGTCAATGCTGGCGACCCTGCTGGTCTAGATAAACAATAGTCCCTCCACCAAGTCTTGGCGGACCCTGCAAGCCGAAAGGTGGCGAAGTCGACCCCATTGGTTTTCACAATGCCCATAGTCCTGAGGATCTCATGGCTGCTGAATAAGAAATCCTGTGGATCCTCTGAAGAAGCACCGTTGAATGTGGTGGTGAAGAGCTTGGAGAACCTATCAAGCCTTCACAAAGCATCTGAGGACATAGCCGCTCCATCGCCGGTCTGAGTCACAATACCCGGCTGAACTGCCACCGCTGGCTGAACCACGGGAACCTGTGCCTGGGGAGCTACCTGCTCCGGAGTACGTGTAGCAGGAGTCTGAACCCCTCCTCCAGCCTGAGAAGTGGCTGGTGCTACTGGAAGCAAACCCGCTCTAGTGACGCCCTCTACAAAGTCTACCAATCTGACCAGAGCGTCCTGAAGAACTGGGGTGGCTATGAACCCCTCTGGGACCTGAGCTGGGCCCACCGGAGCTGCTGGGGCTGGAGCTTCCTCATCATAATCAACATGAGGCTCCACCTCTGGGACTGCTGCTCGGGGCTGAGCTCTGCCCCGGCTTCGGCCTCGCCCTCTGCCCCTCGTAGGAGCTGCTGCTGGGGGCTCGGGCTGCTGCGTGGTAGAAGAGGAAGCACGTGTTCTCGCCATCTGCGAAAGAACAGAGTGGAAAGACAATCAGTATTTGGGGAACATATTCGCACGACAAGAAAGAACAGAAGTGAAGTTTTCCTAACTCTGTATCCTCTGGGGAAAAATACAGACGTCTCCGTACCGATCCCTCAGACTCTACCGAGTTTGTCCGTGAGTTGTGAGACCTATGTAACCTAGTGCTCTGATACCAACTTGTCACGACCCGGATTTCCCACCCTCGGGAGTCGTGATGGCGCCTACTAATAGGAGCTAGGCACGCCAATTAATTTAACATTTCTCTCAACAACATTTACAGTATAAAGAAGAACGAGGCAATTAATATAGAAGTGGAAGTCTCGAAACATAAATAACTGAAACCAAGTGCGGAAATTCAAATACACTTCTACCCAGATCTGATGTCACTAACTTACGAACTTCTACTGAATGCTAAATACAAAGTCTGAATAAGAATACAGTACTGTCTGATCCGATACAAGGGAAATCAAACGAAAGACAGAGATAAGAGAGACTCCGGGCCATGCGGACGCCAGCAAGGCTACCTCGGAAATCTCCGGACTGAAGTAAGCTCCCAACGCTCCTGCTAATGTCCAAAAGCTCCTGCTCCGGTACTGTGATCTGTGCAAAAAGCACAGAAGTGTAGCATCAGCACAACCGACCCCATGTGCTGGTAAGTGCCTGGCCTAACCCCGGCGAGGTAGTGACGAGGCTAGACAGGACCTACCAAAAACAACCTGTGCAGATATATATATACAAAGGCAACAGAAATAACAACAGAGAATATCAACTAAAAAAGGGGAAGGGGGCATGCTCGGGGAAAAATACAGCGAACACAGATCAACGGATATAACGACGAAACTATCTCAATACCATAGCTCATTTATAGGTGGTCGGCGCGCCACACGATCCCATTTCTTAATTCATAAGTGGACGGCGTGCCACACGATCCCATGTCTTAATTCATAAGTGGACGGCGTGCCACACGATCCCATTTCATAATATATAAGTGGACGGCGTGCCACACGATCCCATATTATAGAATATAAGTGGACGGCGTGCCACACGATCCCATATCATAGTATATAAGTGGACGGCGTGCCACACGATCCCATATTATAGTTCAAAATATCTGACTTTGTAAAGAAGGCCCCATTAGGGGAATTCGACAACATAACACTTTAACCCGGCAAGCGTACAGCTAACAGCCCAAATATCCCGGCAAGGGAGAGTACATAATAATAGTCTACACGTCCCGGCAAGGGAATAATCACAACACATCCTCTTTTAAATCACTTGTTTCTCGACTATCACATTCTTGTTCGAGCCAACGCTCCAAAATATACCAATCACAATTCTTCCTCAACCGTTCACATTATATGAAATTTATCAATTTAACCAGGAAATTGAGTCACGTCATTCGAATTAAAAGCAGTTAAGACTCACGGTCATGCTAGACTCCGGTGCATAGATAACCGTCACCATGCCTATACACCGTACTCCACATTTAGCAAGTAGCAAATAACATCCTGATCCTATTCCCTCGAGCCCAAGTTAGAACAAACACTTACCTCAAATGCTCCAAACTCAACTCAATCCTCTAGTATAGCTTTACCCTTCGAATTCACCACCAAACCGCTCGAATCTAGTCACAAATTACTTGAGTGTATCAACAAAGGCTAATCTAATAAATTTGAATGCATGAAAAGTGAATTTCCCAAAGTTTGTTCAAAAATCCCCAAAATGCCCCCGGGCCCACGTGGTCAAAACCCGAGGTTCGAACCAAAACCCGGCTACCCATTCCCCCATGAACTCAGATATATAAGTTATTTTGGAATCGGACCTCAAATTGAGGTCCAAAACCCCCCAAATTTTGAAACCCTAGTTCTACCCTAAATTCCCAAATTTCCCCATTAAAATCTTTGTTTTGAAGTTGAAATTATGTTTAAAGGTGTTAAGAAGTAAGGAAAATAAGTTAGAAATCACTTACCAATCGTTTTGAAGGAGAAGAATCGTTTGGAAAATCGCCTCTTATGTTTTGGGTTTTGAAAAAGTGCAAAATGACTGAAAATCTCAGATTTATATGCTTTGCTGAAGGACTGGCGCGGACCGCGCAAAAATGCCCCGCGGCCGCGCCGAGGAAGGGAGGGAAAACAACTCTCTGAACCTACCCAGCGCGGACCGCACGATTTTGGTGCGCGGCCGCGCTGGTGTCTTGCACCTGGGGCCTTCTCTGAATCTCCCAGCGCGGACCGCACGAACTTGGTGCGCGGCCGCGCTGGTCAAACCAAGGCTGAGGACCCCCTCTGAATCTCGCCATGCGGACCGCGCGGACTGCACCGCGGCCGCGCTGGGGCCTGCAACACTGCAACATCTGTTACTTTAAGCCTAAGGCCTCCCGGGACCTACTCAAAACTCACCCGAGCCCTCGGGGCTCCAAACTAAGCATGCACACTAACTCAATAACATCCTACAAACTCATTCGTGCGATCCAATTGCCAAAACAACATCGAAATCATCAAATTAGGCCTCAAGACCAATGATTTCCTCCCAATTTTCATAAGACATCAAGTTTAGAGTTTTTGTCCAAAACACGTCCACATCTAACCAAACTTTACAGCAATTGCTTAAATCACATTTAAGACTTGTGCCGGGCGTCGGAACCAAAATACGAGCCCAACAGCACAGTCTTCTAAACAAATAACACTTTTAAATTCTTTAATTATTTTTAGAAAATAATTTCACACAATAATTCATTTCTCGGACTTAGAACCTCGGAATTTGATTCCGGGCACACACCCAAGTCCCAAAGTTTCCTACGGACCCTCCGGGACTGTTTAACCACGAGTCCGGGTCCGTTTGTCCAAAACGTTGACCAAAGTCAAACTCGATCAATTTAAAACATCAAATTTTATTATTTTTCTCACAAATTCACATGTAAACTTTTCGGTTACACGCCCGGACTGCGCACACAAGTCGAGGAAACCCCCAAGTAAGGTTTCCAGGGCCTCAGAAGTACAGAGGGAGTAGGAATACAGGTGATGACCCCTTTGGGTCGTCACAACCTTTTCGTTACCTACCCAAAAGGTGAGCTCATCGGCTTCCACATCAACAAGAGGGTTCCCTGTAGCAAGGAAAGGTCTACCCAAAATGATAGGCACCTCATAGTCCACTTCACAATCAAGAATCACAAAGTCCGCCGGGAGGATGAACTTATCAACCGAACCAACACATCATCAATAATACCTAAAGGCCTTCGATCCGCCATTTGCAACCTCATGGATGTGGGTCCTCGTTGCCCAATTCCCAAATTTTTGAACACCGAATAGGGCATCAAGTTGATACTTGCCCCAAGATCACATAATGCTTTGGCAAAGTCGACACTCCCAATAGTGCAAGGGATTGTGAAAGCGCCCGGATCTTCCAATTTCAGAGCTATTCAGTGCACAATAGCACTCACTTGATGGGTCATCTTGATGGTCTCACAATTCATTGATCTTTTCTTGGTTGCCAAATCCTTCATGAATTTTGCATATCCCGGCATTTGTTCCAATGCCTCAACCAACGGCACATTAATCGACAAACTCTTCATCATATCAATAAACTTTTTGAATTGGTTTTCACTGATTGTTTTGCAAGCCTTTGAGGGTATGGAGGAGGAGGCCTTGGCATTGTGCCTTAGCCTTTGTCACTACCGGTTCCGGCATGTCAATCACGTGTTCCCTAGACGGGTTCACTTCCTCTTGCGTCTCATCCAAACTTTCATCAATATCAATTCTCACTTCTTCATTAGTTTGAACCACATTGCTTGGGATTTCATCTTCTTGAACCACAACATCTTCATCCACAATTCTTCTTTGATTTGAGGTGGTTGCATCTCCACCTTTTCCACTTCTAGTAGTCACGGCCATAGCATGTCCCATATTATTCCCACCCTTCGGGTTCTCCACCGTATCACTAGGCAGTGCCCCTTAGGACGAGTGTTCAAAGCTTGTGAGATTTGGCCTAATTGAACCTCCAAATTTCAAATAGAAGTGTTGTGAGAGGCTAATTGAGCATCGGAGTCGGCATTCTTCTCCACATCTTTTTAATCATATTCTCAATTCTACCCATCTCGTTGTTAGAATAGCTCGGACCTTGTGAAGGATAGAGGGGTGGATTGCTTGGTTGTTGGAACATTGGGGGCCTTTGAAAACCCAGCCCCGATTGTTGTTGTAGTTCCACCCTCCTTGATTATTGCCTCCCCAATTACTTTGATTGCTGCCACCCCAATTGCCTTGGTTACCTTGATTATTCCAATTGCTTTGATTATTGTTACCACCACTCCAATTGCCTTGGTGGCCTTGGTTGTTCCAATTGCCTTGATTTCCTTGCGGCTTCCATTGTTGTTGATTTTGTCCTTGGGAATTGTTTCTTTTGCCTTGATAATTGTTGACATATTGAACTTCTTGTTCTTGCTCATTGAACGAATCACCTTGATCATAACCACTATTGTCTTGCATGAATTGTTCCGGACGACTTTGCATTTGTTGACCTTGTTTCCGTCTCTTGTTCATCATCATATTTAAACCTTTCATCGTATTCACTTGTTTCAGCCCTTGAACTTATTTAAGATGAGCTTTGCCTAATTGGTTCATTGTGGTTGTCAACTCGGCAATAGCCTGCCCATGATCATGTAGCTCCTTGTGTAGGTGAATGACATTCTGGTCACCATAACATTGGCTCTACTTTGCCACGCCGACGAGGTATCTGCCATCTTATCAAGGATTTCACAAGCTTCGGCAAAAGGCGTGTTCATGAAGTTCCCTCCAGCGAGTTGATTTAGCACGCATTGATTTGTTGTGTTGATCCCCTTATAGAAGGTTCGTTGGATCATGGCCTCAGTCATATCATTATTCGAGAACTCTTTAACCATGGTACGATATCTTTCCCAAATCTCGTGCAATGGCTCATTGGGTTCTTGCTTGAATGCAAGAATCTTATCCTGAAGCGTCGTCATATGTCCCAGAAAGAAGAATTTGGAAATGAACTTCTCTGCCAACTCATCCCAAGTGTGGATGGAATGATTGGGCAATCTCTCTAACTAGTCCAATGCCTTTCCCCGTAGAGAAAAGGGAAATAGCCTCAACCTCAGCGCGTCCTCAGAGATATTTGTTTGCTTGCTCCCCAAACAAGTATCGACGAACCCCTTGAGATGCTTGTAGGCATTTTGATTTGGAGCCCCAATGAAGAATCCTCGTTGCTCAAGTAGTGTAAGCATCACGTAGGTGATTTGGAAGTTGCCTGCCCTAATGCGGGGTTGGACTATAGCACTTGCATAACCCTCATTTGGTAACTGTCGGTAGGCTGCCGCTCTTGGTGGAGGTGGGGGAGGGACGGGAACATTATCTTGAGGCGGGCGGCCTCATCTATTAGCTTGAGGTTCAAGAGGAACCTCATCCATTTGGTCATCGTCCACTTCCTCCCCCAATGGCACATTTCCAATGGGCTCATTGCTGAGAGCCATTCTCGTACCAATAATCAATTTAAAAACAAAATTAGTGACTCGAAAGGAAAAGAAGACATAGCTAAATTCGCTTTAACTCCCCGGCAACGGCACCAAAAATTGATGTCGCCCAAACTCACACCACAAATATAGGTAGTGCGGCGGGCGAAGCAATAATAAATCCCAACGCGAGTCGGGGTCGAATCCTCAGGGAGTTAGAATAGGGATTAGGTATATATTTAGTGCAATTGTGTGATGTGACTCAAATTACACTTCTACATTCTTTTTTGTTGTTTTTACTTCTACTCTAAGCTATTGATTGCAAATATGAAACTAGGAGACAATATTTTTGGTTTTGGTTGTTTTTCAAATGATAAAAGATCTAGGGTCGTGACTTCCACCTAGGTGGTTACCTAACGGGTTGTAAACTCTAGGGCAAGTTTGATTAGTCGGGGTTGTAATATAGCAATCACACGCAATTACCCACTTTATACCTCTCGGTAGTTTGAGTGATTTTGCCCAATTTGGCTTTCTCAAGTCCAAATGGATTTTGCACAAATCAAGTGATATATGCTCAAGCCGGGTCTTACTATCTCTAGATTTGACCATTTAATTGGGGCTATCAATTTCTTGAGTTCACCCCAATTTCTTGATAGCCAAGTTTTCCTAGACTTAGTCTCTCTTTCTCAAGTAGAGACTAAGTCAAATAGGCATGAATCAATGTTTGCAACCATTAATTCTTGAATACAAGCATGAACAAGGCTAAATATCACTAACCCAATCACAAACAAGACCTAAATCAAATACTCATTAAGTACCCACACTAGGGTTGGGCCACAACCCTAGCTAGAAATTTAGCTACTCATGAAAAATGAAGAAATACAAGAAGAAATTAAGATAGAATGCATAATAATTGATTAGGGACAGAAAATCTAATGTTTAGAAGTTAATCTAGTACAAAATTACTCAAACAGCAAAAAAAACGGCTCAGGTGCTCTCCCAAAACTAAACTTAACCTAAAAATGACAAAAAGTTCCATTTATACTAAGCTGAAAATATCTGACAAAAATGCCCCTGCGGAGGTTGTGCGGACCGCACATTTCTGAGTGTGGTCGCACTCTTGCTTCTGCAGCCGCAAAATTATATTGCGGTCCACACTCTTTGAACTTGAGCTCTAGCTTTGCAGGACTTCAGCGGACCGCACAATTCTGAGTGCGGCCGCGCTCTTGATTATGCGGCCGCACAAAAATGATGCGGCCCGCACTCCTTGACTTTGGACTTGAACCCAGCTCTCTGATTCTTCACTTCTGCGGACTGCATAATTGTGAGTGCGCCCGCACAATTTTGGTGCGGTCCACATATCTTTAGCTTGCCTAAAACCACTTTCTGAATCTCTTCTTCTGCGACCGCAAAATATTTGTGCAGTTCGCACTGTGGTCCTTTCCTGCCTTGTTTTGGTCCGTGTCCTCTCCTTTATGAGTTGATTCTGATTTCTTTGGCTCATATTGCAATACTCCTGCAAGCAAGCACATTTCATTAGTTTTAGGGAATACCTTTAAGCTTTTTTTTTTTAGCTAAAACGCAAGTAAAAGAGAGCAAATAAGCGATCAAAATCCCTACTTATCATCCACCTTGAGAGTAATCTCTCTGATAGCCGGGTTGCCTTGAGAGTAATCTCTCCGATAGTCGGTCCATCTTGAGAGTAATCTCTCCGATAGTCAAGCCACCTTGAGAATAATCTCTCCGATAGTCGGTCTACCTTGAGAGTAATCTCTCCGATAGTCGGGTCACCTTGAAAGTAATCTCTCCGATAGTCGGGTCACCTTAAAAGTATTCTCTTTGATAGTTGGGCCACCTTGAGAGTAATCTCTCCGATAGTCGGTCCACCTTGAGAGTAATCTTTCCGATAGTCATACCACCTTGAGGGTAATCTCTCCAATAGTCGGGTCACCTTGAGAGTAATCTCTCCGATAGTCGAGCCACATTGAGATTAATCTATCCGATAGTCGGGCCACCTTGAGAGTAATCTCCCCGATAGTCGGGCCACCTTAAGAGTAATCTCTCCGATATTCGGGCTACCTTGAATGTGATCTCTCCGATATTCGGGCGGGGGCAAATATCCATCCCATCTTTTCATGTGTGAGTCATCTCTTTAAATGAGAATATGTCATGCTCTTTTGGCCTACAAAAAGAGAAAACAACAACGATACAAATGACAACAAATACATAACGAAAGGGAGATAAATTACCTCAAGCACTAACGCTCGTAGTGGCTTGCAGATGCCGTGAAATTTATAGCTCAATTGAAGTGGCAGAATGGAGTTTATATAGCTTTTAAAAGGAGGTGCCGGCAATTTATTATCGATGTGGGAGTGCTGGGAGGCGGCTACGAACCCTTGTGTACAAGGAAACATCAACTGACTAGAATTCTCCTAATAAAAAAAATGGGCAAGGAGACAGTGATTGACTAGAATTCTCCTCATAATCTATATCTATCTATCTATATTATTATATTATTATAAAAGCACGAATGTTAGGAAGTTAAATGTTGAGAACAAAAATATCCTCGACAAATTGCTCGACCATTTTGCCCTTTAAAGTTAATATTTCCGGTTTGTAGCAATTTAATGATGGGTATAAATATAATTTTGGGTTAGGACTAAGTAACCTTTTTCTGTTGGGACTCAATCTATTCTAAAATATAAAATTTTCCTTCAGCGAAACAATTCTATAATTGGATAAAAAGACTCCTTTATACCCACCCTAATCAGATTTTGATTTCTACTACCAATTGCCTTTGAACTCTAAGAAACAACCAATTCAAACCAAAATAAAATAAGACAAGAAAATTCTCCAAGCTACATTTATTACTCAGTTTATAATCTAACCATAATAAGCACAAAACCTAATACGCTCGGCTTAATCATCATTTATTTATTTATTTTTAAAATTTGAAATGACAATATTTTACTTCAATAAAATTTAATTATGAAAAATGAGATCAAACACCACAGGGATATAACTACGTTTAATTCAAATTTTTGGCATTATTATTCATTTATTAGGATTAGTGTTTCTTTCGATCTTCTTATGCAATATAAGTGAATAAATGAATGATGATATAGAAAATTAATGTTGGAGTGAAAGAAAGTCAAAAGAATCAAACAGTTAGAATACATTGCAAATGATCAAAACTAAAATTTGATGTAATAAATATATTTTACAAATCAAAATTTTGATTGTACAGCTTTAGGACGTCATTTAAAACTTTGTGAACTATTTCAGAGAAAATATTAAATAGATATTTTAGAAAAAATCAATTGCTTCTATTTTCATATTGCTCTAATTTTGTCTTATAATAGTCTTTTTGCATTAAAAAAAAAGGAAATTGATCTTTTCTTTTTGGAAATTAAATTTATTTTATCAATCTCCAAGAGAAGAAACACGTAACCATAGCTAAGCGATCACAAATATTAGGAAGCAAAATTAGTTATTTGGGATTAAACACTTATGGGAACCTTACATAAGATTCACCTTTTACTACTGAAAATGAATGATATCCTTTTAAATTTATCCAAAAATAATTGCATATTTGCTTGTGTACTGCAATAACAATAAATAAAATACATATTCAAATGATTTCAAGTATTGGACTATATTTGATGCAACATATTTTATTACATTGACTATTATATGTCGCATTTTCAAAGGAATATCAATGTCGACAATAAGAGTTCTAATCATAACAAGTAGCCAAAGTATCACAAGGGAACAAACATAAGAATATAGTGTCACGACCCAATTCCCGCCCGGTCGTGATAACGCCTCTCGTGAAGACAAGGCCAACCACCAGAATAATCAACACTGCTTTTGACAATTTCTTAGCATAACAGGTTTAAACCATAGATACTGATTTATCATAAGTACGGAAATAAACGTAACATAACGGGGAAAAACCATCCCATCTCAGCCCGATGATCGGGGTGTCACAAGTCACGAGCTACTACAGAGTTGATGAAAATACAACAAGTCTGGAAACATAGTCTGAAGATGAATAAAATATGCAGAAGATAAGGAAGAACGGGGCTGTGGACGTCGACAGCTACCTCGTCTCTCCTAGTCCGCCTGGTCTGGAAGGAAATCAGCGCTCAGGTACGAACTCAGCTGTGCCTGTCTCTGCACACATGGTGCAGAAAGTAATGTGAGTACTCCGACCCAGTGAGTAATAAAATTAAATAACGACTGAGAACATAAAATCCCACAAGGGCACAATAATGCTATCTCAAGCAGCAACATCAGATAAACAGTGGAAACCAGTGGAAACATAGGAAGAAAATCTCTTTGAAAATAATTAATAAAACAAGTATGCTCAAGTAGTAAGTCAGCCATTGTTACCTGACCGGTCAGCCATTGTTACCTGACCAACGCGTGTTACAATGCCATTGTTACCACTGGTCAGACATTGTTACCTGACTGGGCAGTCATTGTTACCTGACCAAACGCGTATAACAGTGTCATTGTTACCACTGTTCAATACTTAATCACTCTAGATGGGTACCCGCGCTCACTGTGGGTGTGCAGACTTCGGAGGGGCTCCTACAGCCCAAGCGCTATCAACAAGGCCTGAAAGCCTGAACAATATCAATACAAGGCCTGAAAGCCTGCTCACAATACACTCGAGGCCTGAAAGCCTCCTCACAATGCACTCGAGGCCTGAAAGCCTCCTCACATCACTTAGCATATCCTCACATATGGCCCTCGGCCTCAATCAGTCCAAAAATAATCATAAGCCCCTCGGGCAATAGTAAAGAAACAATAATGCTCAGCTCAACAGTAGTTCAAATATCAGTTAGAACTCAAGGTTTGAGTAAAAATATAGCTGAGTTCATGAAACAGTGTAAATCACATGGACTGAGTTCAAATAATATCTCAAACAGTGAGGAAAACAGTGATGATAGTTCATAAAGAGTTCAAACAGTCGGCACTAAGCCCCAAATATGGCAATAAGTCCAAATCATAGTGAAAACAACAAGTCATTGCTAATACGCGGTAAAATATCATTCGGACTGGACCAAGTCACAGTCCCCAATAGTAAATGATCCCGCGCTCGTCATGGAACGCGTGTCTCTTCTCAACATAGCACCAAGTTGTGCAAGTCCGGGGTTTTCAACCCTCAGAACGTCATTTAAAATCATTACTCACCTCTAGCCGGCCAAAAGTCTAGCTCGCTATGCCTTTTCCCCTCGAATCGACCTCCTCGCGCGTCGAATCTGATCAAAACAACAAGGAATACATCACAATAGGCAAATGGGTCATAACCCAATCGAAAAGACTCGAAAAATATCAAAAATCACGAAGTTGGCAAAACCCGAGCCCCGGACCCACTTCTCGAAAAATTATGAAATTTGCATCACCGGATTTCTCGTCTCGCCACGAGTCCATACATATCAAATTCATCAAAATCGGAGTTCAAATGCCTCTTCAAGTTCCCATTTTACATTCCAAAAACCAAGCCCTAGTTCTTCCAATTTTTACCCAAGTTTCTAAGAGTTAACGGTATATTCTTCAGTAAAAATGATGTTTCTAGACCATAGGACTTACCTCCAATTGATTCCCAGTCAAAACCCTCTCAAAATCGCGTCAATAGCTCCCAAGCTCGCTCAACAATGGAGGAAAAATGGTGGAGCTCGCGGACGAAATAAACCCTTTAAACCTTTCTGCCAACAGCGCTCTTCGCTTATGCGGTCCCGCTTCCGCTTATGCGGGACCGCTTCTGCGGCCAAAAATCCGCTTATGCGGTCTTCACTTAAAAACCCAGGCTTCGCTTATGCGACTCGAACTCCGCTTCTGTGGTCCTCTCAAAACCGCTTCTGCGGTACAATGTCCGCTTAGGCGGACCCGCTGAAGCGTCCAACATTCCGCTTATGCGGAACTACCCTAACCCACACCTGGCCGCTTCTGCGATCGCTCACCCGCTTCTGCGGAACCGCTTCTGCGGTCCATTTCCGCAGAAGCGGAAATACCAGATACCAGCAATATCAGACCTGAAGCAATCTTCAAAAA
>NC_032000.1:40153710-40169375 GCF_001879085.1 Nicotiana attenuata | reverse complement strand
TACCTGTGATAACAGCATCTGATGCAATAGCGTCTCTCCTGTCTGGGAGAGCATAGAATCGTGCCTGGCCACCGCCCGATCGGCCTCCCCCTCTGGGGCGACCCCTAGCTGCCTGACTCTCACCCCTAGCTGGCGGGGCGGGTGCTGAAGAAGATGGGCCAGAAGACGAGGGCTGACCCCTCTGCTGAGACTGACTACCACGGCGCCGAGGACACTGCCTCCACATGTGCCCAACCTCCCCGCACTCATAACAGCTCCCGGGTGCTGGGGAATGGGACTGAAGGGAACCCCGCGCATCAGAGTGACTGGCTGACGCACTCGGTCTGGAGGAACCCTAAACAGATGGAGCTCGTGATGAACCCTGAGCTGGAAGAGCGCCGAGGGATGGCTGACTCTGCTGATACCCCTGATGACCTCGGCCGGAAGATGACCCACGATACTCAGAGCGAGCTGACTGAGGAGGCCTAAATGAACGACCTCTACTCTGCTGGAACTGACCCCTAGACGGAGCACCACTGAAGCTACCAGAACCTCGAGGCCTCTTGGCCTCCCTCTCCTCTCTGTCCTGACGGCGAGCCATCTCAATATCACGAGCAATATCAACTGTATCCTCAAAGGAAATACCCAGAACTCTCTCTCGAGTCATCAGAACACGCAGGTGATAGTTAAGTCCATCTACAAACCTCTTGATCCTCTCTCTGTCGGTCGGAACTATCCACGAGGCATGACGGGCCAACTCAGAAAATCTCGCCTCATACTGGGTCACAGTCATGTCTCCCTGTCGAAGCCACTCGAACTGCCTACGCAGCTCCTCCCTCTGAGACTGTGGTACCCACTTCTCCAGAAAGATAGTGGAGAAATCCTTCCATGACAAAGGCGCTGCACCTTCCGGCCTACGCCGCTCATACGACTCCCACCATGTGAAGGCAGCCCCAGTGAACTGAAATGCGGTGAATGCTACCCCGCTGGTCTCCAAAATCCCTGCTGTCCGAAGCATACGCTGACACTTGTCCAGAAATCCCTGGGCATCCTCGCCCTGAGCACCACTGAAAAATGGAGGCTGGAGCCTACTGAACCTCTCAAGACGACGTTGCTCATCATCTGGCATAACTGGGACCACAAAGTCCTGAACTGGTGCGACTGGTGCAACTGGTGCTGCTGGGGCAACCGGCTGAGCTGGAGCTGCTCTCGGTGTCTGTAAACCCTGCATAACCTGCTCCGGTGTGTGAGCGGCGGGGGTCTGACTGCCTCCCCGGCCTGAGAGGTAGCCGATGTAGCAGTGGCTGAAACTACCTGGGCTAGGCCAGTGCAAACTGATAGTATCTGAGCCAAGGTCTCCTGGAGACCCGGAATCACAATGGGCACTGCCGGTGCCTGTACAGGTGCTGCTGGAATGTCTGCAGCTGGGGCCTGATCCTGAGCCGGAGCAACTAGTGGAGCAACAGGTGCTGCCCTCGCGGCTCTGCCCCTACCACGACCACGACCGCGCCCACGGCCTCTAGTGCCCTCAGTAGGTGGTACTGGTGGGCGTCCGTCTCATCCTGTAGCGCGGGTCCTCGCCATCTGCAAGAGGATAGAACACAGAAGTTTAGTTCCCGGATCAACAAAATCGCACGACAAGAATTTCAAGAATGTGAAGTTTTCCTAAGGGTTCTGCAGCCTCTCGAGGATAAGTACAGACGTCTCCGTACCGATCCGCGAGACTCTACTAAACCTGCTCATGACTCGTGAGACCTAGTAACCTAGGCTCTGATACCAACTTGTCACGACCCAATTCCCGCCCGGTCGTGATGGCGCCTCTCGTGAAGACAAGGCCAGCCACCAGAACAATCAACACTGCTTTTGACAATTTCTTAGCATAACAGGTTTAAACCATAAATACTGATTTATCATAAGTACGGAAATAAACGTAACATAACGGGGAAAACCATCCCATCTCAGCCCGATGAACGGGGTGTCACAAGTCACGAGCTACCACAGATTTGATGAAAATACTACAAGTCTGGAAATATAGTCTGAAGATGAATAAAATATGCAGAAGATAAGGAAGAACGGGGCTGTGGACTTCGACAGCTACCTCGTCTCTCCTAGTCCGCCTGGTCTGGAAGGAAATCAGCGCTCAGGTACGAACTCAGTTGTGCCTGTCTCTGCACACATGGTGCAGGAAGTAATGTGAGTACTCCGACCCAGTAAGTAATAAAATTAAATAACGACTGAGAACATAAAATCCCACAAGGGCACAATAATGCTATCTCAAGCAGCAACATCAGATAAACAGAGGAAACCAGTGGAAACATAGGAAGAAAATCTCTTTGAAAACAAGTATGCTCGAGTAGTAAGTCAGCCATTGTTACCTGACCGGTCAGCCATTGTTACCTGACCAACGCGTGTTACAGTGCCATTGTTACCACTGGTCAGACATTGTTACCTGACTGGTCAGTCATTGTTACCTGACCAAACGCGTATAACAGTATCATTGTTACCACTGTTCAATATTTAGTCACTCTAGATGGGTACCCGCGCTCACTGTGGGTGTGCAGACTCCGGAGGGGCTCCTACAGCCCAAGCGCTATCAATAAGGCCTGAAAGCCTGAACAATATCAATACGAGGCCTGAAAGCCTGCTCACAATACACTCGAGGCCTGAAAGCCCCCTCACAATGCACTCGAGGCCTGAAAGCCTCCTCACATCACTCAGCATATCCTCACATATGGCCCTCAGCCTCAATCAGTCCAAAAATAATCATAAGCCCCTCGGGCAATAGTAAAGAAACAATAATGCTCAGCTCAACAGTAGTTCAAATATCAGTTAGAACTCAAGGTTTGAGTAAAAATATAGCTGAGTTCTTGAAACAATGTAAATCACATGGACTGAGTTCAAATAATATCTCAAACAGTGAGGAAAACAGTGATGATAGTTCATAAAGAGTTCAAACAGTCGGCACTAAGCCCCAAATATGGCAATAAGTCCAAATCATAGTGAAAACAATAAGTCATTGCTAATACGCGGTAAAATATCATTCGGACTGGACCAAGTCACAGTCCCCAATAGTAAATGATCCCGCGCTCGTCATGGAACGCGTGTCTCATCTCAACATAGCACCAAGTTGTGCAAGTCCGGGGTTTTCAACCCTCAGAACGTCATTTAAAATCATTACTCACCTCTAGCCGGCCAAAAGTCTAGCTCGCTATGCCTTTTCCCCTCGAATCGACCTCCTCGCACGTCGAATCTGATCAGAACAACAAGGAATACATCACAATAGGCAAATGGGTCATAACCCAATCGAAAAGACTCGAAAAATATCAAAAATCACGAAGTTGGCAAAACCCGAGCCCCGGGCCCACTTCTCGAAAAGTTACGAAATTTGCATCACCGGATTCCTCGTCTCGCCACGAGTCCATACATATCAAATTCATCAAAATTGGAGTTCAAATGCCTCTTCAAGTTTCCATTTTACATTCCAAAAACCAAGACCTAGTTCTTCCAATTTTTACCCAAGTTTCTAAGAGTTAATGGTAGATTCTTCAATAAAAATGATGTTTCTAGACCATAGGACTTACCTCCAATTGATTCCCAGTCAAAACCCTCTCAAAATCGCGTCAATAGCTCCCAAGCTTGCTCAACAATGGAGGAAAAACGGTGGAGCTCGCGGACGAAATAAACCCTTTAAACCTTTCTGCCAACAGCGCTTTTCGCTTATGCGGTCCCACTTCCGCTTATGCGGTCCCGCTTCCGCTTATGCGGGACCGCTTCTGCGGCCAAAAATCCGCTTATGCGGTCTTCACTTAAAAACCCAGGCTTCGCTTATGCAACTCGAACTCCGCTTCTGCGGTCCTCTCAAAACCGCTTCTGCGGTACAATGTCCGCTTAGGCGGACCCGCTGAAGCGTCCAACATTCCGCTTATGCGGAACTACCCTAACCCACACCTGGCCGCTTCTGCGATCGCTCACCCGCTTCTGCGGAACCGCTTCTGCGGTCCATTTCCGCAGAAGCGGAAATACCAGATACCAGCAATATCAGACCTGAAGCAATCTTCAAAAAACTCTCTTTTAACCACTCAAATTCACCCCAAGGCCCCCGGGACCCCAACCAAAACGCCAACACAACCTAAAAACCTCATACGAACTTGTTCCAATCATCAAAACACGTCAAACAACACAAAAATCATCAATTCACCACGGATTCAAGCCTAAGTTTATCAAATTCTTCCGAAACTCACATTCGATCAAAAACCCAACCAAACGGCGTCCAAATGACCTGAAATTTTATCCGCACATCCAAAACCACCTAACGAAGCTACTGCAACACTCGGAATTCCATTCCGACCCCCGGATCAAAATCTCACCTACCAACCGGAATTCGCCAAAATTCAACCTTCGCCAATTCAAGCCTAATTCTACACCGGACCTCCAAATTCAATTCCGATCGCACTCCTAAGTCACAAATCATCCCCCGAAGCTAACCGAATCACCGGAATTCACATCCGAGCCCTCTAACTATATAGTCAACTTCCGGTTGACTTTTCCAAAACAAGCTTTCCTTAAAGAGACTATATGTCCCATTTCCTACCAAAACCAGACCAATCCAACTCGATTACCTCAAATACCGATAATGAAGCATAGAGAAACATAATACGGGGAAGACGGGGCGGTAACTCACGTGACGACGGGCCGGGTCGTCACATATAGTATATAAAGAAGTATAAGATAAGATACGATTATATTTTTTATTTCTATATTATGAATACGTATATCATTTGCAGGTTCAAACGATGATGTCGAATTATTATAAATTCAAGTATAATGTAAGTGTAATAACTTTTGAAGATTGTTACATTTTCTTCCATATCAACTGTTGCATTCATATAGATAATATTTTAGGTAAATTTAATTTTTGATTCCTTAATATTTCTAAATAATTAATTGAGAATTTACGTAAAAAATATGAATGTCAAAATTTTAGCGATCGAAAATCAACGTGCACTTGTTATCGTGCAATGCACGTTCATAGAAACTAGTACTATATTAAAAACACGAAGGCCCTTAGTGAAATGTCGTTCGCCTTTTTTACCCTTTGAACTAGAGTTCATACTAGACAAAATAGTCATTTAACTTTTTTTCTAATATTTAGGACTTCAAAATCAACTAAAATTTTAATTGTGTCCTAATATTTAGGACTTTAAAATCAGTCAAACTTTTATCTCTTATAAATCCTTTCCTTATTCAACCCATGTAATGTATAAAATTACTTTGTGAATAAGGACGTTTTCTATTAGTCAAAAACAACAAACTCTCTTTGCCAATTCAAGCCTTAATTCATGTAGAAATTGAGCTCGAGAAGTTTAGGAATCTCCATTTTAATATAAGACGTATGTTATATATGTTTTCGTGGAAAACCCATTCATATCAAGGCGGCACATATACCCTAAGCACAAAGGCCCTTAGTGAAATGTCGTTCGCTTTTTTTACCCTTTAAACATAGATTTTACATTAGACAAAATAATCATTTAATTATTTTTACAATATCTAAAATTCCAAATTAATTAAGATTTCCTTATTAATTCATTTTTCCTTATTTGAACTATATAGAATGTCCTAATAATTTGGATTTAGGAATCCAAATCCAACTAAAATTTTATTTTGTATAAAATTTCCTTATTTGACCAACTTTTACGGAGCATAAGAACTTCAGAAGTGCTTTTGGAGTTAAATACGTGGCTATGTAAATTTTCTTATTCTTAGCCTCTGACGTATATGAATTAGTATTTTTCTCTCCAAGTATTACCAATAACTGATTACCTACAAATCATGATACATCAACACAACGTTCATTTTTCTTTTAGTTTTTTAAGAGTTTGATTTAATTTAAGTATTAATATGTAGAAGGTTCAACTAACATAGCCATATTAATTTAAAAAACAAATTCAGCTACAATAATACTATGTAAAATTGTAACTACGTTACCCCTATGATGTATCTACTTTAACAATTTATTTTATTAATAAAATCGATCCTCTTTAACCAAAAAAAATAAATTAGTAATTTATTTGAAACTGTAAAATAAATATAAATTAATTTTTTTCCATAGTTTGAAAAATTATTCTTAGAATTGTGGACTCTTGAAATTTCAAAGTCCTCACTAGAACTCTTGAACGTGTCAACAAGGGAATTTAGATTTAAACCATTGCTTCCACTTGAAGAGACTAACTTGCATCCATAAGTACTAGACATATGAATATAGGCATCTTCTTATTTTTGACTCAAGAAAATGTCCACTTAGCTTATAACCTATTATGTTGATGAACTTTTAATGAGCACATAAAAATACTTAAGTTGCAGAAATAAATTTTATACCATGTTAAAACTAGACATATAAAGATGATTTTATAAAGAGATGTTAGGTAAGATGCTAACACATAACATATTTCTATCTTATATAGTAAGATATTTATAACTACAAATACTATGTAACTAGCTCAACTAACATCAATCAGAAAATATTGAATTTAGCTATCGTTCAATGTAATAACATTCATTTGCATCACTTAGACAAATATTCCATTTAGTTTAATGTCACTACTATTTTCTAATAATATGTTCGTCTTGTATGCGCTTTATACTGGTTGACGCAATGCACACGTGCAACGCACGTACACTAAAACTAGTTAAGGAAAAGTGAGAAATTTCTAAAGTTTGGAAAGGTTCTTTTTAATTGAAGTAAAGCCACAGTGACACAGGATATAGATGTATGGGACTAACGTAGCTATCTCATTTGATAATAATCAACACTAAGGGTGTGTTTGGTATAACGAAAAATATTTTTCGTGGAAAATATTTTCCAAGAAAATGTTTTCTTGGAAAACAAGTAGTAATCTTATTCATTTTCCGGTCTTTGGTTCGCAAATTAAGGAAAATAACTTCTCAAGAGTATTCTTAAAAAATAATTATAATAAACATGAAGCCATAAACTTTCAAACCAACAACCTTCCGAATCCACAAATTTCATAAATTTTCGAACCGCTAAACTTTCGAAATCGCGGAATTTCGAACCCATAAACTTTATAATTTCTAAACCCGTAAACTTCCAAACACATAAACCACCGAACTCATAACTTTGGTACTTGTAAAATTTTGAACCTTTAAACCGATAAAAAAAACTAACACTGAAAAATATATTTAAATTTTTTTTTTCGCGGGAGGGGGGGGGGAGTAGGGTAGGTGGTGCAGAAAAACGAAAAACAGAAATTTGAAATTGCAAAAAAAAAAAGTAAGGTAAAAAAAATTCTTTTTTTAGCGGGGGGGTGGGGTGGGGTGGAGGGGTAGTAGGGTGGGTGGTAACAGAAATACTGAAATTTAAAAAAAACTTTTTTTGGAGGGGGGAGGGGGGGTTGGTGAGGGTGGAGAATGTTGAGAAGGAGTTTTGAAAAATGTTTTCCCTTCTCTTTATAAGGAAAACAATTGGAGGAAAATGAATTGATAAGAAAAATATTTTCCAAAATATTTAAGCCAACCAAACATGAAAAAATTGAAAAAACATTTTCCGCTTCATACCAAACACACCCTAATATTTCAAGGAAATGGCACGACTTGCAAAGTCAAAAGGCAGTGTATTGATCTAATTCTTGGCAAGGAATAGTGGAACAATAAAGAGACAAAAGAGAGGAAAAACAAATGCAAAGGCACAAGGAGGCATTATGATATGGTATCCACGTGTTCAACAAGAAATAAAGCACTAATATTTTGACAACAGTTTCCACTTATAGTGATGGCAATTAGTCTTGACATTATCCTACTTTATACAAACTCTCTAAAAACAATATAGTTTTTTCGAAAAGTTTTAAGTTCGGTAGCCGTAATCTGTGTAATCAAATTGCAATTTGATGGAATTGTAGTATGGTTATTATACTTCAAGCCCTGTCTTTAATATTCACAGGTTTATATTTTGACAAGCCTTGAAGTAGGTGGCATTTTTAGGTATATAAATTTTATTAAAATTAAATTCACAAAATAATTTGGATTATATTTTAAATTCAAGATATATTGGTCAATAAATATTATGGGTTAACATAATTGAATTAATTATATAAATTAAATATATATGGATTAAATAAATAAGTCTTAATCCATTGGGCTAGCCCATTTAGTTGGTCTACAAGTGATGAGCCAATTTCATTAGGTCCAAGATATCATCTTCCTAGAGGCCCAGTTTGGTACCACATGTCAAATGACGTGGCATGCCAAGTCAAACAAAAGTGTCAATAGGATCGTGCCACGTGTCAAAATGTCAAGGCATGCCAAGCCAATCAAAAGGCCAATGAAACTGCGCCACGTGTGCAAGTGACATGTTCTGGCCAATCAAATATGGCCACGTCACACTTCAATTTGATTGGTCGGAAAGAGTTTGTTCTTATCATAACTCCTCCCTTCCACAACTATAATAAGGGGTCACCCATAAAAGAGACCAAAAAATTATAACAAGAAGCAAGAAAGACCTCGTGGATCAAATGCTGCAAATTCCAGCACAAGTTTCAAGCTTCTAGCAATCATGTTCAAGTTCAAGAAATCAAGTTCAAGCTCAAGAACGAAGAACAAATCAAGTTCAAGCTCAAGAACTAAGAACAAATCAAGTTCAAGCTCAAGAACGAAGAACAAATCAAGATTCAAGGAGTACGAGTTCAAATCAAAGTTCGTGCTAGTTGAATTCAAGCTCATCGTTCGTGACAACAAATATAGGTTCAAGATCAAGCTCGAAGGGTGTATTTATATTGGAAAAGTAGAATCAGAGTAACCATAGAGATTGTAAGACTCAAATATTTAAAATAAAATACTACGATTGTTGCAATATTTTCGGTCTTGATTTTATTTTTTTGAAGCAAATTTATTGTCTACTACACTACTTATATATTTTTATATATACTAATCTTAGGGTACGCACTTTGCACGTGTATCTATATCAATGATTACGTAGCTTTAAAGAATTAGATTAATATTATTCATCTACTTTAATTTAGTTTAAGGATACGAAATTTAAGAAAGTAGGAAAGAATTTTTTTTGAAACTTGTAATCTTGCACATGCCACAATATGTGAGTGGCTATAAAAGTTTGTCATTAAAGATAAAATAAAATATTCACGTTGATTTAGTTTTAAATTTCAAAAAGTATTATTAATTTTTTAAACGAACTAAAAAAAAATAGTGTTCTCCTTTCTAGAATGAATAGAATATTGAATAATATATTTGTGCTCAATAAAGAAAGAACTTGCACCACAAAAGTCCTCAGATACTAAGAGTTTAGTTAATTGAAAAATTTTACTTATGTGACGAACTTGTAAAAGAATTATTAATTTTTTAGATAATTAATTAATTTAAAGATTTATTATTTATTCTCAACATTAAAAGTAACTTAATTAAAAAACTTGATATTTTTTCTCATCATTAAAGGTAAATTTTTTGTTATTCAAATTCTTAATATCAGTTGGTCACAATTTTTTTTATTTTAACTGTAATTATAATTTTATCTGCTAAGTATTCTATTTTCAAAGAATAAAAATTTTGATATGACATTTTTCTTTTGAATATTTATTTTTTTGACTCTTGGCAATCACTTTTTCTCTCTCTTTTATATTCTAAAATATTTTTATTTGTTATAATTATTCAATGTAGTTTTAAAATAATATTATATAAAAACCAATAAATAAATACTTTCTTTTGAATGGAAAAATAATCTGTTCTACATTATTGTGTTAAGTATTCAATTTACAATTAAAGAGAATGTTGAACCGTGAAATAGGCTTTGTTCAAAAATGAACTATTTTAGTATGTTCTTTTCGTATTATCTTAACCTGTATTATGTTTGTATGATTTTTATTCGTTCATATAGTTCCTAACTAATTTCATCTATTTTGTTATAAATAAAATTTTATTTATGGTGAATGTTTATATTTAGAGAGATTCTAGGGTTTATTACTTGGTGACTAAGTCACCCTCTCCCTATAAATAGAGGGTTCTATTCCATTGTAATTCATCCCAAAATTCAATAAGAATTCTCTCTCCCAACTTTTCTCTGCAATACTATTCTTCTTCTTTTATTGTTTCATAACATGTTATCAGCACGAGACTCTAACCAATTGAGTAGAAGCTTTGGGATTGAGCATAATGATTGTCAATTGTTCCATGAACTTCCTTCATGATTAAATTCTGGATTTAAGGTAAGTGATTTACCGTATTTTTCTCTTTTATTCTATAATTTGATTTTAAATACAAGCAAAGACGATAAATTTTGATTGTAACTCTAATGNGTATCAATGGATGTGGACGTGGCAATAGACGAAATTTATAATCGTCATCATTGTGATAATGAGAATAATAAGGATTCTCAAAATAATCCTTCACTTTGTGAAAGTAATATTTGTCATCCATTTGACATGAGATTTTGTAAAGCACATATAAATGATTATGGTCCATTCATGATGTGAATGTAACAACATGTGAATTTTGAATACATAATCATTATTGAAGAATAAAACGTGCTAGTGGTAGTGAATATACCACACTCACCTTTAGAAGGAGGTTTGAGATGATATAAGAAAATAATATCATTATTATGGCATAAATGGTCACTGGTCACGTACTTATTGTACGCAAAATATTTTGGCATTGTGATTATTAAAAGACAATGGTAATGCAAGAAACAGATCTTGCATATAATTTTGACCATAACCATAATTGTATAACTTTCTCTTTAAAAGAGATATTCATCATATGGATGTTGATGAATATGTGGTACTACAAAATTAATTGAGAACTCTGTAAGAGCCAATTATACTATTTTGAAGAAATACAATTGATTACCAATAAGGTATTGTGTTGTAGTAAGTCTCAAAGAAACATATTCAGTTTCCAAAGTATACGCGAAAGCGGTTGATTATATTGAGACTATAAATAAAGGAAAGATTTAATATCTTTTATTACTGTAACTTGTAGCGGGATAATATGTATGTGAAAAGCTACCCGCTTTATTCTCCAGTTTGTACTACACAAATAAAAGAATACCACACTAAAGTGGGTGTTTATTGATATAAAAACCCATATCATAATAAACTTGGAGTTTATTGAAAATTGCACACGTCGTGGTGTAAACCTGAAGTTTATCAATATTGATAATTTATTCAGTTGACATAATTGGTTTAGCCATATCAATTTAAGTATGATGTGCAAAAATAATAGAGAATTCACATGGGTAAATATTAAAGAACTAGAAAGTTCTTTATGAATTCTCTTATGTTACTTGTTCTAATAATTAATAGACCAACTAAAATTGGGGTTGAATCCCATGAATGCTGGAAATATAAAAGGTGAATATGGGCCCATTCACCTGCCATGTATACCACATAAGATGCATCTATGAGATGGTTACATGTGCAATTATTATTAACCCGCAACATGGTGTTTTGCGAGGTAACTTTCTCAATAATTTAATTTCGGGCATAATTTCCAGATTTTTTATTCAAGAAGTTTATCTTGATAAGTTGGTTTACATCACAACTGGTTTAGCAAGATGATTTATTGAGTGCCTCCACTTAATAGCTAAACTATTTCTTATGAGAATAAAGTTATATATCAGTTTGATATACGTTATATACGAAAGAATATTATTTTCTCCCCTCACAAGTGGTTCAGGGTCAGGAACCAAATAATTCCATCTTATTATTATTGATGTGCGGTGTATATTTTGATTAACACCATAACGCACAAAGATGAGTTCTCAAAGTTGAGGAAACAAGTTAGTTTTTCTAACATGAGGGGAAGACATGATAAACAGTTGAGAAAAACTTACGTGTAATGAATTATCATGTGTACATCTAGATCCTCGAATAAGATAATATGAACTTGAAGTTCATAAAAGATAATTCATCTGCAATATATTGCAAAGCATGCCAGACACATTTGCTGACCCAAAGAAAGTAACTATATTCTCATTGCAAATGCTCCTATTAAGTCCTAGAAGGACAAAGTCTATGGTAAGCTTAAAGCGTATAGACAATCGGTTTCAAATAAAATTCTTGATAAAGAAGATGAGCAAATGATCAAAATGATCATAATAAAGGAGGCAAGTGATCTAGAAGATCACATGACATTAACACTTCATAAAATCTCAGGAGAGATTCAGGTACCTAAAAATATGAATGAAGAGATCTCTATGTCATGTCTTTATGAAAATAAAGGTGGAACCGATATAAAATGTTCGTCGACGACATATATCATAACGCTAAGTGTAGATGGGGATCTTATGTTTGTCGAATACAGACACAAAAATATTGGCCAAATAGAAGAGACGCAATTCAAGTAGAATTGGCTTCATATGAAAGAAATATTTTTGGACCTGCAGTTCAAACACTTGAAAGTATAAAGTCAATGGTATGTGCAATCAATTTTCGATATCTTATATGTCTAGCATGACATGAAAACTTGATATGCATCTAAAGTCTACTATATGGCTTATATGACTTAACTTATATGACAATCCATGAAGGATTTAAGTTGCTCGAAGCATATACAATTCTTGATCTTGAAGTACCACTTCCTCAGTGCAATTTGTGCACAAATGTATCTTGCTATAACTATATGCATGATAATATGATAGCAAGAGTTTTCACCTCTATGTGAAGATATTGAACTGACGATTACAACAAGATCATATGAAGACAATACATCTATTAGGGATGATGATTTCAAGGTGAAACAAATTCATTCAAGTTAATATAGCTGATTTGTTTATCAAATCTCTACCAAAGATCTTTTGAAGATGGTGCACAAGATTGGAATGCAAATGCTTAAGGATGTGAATTGATGCTCTCATCAGGGGGAGTTAATACGCGTTGTACTCTTTTTCCCTTATAAGGTTTTGTCCCACTGGGTTTTCCTTGCAAGGTTTTTAACAAGGCAACCAAAAGGCGTATTGTAGATATGTGTACTCTTTTTCCTTCTCTAGAATTTTTTTTTCCTACTGGTTTTATTTTAGTTAAGGTTTTAACGAGGCACATCATCTGTTGAATAGACATTCAGGGGGAGTGTTATAAATAGAATTTTATTTATGGTGAATGTCTATATTTAGAGAGATTCTAGGGTTTATTACTTGGTGGCTAAGTCACCCTCTCCCTATAAATAGAGAGTTCTATTCCATTGTAGTTCATCCCAAAATTCAATAAGAATTCTCTCTCCGAACTTTTCTCTGCAATACTATTCTTCTTCTTTTATTGTTTCATAACATATTTGTTGATTTCCTGCTAACCAAATTGTGACGACCCGGCCCGTCGTCACGTGAGTTACCGCCCCGTTTTCACCATATTATGTTTCTCTATGCTTCATTATCGGTATTTGAGGTAATCGAGTTGGATTGGTTTGGTTGTGGTAGGAAATGAGACATTTAGTCTCTTTAAGGAAAGCTTGTTTTGGAAAAGTCAACCGGAAGTTGACTAGTTAGTTAGAGGGCTCGGATGTGATTTCCGGTGATTCGGTTAGCTTCGGGGGATGATTTGTGACTTAGGAGAGTGATCGGAATTGGTTTTGGAGGTCCGGTGTAGAATTAGGCTTGAATTGGCGAAGTTAGTATTTTGGCAAATTCCGGTTGGTAGGTGAGATTTTGATCCGAGGGTCGGAATGGGATTCCGAGAGTTGCAGTAGCCCCGTTAGGTGATTTTGGATGTGTGCGCAAAATTTCAGGTCATTCGGAGATGTTTTGGTCGGGTTTTTGATCGAATGTGTATCGCGGAAGTTTTGAAGAAACTTAGGCTTGAATTTGATGTGATTTAATGGTTTTAGCATTGTTTGACGTGTTTTGAGGATTGGAACAAGTTTGAATAATGTTTTAAGATGTGTTGGTAACTTTGGTTGAGGTCCCGGGGGCCTCGGGGTGATTTCGGGTGGCTAACGAAAGGAATTTGAAGTTGGAAAATTGCAGGTTTTTGGTTGCAGCAGGTGTTTCCGCATCTGCGGAAAGGAGATCGCAGATGCGGTCTCGCAGAAGCGAGCTGGCCTCGCAGGAGCGGAAATAGGAGCCCCAAGGTCAGGTTCCGCAGAAGCGGGGACATTGGGTCGCTTAAGCGGTCCCGCAGATGCGAAGTTGGACCGCAAGAAGGCGGAAAGTCGCCTTAAGTGAAAGCGTCCGCAGGAGCGGACATTGACCGCACAAGCCGGAAGGCGCAAAAAGCGGGAAATTAATCCGCAGAAGCGGAAATAACTGGCAGGTTAAGTGAGAACATCTTCTTCGGCGAATTTTTGAAAGAGTGGACATTTTGGACTCCGAAACTTGAGAGCTTTGAGGCGATTTTGAAGAGGGATTCGAGGGCTATTATCAGGTAATGACTCTTGGACTTTAGAGCTTGATTTATGGTGTGTATTAAACATGAATTTGGACTGGAATAATCAAGGAATCAAAAGGTCAAAAAATGGTGGTTTAGGGCTTGAATTATACAGAGAGTTTAAAATAGGGATTTGGAGGGGTCAAATGGCACCCGATTTTGATGAATTTTCGATATGTATGGACTTGTGGCGAGACGAGGAAATCCGGGATGGAAATTTCGTAAATTTTTCGAGAAGTTGGGCCCGGGTCTCGGGTTTTGCCCAACTTCGTGATTTTGATATTTTTCGAGTCTTTTTCGATTGGGTTATGACCCATTAGCCTATTGTGATGTATTCCTTGTTGTTCTGATCAGATTCGACGCGCGGAGGAGGTCGATTCGAGGGGAAAAGGCATAGCGAGCTAGACTTTGACCGGCTAGAGGTGAGTAATGATTTTTAAATGAGTTCTGAGGGTTTGAAAATCCCGAATTTGCACAACTTGGTGCTGTGTTGAGATGAGACACGCGTTCATGACGAGCGCGGGGATCATTTACTATTGGGGACTGTGACTTGGTCCAGTCGGATGATATTTTACCGCTATTAGCAATGACTTATTGTTTTCACTACGTTTGGCTTATGCATATTTGGGCTTTATTTGCCATACTTTGGGGCTTTATGTGCCGACTGTTTGAACTCTTTATGAACTATCATCACTGTTTTCCTCATTGTTTTGAAATATTATTTGAACTCAGTCCATGTGATTTACACTGTTTCTGAACTCAGCCTATATTTTACTCAAACTTGGAGTTTTTAACTTGATATTCGAACTACTGTTGAGCTTGAGATTAATTGCTTTACTTTGCTCGAGGGCTTGTGACTATTTTTGGACTGATTTGCAGTGGGGCCTTACGTGAGGGCATGATGATGTGAGAGTGAGGAGGCTTTCAGGCCTTCGTATTAATTGTTCAGGATTTCAAGGGCCTTTGTTGATAGCGCTTGGGCTGTAGGAGCCCCTCCGGAGTCTGCACACCCACAGTGAGCGCGGTTACCCATCTAGAGTGATTAAATATTGAACAGTGGTAACAATGACCTGTTATACGCGTCTTGGTCAGGTAACAATGACTGACCAGTCAGGTAACAATGTCTGACTAGTGGTAAAATGGCAACTAGTAACACGCGTTTGGTCAGGTGAAATGGCTGACCGGTCAGTAACAATGGCTGACTTACTGGTTGGAGTATGATTGATTTTTAACTGTTTTCAAAAGGATTCCTTACTATATTTTACTGCGGTTTTCTACTGTTTTTCTGATGGTTGCTGCTTGCAG
>NC_032000.1:40080172-40153677 GCF_001879085.1 Nicotiana attenuata | reverse complement strand
ATGTTCTCAGTCGTTATTTAATTTTATTACTCACTGGGTCGGAGTACTCACATTACTTCCTGCACCATGTGTGCAGAGACAGGCACAACTGAGTTCGTACCTGAGCGCTGATTTCCTTCCAGACCAGGCGGACTAGGAGAGACGAGGTAGCTGTCGACGTCCACAGCCCCGTTTCTTCTTTATCTTCTGCATATTTTATTCCTCTTCAGACTATGTTACCAGACTTGTAGTATTTTCATCAACTCTGTAGTAGCTCGTGACTCGTGACACCCCGATCATCGGGCTGAGTTTGGGATGATTTTTCCCATTATGTTACGTTTATTTCCGCACTTATGATTAATCAGCATCTATGGTTTAAACCTGTTATGCTATGAAATTGTCAAAAGCAGTGTTGATTGTTTTGTTGGCTGACCTTGTCTTCACTAGAGGCGCCATCACGACCGAGTGGAAATTGGATCGTGACAATAAGATATGAATTAGTGTTGCGAATGTGCATAAGTTGCAGATTGACGGTTTGACGCAACAGGTTAGTCATATTTCATAAAAAAATAACGAATTTATGTTTTGAGGTTGATATATTTAGATAGCAGTTCCTCTTTAATTGTGGTTCATAATTTTCTAACACTATTTTCTCCTTTTATGTTGGTGTTTAATCCATCTCTATCAATCTGATTTTGAAAATTTTTGTTGCAATGACGGGAACTAAAACAATGACTCACTTATACTTTAAGATATAGATGTTGAAAAGCAAACAAGGGTAGGAGTATTACATTTTCTTTTCCTTATATTTGCTATTGTTAGTATTAGTATGAAATAACATTGACATTCATTCTTCTTATAGGCTCTTATCTAAGGGGAAGTTTTTATATATTTTTAATACTAAAGTGAGAGATTTTTATTTAATTAAATATTTATTCTAATTATTGAATGTATATATATATATATATATACACGATGAAGAGAAAAATATTGTTCCAGTAGAAAAAAAGTTCAATAATCAATTATACACAGAGTGTATAATTAAACCTGCGGACCCCTGCAAGGCTACCTCGGTGTCTCGCTGGACTGAAGGCCTGCTCCCGTGCTACTGCTGCTGCTGTCCAAAACCTGGATCTGTGCAAAATAGCACAGAGTGTAGTATCAGCACAACCGACCCCATGTGATGGTAAGTGCCTAGCCTAACATCGGCGAAGTAGTGACGAGGCTAGGACCGGACTACCAATTAAACCTGTGCAGTTATATAGTATACAGCGGAAAAATAAAACAGGAATAAACAAGTAAAGATGGGAGGGGGAAACATGCTGTGGGGGTATACCAGTATTAACAATAAATCCAGAGTAACAGTCTAAGGGCAGCTTAGAGTTTACAGCGAACAAGAAACTAATATCCAAAATAAACACACTTGTATTAATAATTGTTGCGGCGCGCAACCCGATCCCAATATATAACAACACTGTTGCGGCGTGCAACCCGATCCATATCATGTAGCATTGTTGCGGCGTGCAACCCGATCCACAATATCATTGTTGCGGCGTGCAACCCGATCCACAATATCATTTAACACTGTTGCGGCGCGCAACCCGATCCACAAATATCATACAATGCACGGCATCACCCTTCGTGCTTTATCACTCTTCCTCACCCAAACAACGATCACAAATAAGGGGCAAGAAAGTAAACAAATAATGATAGAAATCCCGGCAAGGGAATGCAATTAAACAATTAAATCCAGGCAAGGAAACAATATCAATAAATTTCCATGTCCCGGCAAGGGAGAAAATCAACAAAACAACAAAACGTCCCGGCAAGGGATTAAACCAATAACTATTTCTCTTTCTTTCACCTTTCATCTCATAATTCACATGGTCACTTGAGCCAACGCTCCAAGGATTTAAATATATCATAAACCTTCACAATTTGTATTTCAACTCGAGCCAACGCTCCACGAAGTTCAACGATCACAATTTCCTTCCACATACTCTTTACAACATATGGAAATCATCAATTAAGTATGGAAGCTATAACAAAACCACGGTATTCGCAATATAAGGACTCACGGTCACGCTAGATACCAATGTATAGATACTCGTCACCATGCCTATACATCGTACTCGACAATTAGCAAGTAACAAATAAGACTCAACTCCTATTCCCTCAAGCTAAGGTTAGACCAAACACTTACCTCAACTTCCACGGCCAAATCAATCTACCAACTTGTCACGACCCGGATTTCCCACCCTCGGGGTCGTGATGGCACCTACTACTGGGAGCTAGGCAAGCCAAACATTTATTACTTTATCATTAACCAATTTACCTCTTTTAGCAATTATCAGCAATAATATAAAAGCATCAAAATTAAATAATAAGCGGAAGTCTTAAATTATAGAAAACTGAATAGAAATGTGAAAAATTCAACATAAGCCTCTACCCAAGACTGGTGTCACAATACTCACGAACATCTAAGAATACTAAATACAATGTCTGAAAGCAATATATCTGTTTGTCTCGGATACAATGAGATAACAGTCTAAAGTAAAAGATAGGGGAGACGCCGGGCCTGCGGACGCCTGCAAGGCTACCTCGGTGTCTCGCTGGACTGAAGGCCTGCTCCCGTGCTACTGTTGCTGCTGTCCAAAACTTGGATCTGTGCAAAATAGCACAGAGTGTAGTATTTGCACAACCGACCCCATGTGCTGGTAAGTGCCTAGCCTAACCTCGGCGAAGTAATGACGAGGCTAGGACCGGACTACCAATTAAACCTGTGCAATTATATAGTATACAGCGAAAAAACAAAATAGGAATAAACAAGTAAAGATGGGAGGGGGAAACATGCTGTGGGGGTATACCAGTATTAACAATAAATCCAGAGTAACAGTCTAAGGGCAGCTTAGAATTTACAGCTAACAAGAAACTAATATCCAAAATAAACACACTTGTATCAATAATTGTTGCGGCGCGCAACCCGATCCCAATATATAACAATATTGTTGCGGCGTGCAATCCGATCCATATCATTTAGCATTATTGCGGCGTGCAACCCGATCCACAATATCATTGTTGCGGCTTGCAACCCGATCCACAATATCATTTAACACTGTTGCGGCACGCAATCCGATCCACAAATATCATACAATGCACGGCATCACCCTTCGTGCTTTATCACTCTTCCTCACCCAAACAACGATCACAAATAAGGGGCAAGAAAGTAAACAAATAATGATAGAAATCCCGGCAAGGGAATGCAATTAAACAATTAAATCCAGGCAAGGAAACAATATCAATAAATTTCCATGTCCCGGCAAGGGAGAAAATCAACAAAACAACAAAACGTCCCGGCAAGGGATTAAACCAATAACTATTTCTCTTTCTTTCACCTTTCATCTCATAATTCACATGGTCACTTGAGCCAACGCTCCAAGGATTTAAATATATCATAAACCTTCACAATTTGTATTTCAACTCGAGCCAACACTCCACGAAGTTCAACGATCACAATTTCCTTCCACATACTCTTTACAACATATGGAAATCATCAATTAAGTATGGAAGCTATAACAAAACCAGGGTATTCGCAATATAAGGACTCACGGTCATGTTAGACACCAATGTATAGATACTCGTCACCATGCCTATACATCGTACTCGACAATTAGCAAGTAACAAATAAGACTCAACTCCTATTGCCTCAAGCTAAGGTTATACCAAACGCTTACCTCAACTTTCACGGCCAAATCATTCCACAACAACCGCTTTCCCTCTCGAATTCGGCTCCAACTCAATCAAATCTATACAATAATGACTTCATAGTATCAATATAAGCTAAACAAATCAAACCCAATGCCTAATTATAGATTTCCAAGCTTTCTTTCCAAAATCCCAAAATTGACCCCGGGCCCGCTTGGTCAAAACACGAGGTTCGGACCAAAATCAAATCCCCATTCACCCACAAGTCCGAATATATATTTTGTTTTCAAATTCGACCCCAAAACGAGGTCTAAATCAAGAAAAATCAAAAAGCCCTAATTCTAACCAAATCCCCAATTTCTACCCTTAATCACATGTTTTAAGCCTAGGAATTCAATAGATGTTGATGGAAAATGAAAAAAACGGGTTAAAAATTACTAACCCAAGAGTTAATGGTGAAAGGATGCTTCAATGGTCGCCCTAGAACTTTGGAGAAGAAAGAGTTTGAGAAGTGTTATGAAAATCCCGAATGGCTACTGTTTCTGAACCTTTAAAATAACTGGGCGAATTTGGCCTACGCGATCGCGGACCAAAGGATGCGATCGCATATAATAACCGGGGCTGAGCATTGCGATCGCAGACTATGCCATGCGATCGCATAGAAGGAAAGGAAGGCTGGGGGCTAACACACCGCGATCACGGAGTAGACAGTGCGATCGCATAGAACAAAAGAAGGACCTCTCAGACTTGACCTTACGTGATCGCGGAGAGATGCATGCCAACGCATAGAACAAAACGGGACCCTGAAGTTTTACACTATGCGATCGCGGGACTTACTATGCGATCGCATAGCACTAAATCCCTGGACACCAGAACTGCTATCTTCTGCAACTTTTCCAAGCCAAAAACCATTCCGAAACACCTCTGAAACACACCCGAGCCTTGGGGCTCCTAACCAAACACATGAACTAACTCAACAACATCATACCAACTTATCCGAGCGATCAAATCGCCTAAATAACATCATTATCAACAAATTAAACCTCAAATTCAAAGCATTTTTTTTCTCCAAAACTTCATCAAGTTCCACATTTAGTATTTCAAGTCCGAAACACGTCAAACGACGTTCGATTTTAACCAAACTTTACAGAAACATCTTACATCATATATAAGACATGTACCGGGCGCCGGAACCAAAATATGGACCCGATACCAACACGTTCTAATCAATTTTCATTTCCAAATTCCTTAAATATTTTCAGAAAACAATTTTACTCAAAAATTCATTTCTCGGGCTTGGGACCTCGGAATTCGATTCCTGGCATACGCCCAAGTCCCATATTTTCCTACGGACCCTCCGGTACCGTCAAATCACGGGTCCGGGTCCGTTTACCTAAAATGTTGACCGGAGTCAAATTTACTCATTTTAATATCAAATTTTTGCATTTAACACAGAATTTCATATTTAAGCTTTCCGGCTACGCGCCTGGACTGTGCACGCAAATCGAGGCGACTACAAATGAGGTTTTCAAGGCCTCGAAAGCACGGAATGAGTAAGAAAATAGGTGACCCTTTGGGTCGTCACATTCTTCACCTCTAAAATAATTGTTCGTCCTCAAACGGACAAAAGAAAGAAGTACCTGAGTCGGGGAATAGATGGGGATAACGGCTCCGCATATCAGACTCGGACTCCCATGTCGATGCCTCAGGAGGCTGACCTCTCCACTGAACACAAACAGAAGGAAAACTCTTGGATCTCAACTGACGAACCTGCCGGTCTAGAATGGCTACCAGCTCCTTCTCATAAGATAAGTCCTTGTCCAACTGGACAGTGCTGAAATCTAACACGTGGGCTGGATCGCCGTGCTACCTCCGAAGCATGGACACATGAAAAACTGGATGCACGGCTGATAAGCTCGGCGGCAATGCAAGTCTATAAGCCACCTCTCCTACTCGATCAAGAATCTCAAATGGACCAATGAACCTAGGGCTAAGCTTGCCCTTCTTCCCAAATCTCATCACGCCCTTCATAGGCAACACTCGGAGCAATGCCCGTTCACCAACCATGAAAGCTACATCTCAAACCTTACGATCTGCGTAGCTCTTCTGCCTGGACTGAGCTATACGAAGCCTATCCTGAATGATCCTGACCTTGTCCAAGGCCTCCTGAACCAAATCCGTACCCAACAACCGAGCCTCTCCCGGCTCAAACCATCCAACCGGAGATAGACACCGCCTACCATGTAAAGCCTCATAAGGAGCCATCTGAATACTCGACTGGTAGCTGTTATTGTAGGCAAACTCTGCTAAAGGCAAGAACTGATCCCACGAACCTTCAAAGTCAATAACACAAGCTCGGAGCATATCCTCCAATATCTGAATAGTCCGCTCGGACTGCCCGTCCGTCTGAGGATGAAATGTTGTACTCAACTCAACCTGGGTGCCTAACTCTCGCTGAACTGCTCTCCAGAAACGCGAGGTAAACTACGTACCTCGGTCCAAAATGATAGATACCGGCACACCATGAAGGCGAACAATCTCCCGGATATAGATCTCAGCTAACCTCTCGGATAAATAGGAGACTGCCACAGGAATGAAATGCACTGACTTGGTCAGCCTATCAACAATAACCCAAACTGCATCGAACTTCTTCCGGGTCTGCGGGAGTCCAACAACGAAATCCATAGTGATCCGCTCCCACTTCCACTCGGGAAGCTCAATCCTCTGAAACCATCCACCAGTCCTCTGATGCTCATACTTAACCCGCTGACAATTCAAACATCTAGCCACATATGTAACAACATCCTTCTTCATTCTACACCACCAACAATGCTGTTGCAAATCCTGATACATCTTCGCGGCGCCCGGATGAATAGAATATTGGGAACTATGGGCCTCCTCTAAGATCAACTCCCGAAGTCCATCCACATTGGGCACACAAACTCGCCCCTGCAATCTCAAATTCAACTCCTTTTGCTTGAACAAGTACTGAAGACTCTTGTGATCGGTGAACACCTCACATGCCACGCCATATAGATAATGCCTCCAAATCTTCAATGCGTGAACTATGGCTGCCAACTCTAGATCATGCACTGGATAGTTCTTCTCATGAATCTTCAACTGCCTCGAAGCATAGGCAATGACCTTGCCATCCTGCATCAACACTGCACCAAGCCCAATACGGGAAGCATCACAATAGACTGTATAAGGCCCTGAACCTGTGGGCAAAACCAATACCGGTGCCGTAGTCAGAGCTGTCTTGAGCTTCTAAAAGCTCGCCTCACACTCATCCGACCATCTGAACTGGGCACCCTTCTGGGTCAATCTGGTCATCGAGGCTGCAATAGATGAAAACCCCTCCACGAACCATCTATAGTAGCCTGCCAACCCCAAGAAACTCCGGATCTCCGTAGCTGATGCTGGTCTAGGCCAGTTCTTGACTGCCTCTATCTTCTTTGGGTCCACCTGAATACCCTCTACTGATACAACATGACCCAGAAATGCAACTAAACTCAGCCAGAACTCACACTTGGAGAACTTGGCATATAACTGACTATCCCTCAGAGTCTGAAGAACCACTCTAAGGTGCTGCTCGTGCTCCTCCTGGATGCGGGAATATATCAAAATATCATCAATAAAGACTATCACGAACAAGTCCAAATAAGCCCTGAACACTCGGTTCATCAACTCCATAAACGTTGTTGGGGCATTGGTCAACCCAAATGACATAACCAAAAACTCATAATGCCCATACCGAGTGCGGAAAGCTGTCTTAGGGACATCGGATGCCCTAATCCTCAACTGATGGTAGCCAGATCGCAAGTCAATCTTGGAAAATACCCTGGCACCCTGAAGCTGGTCGAACAAATCATCAATCCTTGGTAGTGGATACTTATTCTTGATCGTTACCTTGTTCAATTGTCGGTAATCAATACATATTCTCATTGACCCATCCTTCCTCTTGACAAATAACACCGGCGCACGCCAAGGTGAAACACTCGGTTTAATGAAACCCTTCTCAAGCAAATCCTGCAACTGTTCCTTTAACTCTTTCAACTCCGGCGGCGCCATACGATATGGGGGGATAGAAATGGGCTGAGTGCACGGAGCCAAATCAATACAAAAATCAATATCCCTGTCGGGTGGCATACCCGGCAGGTCTGAAGGGAAAACATCGAGGAACTCCCGGACAATAGGCACAGAATCAATAGAAGAAACCTCAGCACTGGAATCCCGAACATAGGCTAAATAGGCAAAACACCCCTTCTTGACCATAAGCCGAGCCTTCACGTACGAAATAACACTGCGGGTAGAGTGACCTGGGGTTCCTCTCCACTCTAAACGGGGCAAATCTGGTAAAGCTAAGGTCACGGTCTTGGCATGGCAGTCCAAGATAGCATGATACGGGGATAACCAGTCCATCCCCAATATAACATCGAAGTCGACCATATCTAAAAGCAACAAGTCAACACGGGTCTCAAGACCCCCAATCACCACAACACAAGAACGATGAACTCGATCGACCACAATAGAATCACCCACCGGTGTAGATACATAAACAGGAATACTCAGTGGATCACTAGGCATGACCAGGTAGGGTGCAAAATAAGATGACACATACGAATACGTAGACCCTGGATCAAATAGCACTGAAGCATCTCTATCACAAACCAGAATAGTACCTGTAATGACTGCATCTGAAGACTCAGCCTCTAGCCTAGCTGGAAGAGCATAACATCGGGGCTGGGCCCCACCGCCGTGAACTGCCTCTCTAGGACGGTCGGCTGCTGGCTGGCCTCCACCTCTAGCGGCCTGAGCTCTACCTCTATGACCTCTACCTCCAACTCTAGCACCTCTACCCCCGCCTCTGGCTGGCTAGGCGTAGGGGTGTTCATGGTTCGGTTTGGGTCGATTTTTCCCTAAAAAGAAACCAAACCAAGTAAGTCAATTTTTCAACTATTAGAACCAAACCAAACCAATTAAGTCGGTTTTTTATCGATTCGGCTTTTGTTGGTTTTTTCGATTTTTCGGTTATTTATCGTTTTTTTCTTTAATTTGATACATACACTACCAAACGCATATTCCGGCGACTATATTTTCATCGTAACACTATCAAATCAATGGGTCTTTGAGAAATCTATCATTTACCAAGATATATTGATGATATTTGAATCAAATAGTGATGAATAATTTAAGTACTCAATTAAAAATCGGTTATTTTTAACATGAAATAAATTCTTGTACTTAGCAAAAGAAAACTACCAAGCAAACTAGAATGTAAAGGCAAAGAATTAGATGATTATAATAGCAAAGAACTAGACTAAAAATATAAATGACTAATATGTACCATAAAATTTTAGAAACTTTATATAAAAATATACATGTGTAATAATAAATTTAAATAGCTACTTTTATAGTCGGTATGTTTCGGGGTTTTTTCGGTTATTTTTTGATTAAAACCAAAACCAAACCAATTTTGATCGATTTTTAAAATTCAAAACCAAAACCAAACCAAACCTAAAAAGTGTCGGGTTTTTTTGTCGGTTTGGTTCGGTTTTCGGTTTGGTTCGGTTTTTCGGGTTTTTATGAACACCCCTAATTATTGGTGTATCATTATTGGACCACTAGTAAGTGTCGAAGTCGACCTCTCGTCTCTACTTCTTCGAGATTAGACGGGATATTTACTGACTACACGTTATTTTTGTACTCATGCTACACTTGTTGTGCATTTTTGTTGCACAGGCACATGTATTTCCAGTGGCCTACTGGGCGTAGCAGCATGAATGATACGGAGACTAGGTGAGTTGCATTTCCCGAGGCGACCCGCAGCCAGTATAGTCTCTTTTAGCGTATTGTATTTACTTTCTGGCCAATTTGTATTCCGGACAGTTATTGTACTTTATTCGATCTCTTAGTAATTGCTCATGCACTTGTGACACCGGGTTCTGGGAGGATTATGGGATTATTTAATATTAAGTTTGTTAAAGACATAAATATCTATTTAGTCAAAATTCATTACTTATTGTTTAATGTATAGAAGAAACGATTTCGAAATTATTAAAACAAGAAATTACAAGTAAATTGGTGTTGGGTTGCCTGATAGTGGTGTCCGGCGCCATCACGACCCTTAGTGGATTTTGGGTCGTGACATGTTATTTAAGGTGGAATTTAGGGAATTTTGGGCTAGGAATTTGAGAGTAATATTTGGGAATTTGAGTGACGATTTGATATTAGAATTGGGTAATTTTCGTACCATTGGACTCGCTATTGAATGAGTTTTCGGATTTTATAAAAAAAAGATGGATTCCGAGACATGGGCCCGGGGTTGACTTTTTGACTTTTGTTAAAGAACCTAACATTATCATATGGAATTGATTTCTAAAGATTTTGTTGATTGTATTAAGTTGTTTGTGGTTAGATTCAAGTCGTTCGGAGGCCGATTCGTGAGGCAAGGACTTGTTGGAGTAGAGATTTGCGCGGTTTGAGGTAAGTAACACTTCTAAACTTGATTCTGAGGGTATGAACCCCTCCAAGTGGTTGGTGTTGAGATGACACACATGCTAGGTGACGGGCGTGTGGGCGTGAACTGTAAATAATGCGACTCGGTTGATTTCGTGGAACTGTGTAGTCATCTAATATTGTTATTGTTCATGTATTCTCCATGTGTTAGAGAAGTTGAGTTGTGATTCATGTTATAAATCATGTTTAGGCTATACGTTGGTACTGTTGGGACCCACAAAGGTCATTTTATTGTTGAATTATATTCTTAATTTGCAATTATGTACTCAGTCACATCTATTATTTGAATATCATATCTCAGTCTCCATTGCCATTTATTGTTACATCATATTATCATTAATTGGGCTGATTGTCATGAGATCTGTAAGCCCGAGAGACTAGAGAGATTGATGACTGAGTAAGGCCGAGGGCCTGATTGTGAGTGATATTTATGGGATCGGGTTTCACGAGGCAACAGGCTTTATTGATTCATGCCAGTATTGGCTTATATTAGCTCTTGGGCAGGATCCGCCTCTTTGGTGTCTGACATACCAATAGTGCATGTAGGTACCTACTGGTGCGTGTGCCGAGTGCGAGTGCCGAGTGATTGAGAATGCTGAGTGATTGGGAGTAATGAGTGATTGAGCGTGCCGCGAGGTTGAATACTCCGAGAGTATATATATTACTTTATCACTGTGCTGCATTATAGTTGACATGCATACTTGACATGTCGATATCGAAATGTGGCATACCTCGTATTAGTCATACTTGGCGTATTTTATCCGTGTTGAGCTCAAACTGTTAAATATTTGAAAGCATGTCTAATTTCTGAATTGTCTACAAACTGATTATGAGGCTTTCTTTGAGTTATTATTGTCATTTCCATGTCATATCTGCATTGTTATTATCTGAATTTGGACTGTATCTTTCTGAGCTCATCATAGCTTTCAGCCCAAGGTTAGTACTGTTAGTTAGTGAGTACATAAGGTCAATTGTACTCATACTACACTCTGCACTTCATGTGCAGATCCAAGTACTTCTAGGCACGACGGCTGCTAGATTTGGAGCTTCATCTGTTTGGAGACTATTAAGGTAGCTGCTTTGGCGTCAGCAGACCTTGGCTTTCCTTCTTTTTAGTTTATTAGAACTGTTCTATCCTTCTACACAATTGTTTTAGCAGTTAGACTGTATTGTCATTTAGATGCTCATGTACTCAATGACACTCGGATTATGGGGATTTTGTATTGAGTCGCGGTATTTTCTTATCAGTTATTTATGAGTTTTTCACTGTTAAGCTTATCATTATGTTTGAAATTTAAAAATGTGTGGTTATTTGTGATTTTCAGCTTGCCTAGTATTGCAATAGGCGCCATCACGACATGTGAAATTTTGGGTCGTGGCAAGTTGGTTTCGGAGCCTAGGTTACATAGGTCTCACGAGTCATGAGTAGTTTTAGTAGAGTCTTGCGGATCGGTACGTAGACGTATATACTTATCTTCGAGAGGCTACCGAACCTTAGGAAAACTTCACTTTCTTGTATTCTTGTTGCAAATTTGTTGATTCTAGAAACTAAATTTCTACTATTCATTCTCCCACAGATGGTTAGGAAACGTGCTACCGGATCAGGAAGACGGCCACCGATACCACCAGCTAGGGCCGCGAGAGGCTGGGGTCGCGGTAGAGGCCGAGGTGCAACACGTGCAGTAGCTAGAGCGGCACTTGTAGATCCACCGGGTGCTCCAGCTCAGGAGCAGATTCCAGAGGTGGTTGGCCAAGATATTAACTGTATGCACTAGCCTTGCTCGGGCGGTTTCAGTTCCGGCCGCGCCAGCCATTCTTAGCCGGGGGAGGTGCACAGACACCCGCCAGCAGGTGGTTCAGGGACTTCAAGTCCAGCCGATTGTCGTTGCTCAAGCCCAGGTGGGTCCCCCTATGAGTGATGAGGAGCAAAAAAGGCTAGAAAGGTTTGGGAGGCTCAGGCCTCCATCCTTCAGTGGGGCTAAGTCAGAGGATGCTCAGGACTTCTTAAACAAGTGCCAGCGGATTTTCGCACGACAGGTATTCTGGAGACTAGTAGAGTCTCATTTACTACTTTTCAGCTGTTTAGGGAAGCCTTCATATGGTGGGAGGCCTATGAGTTGAGTAGGCCAGTCAGTGTCGTACCACTTACGTGGCATGAGTTCTCCGTTATCTTCTTAGAGAAGTTTGTGCCACAGACCCGCCGAAAGGAGTTGCGTAGGCAGTTTGTGCAGCTACGCTAGTAAGGTATGTTCGTGACCCAGTACGAGATGAGATTTTCAGAGTTGGCTCGTCGCGCGATCTAGTGGGTCCCGATAGAGAGGGAGAGGATTAGGAGGTTCATTGATGGCCTCAACTTTGGAAGAATACATCAGGTTCTAGGTTTCGACGAGGTGGTTGATATTTCTAGGCGACTAGAGCAGGTCCGTAGTCAGGAGCGTGAGGAGAGGGAGGCCAAGAGGCCTCCTGGTTTGGGTGGTTCCAGCGGTGTTTCTTCTAGAGGCCAGTCCCTCCATAGCCGGTGTCGTCCTTAAAGGCCCGGTCAGATGACTCGTCCAGTTCATCGTGGTGCATCAGCTAGCCATGGTTCATACTAGGGGTGTACAAAGGAAACCGACAAACCGCACCAACCCGATAATCCGAGTCAAACCGAAAAAAAAAATCTGACTATGGTTTGGTTTGATTTGGTTTGGTATTGGAAAAAAACCGACCATAATTGGTTTGGTTTGGTTTTAACTAAAGAACATCAAACCGAATCCAAACCAATCTGACATTACATATATAGAAAATTTAGATATATTTAATATATAAATATACTTATTGTGATGTAATTTATAAATATTTCTCAAACTTTTTCATAATTTTATCTTTTAAGGTATTATTTCTAAAGCTAACCAAAGCCCAAACCAAAATCAAATCACTACTACTGCTAACAAAAGATATTCAATTCAATACTATGAACAACAATGTATTGAATATCTATTTTTTGTTTTGCAATAATTTAGATAAAAATGCATAATTTATTTTTATTTTTCCTTTAGCGTTTAGTCATGTAATTAATACTCCCTTATTAGTCTAGTTATTTTAGCATGACTTAGTACTTTTAGATTATGTTTATTTTTATTATAGATTTTTAATTAGCAATATTTATATCACATAATTTTATTGTCTTTATTTTTGAATATTTTAGGATAATGCTATGACACATCTCATATATTGTATTATTTTCTTGGAAAATACCTTATATAGTTGTATCTTACTAGGATTAAAGAAATATTTTGAGCATAAGTTATATGGTTTATGCTACGAAGATTTTACCGGGAAAATAAACCGAAAAATACGAATAACCCGAAAACCCGAGAAAAACCGAGATTGAAAAACCCGAGTTTTATTGGTTTGGTTTGGTCTTTAAATTTAATAACCCGACACAATTGATTTGGTTTGGTAATTGCAAATCCGAACCAACCCGACCTATGTACACCCCTAGTTCATACAGTGCTCGTCCGGGTCAGTCATCTCTCGGTGCCTCCCATTTCAGAGTTCATACCGTGCTCCATCAGTTTAGGGTTCATCTGTGCCAGGTCCTTCTAGTAGCTAGTCTGGCTCTCGAGGTCCGATTCAGTTTCCACCACCATCAGATAGTTGCTTCGAGTCCGGGGAGTTTGGACGTGTAAAGGCAGTGTCCCCATCGTTTTGGAGGTCCAGTTCAGTAGAGGGGTCAGGTTATAACATCCGTACTAGTTACTTCATCACCCGCCCAGCCAGCTTGGGGTGGGGCTCAGGTAGCTAGAGGTCGCCCGGGGGAGGCCGATAAGGTGGCGGTCAGGTTCGATGCTATGCTTTCCCTGCCAGGCCAAAGGTCGTTGCTTCATGATGCAGTGATCACATGTACTGTCTGAGTATACCACAATGATGCTTCCATTTTATTTGAACTCGGTTCCATTTATTCGTATGTATCATCATATTTTGCTCATTATCTGGATATGCCCATGTGAGTCCTTAGATTTTCCTATTCATGTATCTACACCGGTGGATGATTCTATTATTGTGGACTGTGTGTATCGGTCGTGTGTGGTGACTATTGGGGGATTGGAGACTAGATTTGATCTATTATTGCTTAGTATGGTTGATTTTGATGTGATTCTGGGTATGGATTGGTTGTCCCCGTGTCATGCTATTCTAGATTGTCACGCTAAGACCGTGATGTTGGCAATGCCGGGCTTACCTAGGATCGAGTGGAGAGGTTCTATGGACTATGTTCCCAGTAGGGTGATTTCATATCTGAAGGCCCAACGAATGGTTGGGAAGGGGTGTTTGTTATATTTGGCCTTTGTGAGGGATATTGGTGTTGATACTCCTACCATTGATTCTGTGCCGGTAGTGCGAGACTTTACGAATGTGTTTCCTGCAGACCTATGGGGCATGCTACCTGACAGGGATATTGATTTTGGTATTGACTTGGTGCTGGGCAGTCAACCCATTTCTATTCCTCCGTATCATATGGCACCAACAGAGTTGAAGGAATTAGAAGAGCAACTCCAGGAGCTTCTTGATAAGGGGTTCATTAGGCCTAGTGTGTCGCCTTGGGGTGCACCGGTTCTGTTTGTGAAGAAGAAGGATGGTACTATGCGGATGTGCATTAACTATAGGCAGTTAAACAAAGTTACAATTAAGAACAAGTATCCCTTGTTGCGCATTGATGAATTATTCGACCAACTTCAGGGAGCTAGAGTGTTCCCTAAGATTGATTTGAGGTTTGGGTATCACCAATTGAAGATTCGGGACTCGTATATTCTGAAGACGGCATTCAGGACCCGCTATGGTCACTATGAGTTCCTTGTGATGTCTTCTGGACTGACAAACGCCCCAGCAACATTCTTGCATTTGGTGATGTAACGACCCGACCAGTTGTTTTGAGCTATAGCGCGTCGCTCAGCAGTTTGGGTCATGAGCAGCTTCACTTCAGGTATGTCTTTGTGCTCGTTCGAGGATGAACGAATGTTTAAGTGTGGGAGGATGTAACGACCCGGCCGGTCGTTTTTGGAAATTACGCCCCGATTCCCTATTTAACTGCTTCCCCCAAGTTTATTTCTGCTATTTTGATTTGTCGGGATGTTCGGTTTTGAGTTTCGGAGAGTTTTGGGACACTTAGTCCCTAAATGAGAGCTTAAGTGTTGGAAAGTTGACCGTAGTTGGAACAGTGTGAAGACGGCCTCAGAATGGAAATCCGATGGTTCCGTTAGCTCCGTTGGGTGATTTTGGGGTTAGAAGCGTGTTCGGGTAGTGTTTTGGAGGTCCGTAGCTGATTTAGGCTTGAAATACCGAAGTTTGAATTTTTGAAGTTTCCGGTCCGATAGTGAGATTTTGATCAGAGGGCCGGAATGGAATTCCGGGAGTTCCAGTAGTTCTGTCATGTCATTTGGGACGTGTGCGTAAAATTTCAGGTCATTCGGACGTGGTTTGGTTAGGGTTTTGATCGAAAGCGTATTTTGAGGAAATTTCGAGTTCTTAGGCTTAAATCCTTGATCAATTCGAGTTTCCGATGTTGTTTTAGGTGGTTTAATGATTGGTACAAGTTTGAATGAGGTATTAGGTGTTATTGGTGCTTTTGGTTGAGGTCCCGGGGGCCTCGGGATGATTTCGGATGGTTGACGGGAAGGTTGAAGATGTGTTGCACCAGCTGTAGTATTGCTGCTTCTGGTATTTTCGCATCTACGGCTTGGGAACCGCAGAAGCGGCTAAAGGGCCGCAGAAGCGGCTAAAGGTCCGCAGAAGCGGCTTGGGGTCATTCCTTCAGAAAACCGCAGATGCGGTTTGAGGCCCGCAGAAGCGGAACCGCAGGAGCGTTTAGATGCCTGCAGATGCGGAAGCTGGTCACTTAAGGGAAAGTCGCAGAAGCGGGACCGCAGATGCGGTCCCAGGACCGCAAATGCAGAAATAGCTGGGCAGAACATATAAATAGTTGCCTTCGCGAAATTGAGCTATTCTTTCACCATTTTCATCTGGGTTGAAGCTTTTGAGAGGGGTTTTTGAGAAAATCAAAGGGAAATCACTTGGAGGTAATGTCCTTGACTTCATAACTCGCTTTTATGTCATTAAAGACCTAATTAGTGGTGAGAAATTTGGGGAAAAGGGGTAACTAGGGCTTGAGTTGAAGAGACCTGTAATTGAGGATTTGAGGGGTCATTTGGACCCCGATTTCAGTGTTCTTGTGATGAATAGACTCGTGGGAGTACGAGGTTTCTGAAAATATAAATTTCACCCGATTCCGAGACGTTGGCCTGAGGGGAGTTTTGGTCATTTTACATGATTTCGCATATTTGCTTAGAATTTAATTATAGAATCAGTTATTTGAAGTGTTATTTACAAATGCAACTGAATTGAATAGATTCGGGCCATTTGGAGTCGGATACTCGTGGCAAAGGTGTGGTTTCGAGTTGATTTTGAGCCGGTTCGAGGTAAGTGGCTTGCCTAACCTTCTGTGGGGGACCTTCCCCTTAGGATATGATATATTTGATAACTGAAATGCCTTGTACGTAAGGTGACGAGCGCGTACTTGCTAATTGTTGGAAATCTGGTTTTTCATTAAAAATAGCCTTAAATTGTGTTCTTTCTTTTTCTTACTTACACTGTTTGGAAATTAAACCTGTTGTAGCATAGAGAAGCATGTCTACTTGTCTAAATTGCTCTATTTGCCTTAACTGCCTTATTTGTATTACGTGCACCATGCTAGGCTAGGATTTACCTACTTCACTTTGATATTAAATTGATTGGATTGAATTCTTGTTGTTGCTGTTTGCTTACTTTGGGACTACGGAATGGTATTCCGGGAGATCCCCCTGCACTTTTAATTTGGGACTACGGGACGGCATTCCGGGAGATCCCCTGTACGTATTTATGATCTAGACTGAGGTGCGAGATACCAAGAGATCCCTGGCACGTATATTAAGGATACCAAGAGATCCTCGGGATACTAAGAGATCCCTAGCATATATTGAGGATACCAAGAGATCCTCGGGATACCAAGAGATCCCTACTATATTTTGAGGATACCAAGAGATCTTCGGGATACCAAGAGATCCCCGGTTATCATCCTTGCTATGAGTGGTTGTTCCTTGTGGTTTGCCTTTACCTCTGTTTCCGTTATTGTACTTTTATTATCCTGTATAGACTCTTGCTGTAGATTCTCAATTGCACTGCTTATCTTATCCTGTCACTTTAATATTTATTTAATCTCAATAGGGCCCTGACCTTCCTCGTCACTACCCAACCGAGGTTAGGCTTGGCACTTACTGAGTACCGCGGTGGTGTACTCATGCCCCTTCTGCGCATGTTTTTCATGTGCAGCTGCAGGTACTTTCGCTCAATCTAATCATCCTTGAGGCGAGGCGCTTCTGTAGAGACTTTAAGGTATATCTGCCGCGTCCGCAGATCGATGAGTCTCTTTCTATTCTTGTTATTTAATGCTAGCCCTTTAGACATTCTGGAGTTAGAGCTGTGTAGTACTTCTTAGCTTGTGATTCATGGGTTTCCGGGTATTGGATTTATGTGTTGGTTTTGAGAGTTAACTATGGTGTATGCCGAGCGGCACATTTATACACTGGTTATTTCTTATTTCTGTTTTAAATTTTTTTACTTTCGCAAATTCTTGGTTTCTTTTCCGCGATTAGGCTTACCTAGTCGTAGAGACTAGGTGCCGTCACGACAGTTCACGCAGGGCGAACTGGGGTCATGACAGATGAGTAGTGCGTTCAAACCATATCTTGATTTGTTTGTCTTCGTTTTTATTGATGATATCCTGGTGTACTCACGTAGCCAAGAGGAGCATGCACAACATCTGAGGATTGTACTACAGAGGTTAAGGGAGGAGAAGCTTTATGGCAAGTTCTCCAAGTGTGAGTTTTGTTTCAGTTCGGTGGCATTCTTGGGGCACGTGGTGTCCAATGAGGGGATCCAAGTGGATCCAAAGAAGATAGAGGCAGTTCAAAGTTGGCCCCGACCCTCTTCAGCTACTGAGATTCAGAGTTTCCATTGTCGCGCCTTTGACCAGGTTGACCCAGAAGGGTGCTCCATTTAGGTAGTCGGATGAGTGTGAAGAGAGCTTTCAGAAGCTTAAGACTGCCTTGACCACAACTCCAGTTCTAGTTTTGCCTTCAGTATCGGATTCTTATACAGTGTATTGTGATGCTTCTCGGATTAGTATTGGGTGTGTCTTGATGCAGGAGGGTAGAGTGATTGCTTATGTTTCACACCAGTTGAAGCCTCATGAGAAGAACTACCCCATTCATGATTTGTAGTTGACAGCCATCGTCCATGCATTAAAGATTTGGAGGCATTATCTCTACGGCGTGTCTAGTGAGGCATTTACAGATCATTGGAGTGTTCAACACTTGTTCAAGCAAAAGGATCTAAATTTGAGGCAGCGGAGATGGTTGGAGCTGCTAAAGGACTATGATATACTATTTTTTATCATTCCGGGAAGACCAATGTGTTGGCCAATGCCTTGAGTAGGAAGGCGGTGAGTATGGGTAGCTTGCATTTATTCCTGTTGGTGAGAGATCGCTTGCATCAGATGTTTAAGCCTTGGCCGATCAATTCGTGAGGCTAGATGTTTCGGAGCCTAGTCAGGTTCTAGCTTGTGTGATTTATCGGTCTTCCTTATATGACCGTTTCAAAGAGCGTCAATATGATGACCCCCATTTACTTGTCCTTAAGGACACGATTCAGCACGGCGATGCCAAGGAGGTTTCTATTCGGGATGATAGGGTGTTGCGGATGCAGGGTCAGATTTGTGTGCCCAATGTGGATGGATTACGTGATTTAATTCGTGAGGAGGCCCAAAGTTCGCGGTATTCCATTCATCCGGGTGCCGCGAAGATGTACCAGGACATGAGGCAACACTGTTATTCATGACCACGATTTCCCTCCATAGGATGTCGTGATGGCACCTAATCTCTAAGACAAGGTAAGCGCAACATTTACTGAATTAAATGACAGAATTTAACCAAAACAACTATAAAACATAAATCGTATATTTCTATATAGAGCCAACAATCCCAATATGATACAATATCCTAAAATCGATAGTACAAGTCATAAGCTTTTCTAATAGTAACTAGGAATAACAGGTACATCAATGTCCCGGAATAATAGAAATTAGCGGAAATAAAAGACAACAGAGGGTGACTTCGGGGCCTGCGAACTTCGAGCAGGTATACCTTGAAGTCTCCAACCGCACAGACATAAGTCTCAAACCAACTCAAGCAGTAGTACCTGGATCTGCACAAAACTTTGCAGAAGCGTAGCATGAGTATACCACAGCGGTACCCACTACGTGTCAAGCCTAACCTCGGTAGAGTAGTGATGAGGCCAGGTCAAGACACCTACCAGACATGTAAACCTGTACAGGATATAACATAAAGCTAACAATCAATGTAAGACCAACAGCAGAAGCATCACAAATTTACAATCAACAATGAAAATAATAGAAGCACGAATGGAAACAAGGAATAACCAGGTAATAAAGCACCAACACAGTTAGAATACAGATGAAATATGAATGAATTCAATCAAGGAGAACCGATGACAACTCAACCAATCAAATTGTTCCTAAAGCATGAATTACAATAAGAAAAACCCGAGGTACCACTCCTTGTAATCACAAATCTTGAGTCACAACTTCCAAATCTTACACGTCTGGCGCCTCGTGCCTACATTAGCAATCAGCCTCGCACGGCAAAGTCCTCGTGTTACCATGTACATCGTATTCGTATCAATATCAACTAAGATGATCGAGGGATAAATTTAAACATAATAAAACACAATTTAAAACTTGAATAAAGTGAAGCGTTAAATGAGATATTAAGTTTAAATTTAGGATTCGAATAAAGTAAAATAAGAGAGAGATTGTGCAAATAGAGTATCAGATGAGCTTAATTTAGAAGTTTATGAGATGAATTAAAAATATCATATTTAAACAAAGTAAAACATCAGTTAAATTTCACGTGTTAAATATAGGATTTGTTAAAAATAAAGCGTGATAACAGTTTTTACGTAAAGTACACAACAATAAGAGATGAGTAAAATTTTAGAATCCAATTAAGGTAGAAATGTGTTAATTATTTAAATTAGTAAAACATGAGTGAAATACGAGTTTTATTTTGAAAGACAGACAAGTGAAACACCTTAATAATTCTTTCGTTTAAAACCGCTAAATTTCCAACTTCACAATCGGATATGAGAAAATGACTCCATGCACATAAATTCACCTTGACAAGCAATTTATCAAGAAATAATGGAGGCACAAACTGGCATGTTAAAGCAACACAATAATATTTGTTGTGGCGTGAAACTCGATCCCACACAATAACAACAATATCCGTTGCGACGTGCAACCCGATCCCACACAATAACAACAATATTCGTTGCGATGTGTAACCCGATCCCTCATAATAATAACAATATCCGTTGCAGTGTGCAACCCGATCCCACCTATATCATATCATCCGTCCTTATCGCTCCATATCATATCTTTTCATATCATTTCAATACCGCGGCATGCAACCCGATCCCGAAACAATAAGCATTACACAATCAACTACAACAAACTACGACGTATCACAAAATCAAACGCAATAACGAATCTACAAAAGAAGTCACAAACGGATGATAAAACTACATAATAACTTCCAAAATCAAATAGCAAGCAATGAGAATTTATAAATAAAGACACGATAACCAAGAATCAATTAACAATTAAGGTATGTAATAGATAAGGCATGAATTCAACAAGTAGTTACAGTTAACAAATAAGACATATAAGAGTGAACTTTACAATAGAAGATAGAACATGTACTGACAACTTTAAGTAAGGCACGTACGAGCAATTCAACAATGAAAGAATAACATGTTGTGACAAATACAATTAAAAGCATGGAAGAAGTTTAGAAGTCTACACTAGTCAAATACCACATATAAGCTCGTATACACACTCGTCACCTCGTGTACACATCTTCCATATAATTCAAATAGTACCATCACTCAAAACCGATGGGGTAATTTCCCCCACACAAAGTTAGGCAAGATACTTACCTCAACAAAGCCAAGTCAACCCTCCGAAATAGCTTTTCCCCTAAAATTCACCTTCAGACAGCTCAAATCTAACCAAAATAACTTTAAAACATCAAAAAATACAAGAGAAACCAATTACAATAAATAAAGCTATGATTTTTATATTTTCTCTAAAAAGACAACAAAATTCAACGCCGGGCCTGCCTTGGATTCTGAATCCAAGCTTACCCAAGCAAAGCCCGAACCATACAAGCTTACACGAACGAAAATTGACTCAATCAGAGTCCAAAATTCAACTTTCGCCATTTCAAGCCTTAATCAGCTACAGACCTCCAATTCACAATTCGGACACGCTCCTAAGTGTAAAATCACCCATTGAAGCTAATGGAACTGAGGAAACTCCATTCCGGAGTCGTCTTCACACAGTTTCGACTACAGTCAAAATTCTGGAACTTAAGCTTCCATTTTAGGGACTAAGTGTCCCAAATCACTCCGAAACCACAAATAAAACCTCCCACCAAGTCACATAAGCAGAAAAAAATACAGGGGGAGCAGTAAATAGGGGATCGGGGCTATTACTCTCAAAACGACCGGCTGGGTCGTTACACTAAAATTTATCGTTGGCTAACAAACCATCATCGATGTAAATGGCAGGTCCAAGTATTTGCACAATTTTAATGGTTTCTGTATAATGTGAGTTAAATACCAAAAGTAATACAAGAGTACCATGGATGTTGTAGTAGATTAGGATGTATCAAGGGATTAAGAGGGTCAAATAAGGGATGTCACAAAAAAGGGATATCGTGAGTGCACATGTAGCGCAAGACCAAGGGATGGAGTTTTTAAAGTGCAAATAGCCTGAGAGACTACAATAGCACTGCAGTGTTGTTCGTCAAAGAGTTATGTGAGAATGCATACAAGTATATTAGCTTCTTGATGAAAAAGCTAAAGCAGTGTATGCTAGTGAGCTTGAGATATGTAATGTCGTACCCTTCACATGTGTATATTATGCAGTGGATTGCGTGGTAAACTTGAAATTGGTGCTAATAAGTGAGGCATGACAAGCGTTAAATTACAGTAAAACCAAGAATGGTAGAAGAGTACCACCATATTTTGGGTAATTCCAAGAAATTAGAAAAGATGAGAAAATAAAGAACATATATAGATATTCTAGAATTTATGTCGCACCACTTGTTACAAATATAAAGGTGGATAATAGCCTAGAATAAGTAACTCACAACGTTAGATATTGTCACAAGTTCAGAAGTAATTCTATTGGTAAAAATTAAGTTGATGGAGGGCCGAGTCACCAAATTAATAAGGCGGGTGGGTTTTTTGTTTCAACTCCTTATTAGAAGCTTTTAGTATTTTCTTATATCATACATACATACTTCTTTCAGAATCTTGTTCCAACTTTAGTGGGAAGATTGATTTACTTATTGAGTACCGCTATACTAACGTTCTTTCGTTGGAACCTACATTGACCTACGCCAATGTAGGCACATATTTTGCAGGTAAACAGGCTACAAGCTAAGATATTTTTCTCTCATTATCAGAAGATTTGGTGAGCTCTATTTTAGTTCATGGAGTTTGTTGACTCTAGAATTTTGTCTTATTATCCAGTATTTCTTAGAGGATTCATAGACAGAGTCAGAATAGAGTCATAGGCATCCACTTTGCATTACATTTATTTTTCAATGTATTTAAAATCACAACATGAGTTTCTTTTCAGACTATTATTTCGTTTAAAGATTCAGAAAAGAATTTACTTTAAATTATATTGAACTAGTCTCAGGATATGCGCGTTGCACGTGAACCTTGACTCAAGGAATACAATTTTTTTTTATTAAAAGTCACATAATATTATTTTAAAATTATATTTTAGTTATATAATAAAAGTTAACGTAAAATGGTAAAATTATAAAACTGATCATTATTGATTTTATTTACCTAATTCAATGAAGGAAAAAGCTATGCCTTGTCGAATTCCTCAAAATCCTAAATTTTAGTTATTAATTGTAATTATGATTTATCCGTCAGGAAAAACATGTAAGAAAATCTATGAACATTTCATATTATAATTTTGTGGTTTTATACATACATATCTATGAACATTTCACATATATATATATATATATATATATATATATATATATATATATATATATATATATAATTCGGTGCAAATAAAGATCTTTAAATCACATTTTATTAAAAATATGGTAACACTTAATTAGGTATATTTAAAATTCAAAATATTAGACAAATTTTAAATTTTAATATAAATGTTTAACATAGATTTATTTGTTTAATGAATAATTTGGTTTTTTAAACGTATCGACCCACTTCAACTCTGTGGTAATAATAAAACTTCGTATAAATTATTTTATAATTTTTTAGATTGTAGGTATCTTAAATATTTTTATTATTTGTTAGTTTTGTACTAGAACTTGAATGGTTATTTTTATACTTTCATAATATTCAAAATAATTATATAGTAAACATTCATTTTAATCATTTAAACATATATTGCAATTAGTTTAACATCAATTGCTATATTTTGTTAATTTATTTTTGTATACATTTTGTATCGATTGACATGATACGCACGTGCCACGCATGTAATAAAATTATTGGATAGCTTATACTTTTTAGTGTACACGTTATGTGCGTGTTTCCCATCTCAATGAGTAATTTTGATAAAAGATTTACATAATATTATTTAAAATTTATATTTGTGTTATAAAATAAAATATAAGCTCCTAAAATTAATGAATATTGATCCTATATAACCAACCCAATAAAGAAACTTTTTCTTGCTACATCCTCAATCATCATTCAATATATTCAGCTTAAATTTTATTCTAGTTTCATATATTTATCAATTTAATTTTACAAGTTATCATGCATTCTCTTTAGTTTCAGCAAGAACACGTAACCCTTAAAAATTTAAGAGTTTTTTTAAAGATGTTTTTAAAATTTATTCTTAAATTCATTTGAGGAGACACAAACAAAGTTAATTAGCTATACTTTTATTATGATTCTTCAAAGATATGTCAAATAATATAAATATTAATTGTACATGAATTAATTACTTTGGGGGTTTAATTGTACACGAATTACTTATTTTTGTATAATTACAATAAGAATTTTTAAAATACGTATTTAATTGTTTTGCTTTGAAACAATTTTCTCTTCGGCAGGGGCGGCCCGACAAATTTTGTGGCCTAAAGCCAAACTTTATGAGGGGCCTTAACTCTTTTTAAATATTTATTTATTTATTTATTTGAAGTCTATTTTTCTAGCTTTTCTTAGATACAAAGTTATTAATAATTTTCTTATAATCAATAACTCCTAATAAATATTTCTCAATTGACAATATAACTAATCCACTTAACCTTTCTTGAGACATTGTGGATCTTTGGTAAGATTTTATTAATTTTAATTTTGAAAACTTCTTTCCACTGAAGCACCGGTAACAGGAGTTATTAACATTATTCTATAAGTAATATAGACATTAGAAAAAGAATTAGATCTTTTTATTTGATTGAGTGTATCAATTAAATTGTTATCTTCTAATTGTACTATTTTTCTTAATACTTTTAATTAGAAAATAAATCTAAATCATCAATATCGAATTGATTATTATGCTTTAAGGAACATTCAAGATTAAAGCAATATGTTTTCAAATTTTCATTATCTAGTGATCTTAGTTTTTACCGCTAAATAGAAAACCAAAAATATTTTCATATGCTTCGAATTGCTCAAATCTATTTTGAAGTTAAAAAATAGTCTTGTCTATTATGTATAAAAGTAATGGATGGGTAACGTAGGAGACATCTCTATTTTTTTTTTCTAGGGAAATTTCCACTGCTTAGCTTTTACTTCGCTCCATCAAATAAAATGTGAATAACCCGTCCTCTAAAGGACTCTTCGAAAGATTTTGAGATTTCATTATCAATATTATCATCAAATTCTTACTTCATATATATCACACATTTCTTATGAAATTTGGGTTCGATATTCATTTCAAGTGCAAATTTCCTTGGCAAAAATCTTAGCAGTCGCAAATCGTTATATTTATTAAAGAAAGAAATCGAACTTTTTCCCTTCACAAAACTTTTTTTAAAATTGATACATAACCTATTAGGTGTAACAAAAAATGGGGCCCCCACAAATATGGGGCCTAAAACAATTGCTTTACTTGCTTTATGGAAGGGCCGCCCCTGCTCTTCGGTGATGATCAAAAGGTAAACTATGGTCACGTTACGTGTCATAGTGTTATATATATGGATTTGTTTTGTATTAGTACAATATACATTAGGTAAAATATTAATCAATTTCAAGGTCCTAATATATTAGGACTTCGTATCTAGTTTAAAAAGGAAAGATTTAATAAATAAAATTTTAGTTGATTTTGAATTCCTAAATATTATGGAATTAATTTAAATTATAATTTTGTCCATGTGAAAGTTATTTTTAAAGGGTAAAAAAGATGAACGCATTTCGCTAAGTGCATTTGTACTTTTAATATAGTATATAAAATAGATATAGATATAGATTGTGTTTAGATGCATTGCATAACAGAAATAGAACAGAATAGAAAAGCCAAGATGGTTTATTTGGTCAAGTTAACGCATCGAGTGCCGGTTACGACTTGGTTAGAAATCGGGTCATGACAAACTTTGTATCAGAGCCACTCTTGTGTCAGCCTTGCCGATGGTGGGTCAGGGTTCAACCGAGTCTAGGCAAATCCCGGTTAGGCGGGACAAACCTTAATGCTGAGTCTAGGCGAATCCCATGCGGTGGGGCAAACCTCAGCGAGGACGTTGTGTCCATAAGAGGGGGTTAACATCACAGACTGTAGACAAAGTCCCACATCGGAAAAACACAAGAGGGATGCTGGGTATATAAGTTAACAAGTCTTAGACCGTAATAACGAATTTTAAACCAGTGAGGAACTAGGCCTAAAGCGAACAATATCACTAACGGGCTGTGCTACTACACAATTGAACTGCTAATGCAAGAAGACTGCAATTTTAATTGTAAAATTGATGATTTTTTAAATCAGAAAAGGAAGAATTGCTCCACTCTCTTTACGAGTAAAGATTGAATAATGTCACAAACCCTTCAGGCTAGTCAAAAATTGAATAGGGGGATAATTTTTTGTTCGGATGCTATATTGACATTTAGCTTTTGTGCACATATGTTAACTGTTAAGGAAGCAAAAGACTAGTTCTATCTAATATGGAGAGTATATGGAGGAAAGTCATGAGTTTTTCTCCTTATTCTTTAATTGGAGCTGCTAACCATTTCGCTATTATTGCTAAAAATAAATGTTAATGCTAATGCTAATGCTAATACGTCATTTGCTATGTTATACTCAATGGATAAGGTAATAGCAGATTCAACTATCACGACCCAAAATTACTGGACGTGATGACATCTAACTCAACCCGCTAGGTAAGTCAACTAACAGATAATACAACTCAACTGAGATTATAAGAAAATAGAGAATAGATAATTGAACATTTACAAATTTACCCAAGACCTGGTAGTACGACTCATGAGCTTCTAAGACTTGAAATTTACAAAGCTGGTACGAATAAATACACGTTTTGTTTGAAAGATACATAAACAGAATAGCAAAACCTAAGCTACCAAGGACAACAGGCAGCTATATCCGGAATGCGCGAACATCTTCAGAATCAGAACCCGACATCACCAACAGCTCTACTCCAGAAATCTGTACGCATCGTACAGAAGTGTAGTATCAGTACAACCGTCCCATGTACTGGTAAGTATTTTTTCTATCCTCGTCAAAGTAGTGACGAGGCTTTAGTTAAAAGATGCTTATTATTATAACCTGTACATTAGACTAACAATATAGGCAGTTCAAAACATGACAGATAATAGTACCGTATACAACTCTGCGAGACAATCAACAATTACTAGAAGGTATCACAGTAGAAGAGTTACGATCCTGGTATGAGAAGTATATCCAAGATATCATGTCAAATGGCACGGTAACACCCTTCGTGCTTCTATCTCTTCCTCACCATATATAAGTAATTTATGTGACAAATCAATTAGCACGGCAACACCCTTCGTGCGTTCAACTCATCCTTCCAAATGTACCTGTAACAGAACCAACCAGATGATAGAAATATCGATAACAGGAATTACAAAGTAGGAAATATGCAAGTAACAGCAATGGACAAGGATATACATGTGGGAAACAGTAAAAGACTAAGCGGAAAGCACGTGAGTAATAACAACAATTGGAAAACAAGGAATATCAACTTCAATTAACTAGCATATTGGAGGCCTAAGTACAAATATAACAAATAAGAAGGAAACACATGATCTTTATAAGTTTACAAGTAAGGGCATGAATGACTAGCATGGTGGAAGGCTTATACTAAAGTGCAACAGAATAGGTACGATATGAGTATAATTATAAAAGCAGGAAATAGGCGTGGTATTTGCAAGCTAAGCAAGTAGAAGGTATGAGCAACACAACAACAACTGAGAAAGAGATCAATGGCAGAACAATAGCAACAAGTCACATTAGATCTATAATTATGACAATAACAGTTCAAGGTAAAGACATGGACGTGTATACGGAAGACTGATATCAAACATAATGCATGTCCCTCATCCTCGCCCGCATGGAAACACCCATCGTGCCATGAAATCACGATAACATACTAGCATAACAATAAAATGAAATGGCATGACATCACCCTCCGTGCTTTTACTCTCAAATGATATGGCATGGCATCACCCTTCATGCTTTTACTCTCAATAATGTGGCACGGCATCACCATTCGTGCTTTTACTCTCAATAATGTGGCACGGTGTCACCCTTCGTACTTTACACTCTCCCTCACATGATAATATATAAACAATGGCACGGCATCACCCTTCGTGCTTTACACTCTTCCTTACCAAGCATATGTATATCAATGACAAACAAGGCAGGAAGCATAAATGACATCAAGGAGAGTGTTTTAGCGGATATTCCAAACAAATCCGAATCACAACCTTCCAAGTCAACAATGATTCAACAACCCTCAAGAACCGTATTATTCAAATACTTCCACAAATCTCCCAAATGATCCACAACACAATTATAGAGTTTAGTATCACAATAATATTAGTCGTAGTAATGTCGTAATGATTTCACAAAGAGATGACCAAATTAGACACATCAATGTATTTTCAAAATTTCCATCAAGTTTGATCAAGTTATAATAAGCTAAGTCTTGATTTCTATCATTTAATATTATGTTCTTAGTATCTAAGAGTCAAGTAAGGCAAAAGCAGGAGGTCATGAAATTCTACAAATATAAATGTAACATAATCAACCCCCCCCCCCCCCCGAGCATGATTAACCCTGGCACATACATATACGTTCGTCACCTCATTATGTATCAATCCCGCATGTGGCAAACAATGACAAATAGGAGAAAAAATTCCCTCAACAAAGTTAGACAAAATACTTACTTCAATTCGGCTAACTCAACACTCAGTTTAGCCTTTTTCCTTTATAAATTCGCCTCCGCCCGACTCAATCTAGCAAACGACGACTTGAATACATCACACAGTGCAAGAGAAAACAGTTTCAATTAATAAAGCTGTGATTTTTATTAGATTTCTAAAAAGTCAACAAAAGTCAAACCCCGGGCCCACCCGTTCAAAACTCGGGTCCAATGGTAGGTCTTGACTACCCATAGCCTCACGAGTCCAAATATGTATTTTGTTTTCAAATCCGAGTCTTATTCGACTCTCAAATCCCAAAATTTTAGTTTTCAAAACTTTGACAAAATCCCCAAATTTTTTCATGGATTTCTCATGAATTTAATGTTAAATATTGTATAAAATCATGAAATATAGTTGGAAATTGATTAGAGGCAATTACCCAATGATTTGGTATGAAAATCCCTTCACAAATCGCCTCTCATCGAAGCTAGGGTTCAAAATATATGAAAATAAAGCTAAGTCTCGGAATTCTCAACACTTAACATGCTGCAGATGTCGCATTTGCAATATGGGGTTCGCAAATGCAAACCCCGCAAATGCGAACAACTTATCACAAATGCGAAGATTTGGAATCTCTGCTGCCTTTGCAAATGCGACCAAATTGGTCGCAAATGCGAGCACTAGTCCTTCGCAAAAGCGGAAAATTCTTCGCAATTGCGAATCCTTCTCCGCAGCCCAGCTTCGCAATTGCAAGGCTGCCTTCACAAATGGGATGGCCGCATTTGCGACCAAAATATCACAAATGAGACAAAACCAGAACCAACACTCAAGAATTATGAAAAATCATTCTGAAACCCATCCGAAACTCACCCGAGCGCTCGAGACTCTAAACCAAATATGCACACAAGTATTAAAATATCATACGAACTCGCTCGCGCGATCAAAACATCAAAATAACCTCTAAAACCATGAATTGGACGCCAAAACGCATGAAGATTAACTTAAACTTCAAGAACATCTAGAATCACAACCGAGCGTCCGAACCATATCAAATCAACTCCGAATGGCGCCAAATTTTGCAGACAAGTTCTTTATGACAAAACGAACCTACTCGAAGCTTCAAATAACGCATAGCAACCTCGAAACGATGAATCACACCTCAAGTCAAAATCAATGAACTTTGAAACTTCAACTTTTACAATCGATGCCGAAACCTATCAAATCACCTCCGATTGACCTCAAATTTTGCACACAAGTCACATTTGCCATTACGGACCTATTCCAACTTCTGAAAACGGAATCCAACCCTGATATCAAAAATTCCACTCCCGGTCAAACTTCTTAAAAATCCAACTTTCGCCAATTCAAGACTAATTCGACTACGGACCTCCAAATTACAATCCGGACGCGCTCCTAAGTCCAAAATCACCCAATGGAGCTAACGAAACTGACAAAACTCCATTCCGAGGTCAAATGCTAAAAAGTCAAACTTGGTCAATTCTTCCAACTTCGAACTTAAATCTTGAAGTTCATTCTTCCAAATCGATTCCAGATAACTTGAAAACCAACACCGACGATTTACGCAAGTCATAATACATCATGCGGAGATACTCGAGCCCTCAAATCACCGAGCGAACTGCAGATACTCAAAACAACCAGTCGGGTCGTTACATCCTCCACCACGTAAATACACGTTCGTCCTCGAACGTGCCAGGAGTCGTTCCAAAGCTATCAAATCCCGGTGTAACCTTACCAAGAATCAACCCAGGGGTGATCCCACGTCACCCTAATCCACATAAGCCCTCCAACACAACATTACTAGAGATCCTTATTTCGACCTTGGTCCTTAAACCTTAGAACCCAATCTCTATCATTCAAAATTCATCAGAAGGCCCGAATCCCACATCTACACACTGTATAAGTCTGAGCAAGCTGTATCAAGTCATACCCATAACCCAAGATGTAATCACATGATATACCCCGCCACTTCGACGCTCAGAGTAGGAACTGCTGACCGCCATTACTGCCCAAAAACAAATCTGGTGCCGGTAGCAAACCTCATATCGATTAGAACCTCATTCAAAACCTTCATACCCTACCGATGATGAAGGAAACACGCATAACCGCTTAACCACTCATCCGATCAATAAGCCATGAAACTCAATCGTCCGACCATGGCCATTGCCCAAATCCTCAGCAAAATATAGTATTATTCTTCCAAACCTTCCTCATCCTAATACAATGGTGCAAATCTCAGGTCTAGAAACCTCATCTCAGCCAATACAAGCAGCCCCACCGAAAAGTATCAACAATAATCATATGGAGCCCCACACAATCGGGTTCCGTACACTAACAAGTAATAATTCAGACATGACAGATAACAGTAAGAAAACTACTAAGCAAGTTAAGCAGGCGGGGAAATTTTAGCATTTTACTATGAACTATTTTCAACAAGGGGAAAGCAAAATACACAAAATAGGAATAAGGAGCCACATTTCATCATCGTACCGTTGTGGCGTGCAACCCGATCCCATCATATCAATCCACATAGGGTACCCATCGAACCATAATACTCCGGCTCGCTGATCACATGTGCGTCAACATCAAGCACAACAGAGTGCACAAAGATATAAATGTGGAAAAGTTATTAGGAACAAACAATACTGAGAAGGACAAGCACAACTATAGTGTAATAAGCAAATCAACATCACGAAGGCCACTCGCCCATAGTGTCATGAGGCCTAAACTGGATCACAATATGCGCGCGAAGAATCATGTAACCCTCACAACCCGTCATAGTATAAGAGAGAAACATATAACATAAACCAAGGCGTGAATAACATCCATTCCGCCCGATTATATCCATGTGGCAACAACTGCGCAAGAGCAAGCAAATCCAATCTGATACAGAATACACATTCTCATTGGGCTCAAAATAATCCCTAAACAAAATTTCGATCATTCCCAAATATGCAATTCACCTTCCAAAAGTCCATAGCAACCTTTCCATAACACCTACTGTCATTCATCCAATCCTCAACATTTCTTCACAGCTCGCAATCAAGGAATAGTCTGCCAACAAGAACATTCAGTCCCTGAGCCTTATGAATAACAAAATCTTCATATCCAATCTCAACACCGCTATTCAAATGGCTGACACGTAACTCATACTCCATCATCTCACGAAAAAACACCCATAAGTCAAAACACATTATACCTGCCAATAGGCGAACTCTCCCCCAGTGGAAACACACAGTGCCAGCAAAACCTTGAACACCCGAAATCAACTATGTCATCAAGAACTCATATCCTTCCCTCTAAAACTATCTGCAACCTTGTACATGCAACTTTTCAACCCCACAAGGCGCATCGCCTCTAACATGCGAACTTGCAACACTACGAAAGTCTTATAGTTGACTCTAAACCTTAAGCAAATTGAACACCTCATCAACTGAGAATCTTTCATTTAATCTCAATCCAAGAGAACACCACCACACGCAATATAACTTCTATACTTGTAGAAAACATCAACTTCGATCGTGGTCATAACCATGATAAATTCTTCGGAACTCAGTAACATATAATTGAGTAATCAGAAACAATCGCCTCTAACTCAACCGAGTTACGCAGACCGCCAACCCGAAGGTAACTCAATCCGATATGACCGCCCTGAGGGAACTTCCTGGGAATCCGAAGCCATTTCTTGCATCACCCCAACATTGACATGTAGACCTTTCTTGACAAGGAGATACCGCAGACACGATTACCATTCCCTACCGATTTCAAGCCTGCTCGAAGACAATTTCAAAAGTCCTTAAAGGCTACATAAGACCTAAAACTTGCCAAAACCTTCTCGATAACCACTCATCTTACTTTGATCTTCAATACACAGGTAATACGCGTCGAGCAACCTGTGCTTCACCAGCATATGCCCATTCAAAGGAATAACCAAGCAATCTCTCGGCTCGAAAACTGATACGGCCCATGATCCTATAATTCGATCGCCATTAGAAGACTCCACCACTTAGTTCGAAGCCATAGATCACCTCATCAGTAATCCAAAGTACCATATCTTCAGAGCATACCCCAATCCCGCACGACTACTTAGCTAAATACTTCAAAAATTCATGCACTACTGATCATAGTACACCCTGAAGACTCTGCCAAGCGCTTACCCATCATTGCAATAGTCAAACAACTTCCCCCAAATGCTCTAAAATGATAACACTTGCACTCCACCGAATGGAAACCTCATACGAGACACACAATCCAAACTAATCATGCCTGAGACTAGGGTTGGGCATATATCGGGTAAAACCGATAACCAGACCGTTAATTTTTTATTGGGTTATTAGTATTAGATTATTGGATTAGCTGTTCGGTAACGATTTAGATATTTTTCACTTTTGGGTTACCGGTACGAGTCTCGATTTGCCAATTTTGTTAATGGGTTAATCGATAACCCAATAAGAATTAATAAAATTATGACATTACCCTTAAGTATACACATATGCTAGGGCTTCAGTTCATTCTCTCCTATTCTTTCTAGCAGCATTCTTCAGTTGCTTCATCTTGATTCTTCATAGACCTTACTAGTTACTCCTAGCGTAAGTCTAGTATTATACATTAGGCTTTTAATTTCTGTAACAAAATTCATCTTCATATAGGGATTGCTCTATGGTTTCTTTTTTCAGGTTAGGCATCTGACAAACAACATCTAGTTTATCCTGGACGGTTTGAGGGCTTCAGCGCTTGTGGAAGTGCAGGTATTATGTGAAATAAAAATTCTAAATCAACTATTGTTGTTATCATATCGGAGCAGGTAGCTAAAGCCTTGGAACATTTTGTGGGAATTGCTGCAGTTTTGTCACGACCCGGATTTCCCACCCTCGAGAGTCGTGATGGCGCCTACTCGTGAAAGCTAGGCAAGCCAACTACTATGATTTTAACACAATAGCAATCAACCCAAAACAGATAAAAACAGTAACTAAAACTAAGCAGATGGAAGAGTTATACCAAATTCAAATAAACCAATACATGTCTACCCACGGATCTGGTATCACAAATTCACGAACGACTAAGATTTTTACTACAACCACAAGTCTGGAAAGAAGAATATAACTGTTCTTGGAATGAAAGAGACAGCAGAAAACTAAAACAGGGAAGGGGCACTTTAGGCTCTACGGACACCAGCAGATCTACCTTGGTCTCCCTGGACTGGATGCAGCTACCTCAACTACTCACCGGGTCCGGTACCGAAATCTGCACAAAAGAGTGCATAGTGTAGAATCAGTACAACCGACCCCAAGTACTGAGTAAGTATCGAGCCTAACCTCGGCGAAGTAGTGACGAGGCTAGGACACGACAACCAGATAAACCTGTGCAGTTAAGTCATATACAAACAGAATCATAATAACAGGAATCAACAGAATAAGATAGGAAGGGGACATGCTGCCGGTAATATCAGATTCGAACAATAAACCAATAAAGAAGCATCAATAGGGAAGCATAATGAACATCATATCTATATCAACATGAATAATAAAACGGGAACACGTGCACGGCATCACCCTTCGTGTTTTTACTCTCGTCCTGACCATATGAAACAACAGAAAGGGCACGGCATCACCCTTCGTGCATTACCTCACATAATCATGGCACGGCATCACCATTCGTGCATTAATACTCAAAACATGGCACGGCATCACCCTTCGTGCATTAACACTCATAATATCGGCATGGAATCACCCTTCGTGAATTAAACACTCATAATATCGGCACGGCATCACCCTTCGTGCATTACACTCTCTCACAATATCATGCACGGCATCACCCTTCGTGCTTTACGCTCTTCCTCACCCAAACAATAGAAACAACAATAATAATCTCCCGGCAAGGGAATCAACAATATCAACAATAATGTCCTGGCAAGGGAATCAATAATATCAACAATAACATCCTGACAAGGGATTCGGCTATAACTAATCTCGTTTTCAACAATTACTTTACAAGATGAAACTCAACTTGAGCCAATGCTCAACATTAGTCAATTACCAAGAAACTTTCATAAGCTTTGTTCAACGTTAATAATCATCAATTTGAGCTTGATCGATACATAATAGAGTCAAAGCAATCATGGTATAAGACTCACGGGCATGCTTGACACCAACGTATAGATACTCATCACCACAGCTATACGTCGTACTCGATACTAACACATAGCAAATAAGACCACAACTCCTATTCCCTCATACTATGATTGGCCAAACACTTACCTCAATTCCACGGACAAAAATCAAGCCTCAACTACCGCTTTACCTCTCGGTTCCACTTCCAATCCGCTTGTATCTAGCCACAATTTACTTAATAACATCAATAAATGCTAAATAAACCAATTCTAACGCATGAAAATAGATTTCCCAATGTTTTCCCCAAAAAGTCAAAAATTGACCCCGGACCCGCTTGGTCAAAACCCAAAGTTCGAACCAAAACCCGATCACACATTCACTCACGAACTCAAATATGCAATTAGTTTTGAAATCGGACCTCAAATTGAGGTCCAAATCCCCAAAATTTGAAAATCCTAACTTCTACCCAAAAACACCCAATTTCCCATGAAAACCTTAGATTTTGAAGTGAAATCATGTAAAAAGATGTTATAGATTGAAGAAAATAAGTTAGAAATCGTTTACCTATGATTTGGGGAAGAACACTCTTTAAGAAAATCGCTTATGGGAGTTTAGGGTTTGAAAAATTGTAAAAGTGAAGAAGAATCCCGTCAAAAATCCCACTTATCAGGTGCAGATGTCGCAATTGCGACCAGGGGTTCGCAATTGCGAACCCTTTAGAATCCTGCTACCTTCACATTTGCGAAGACTATGTCGCATTTTCGACGGAGGGCCATCGCAATTCCCAGCCCAGGCTTCGCATTTGCGATGAGGGCCTGCCCAAGCTGGGTTCGCAATTGCGACACCTGGGTCGCATTTCCCAAACCTGAGCACTTCGCATTTGCGAAACCTGATTTCGCAATTGCGAGATCAGAGGCTTGTTACACAGCTGCAATATACCAGCAATCTCTCTAAGTCCAAATTCACTCCGTGGCCTATCCAAAACTCACCCGAGCCCTCGGGGCGCCAAACCAAACATGCACGCAAGTCTAAAAATATCATACGGACTTGCTCGTGCGATCAAATCATCAAAATAACATCAACAACTATGAATTTAACCTCAAATTCATGAAATTCCTTAAGAACATTGAAATTTCCATTTTCTCAACTAAATGTCCGATTTATACCAAACCAATTCCGATTCTTGCCAAATTTCACATATTCAACTTAATTATTATTTTAAACCTGTACCGGGCTCCGGAACCAACATACGGGCCCAATACCATCAAGAACACGCATCATTTTATTTCAAAAAGCCTTTATATTTTCCAGCAAATAATTTTCTTTAAAAAATTTTTTCTCGGGCTTGGGACCTCGAAATTCGATTCCGGGCATACGCCCAAGTCCCATATTTTACGACGGACCCTACGGGACCGTCAAATCATGGGTCCGGGTCCGATTACCAAGAATGTTGACCAAAGTCAACTTTAACCCATTTTAAAGGCCAAATTTATTATTTTTCTAAAATTTCCCATAAAAGCTTTCCGGAAACGCGCCCGGACTGCGCACGCAAATCGAGGTGAGACAAAAAGAGGTTTTCAATGCCTCGGCGCTGATTTGACTTCTAAAACAAGAGATGACCTTTTGGGTCATCACATTCTCCACCTCTTAAACAATCGTTCGTCCTCGAACGGACATAGAAAAGTACCTGAGTCGGTGATGAGATTAGGATATCGGCTCCGCATATCGGACTCGGACTCCCAGGTCGCTGCCTCAATAGGCTGACCTCTCCACTGCACACGAACTGAAGGGAAATTCTTCGATCTCAACTGACGAACCTGCCAGTCTAGAATAGCGCCCGGCTCATCCTCATAGGTCAAATCCCTGTCCAATTGGACAGTGCTGAAGTCTAACACGTGGGATGGATTGCCGTGATACTTCCGAAGCATGGACACATTAAACACTGGGTGCACAGCTGATAAACTCGGCGGCAACGCAAGTCTATATTCCACCTCTCCCACTCCATCAAGGATCTCAAAAGGACCAATGAATCTAGGGCTTAGCTTGCCCTTCTTCTGAAATCTCATCACGCCCTTCATGGGCGACACCCGAAGCAATACTCGCTCTCCGATCATGAATGCCACATCGCGAACCTTACGGTCGGTATAACTCTTTGTCCTTGACTGAGTTGTATGAAGCCTATCCTGAATGATCTTAACCTTATCCAAGGCATCCTGTACTAGATCTGTACCCAACAACCGAGCCTCTCCCGGCTCAAACGATCCAATCGGCGATCGACACCGCCTACCATATAAAGCCTTATAGGGAGCCATCTGGATGCTCGACTGGTAACTGTTGTTGTAGGCAAACTCTGCTAATGGCAAGAACCGATCCCACGAACCTCCAAAGTCAATAACACATGCTCGGAGCATATCCTCCAAAATGAATAGTACGCTCGGACTGTCCGTCCGTCTGAGGATGAAATGTTGTGCTCAACTCGACCCATGTGCCCAACTCACGATGAACTGCTTTCTAGAAATATGAGGTAAACTACGTACCTCGGTCAGAAATGATAGACACGGGCACACCATGGAGACGAACGATCTCACGGATATAAATCTCTGCCAACCGCTCAGAAGAATAGGAAACTACCACAGGAATGAAATGAGCTGACTTAGTCAGCCTATCCACAATAACCCACACTACGTTAAACTTCCTCTAAGTCCGTGGGAGTCCAACAACGAAGTCCATAGTGATACGCTCCCACTTCCACTCAGGAATCTCAATCTTCTGGAACAAACCACCAGGTCTCTGATGCTCGTACTTTACCTGCTGACAATTCAAACACCGAGCTACATACGCAACAATATCCTTCTTCATCCTCCTCCACCAATAATGCTGCCGCAAGTCCTGATCCATCTTAGCGGCGCCTGGATGAATAGAATACCAGGAACTATGGACCTCCTCTGGAATCAACTCACGAAGTCCATCCACATTAGGCACACAAATATGACCCTGCATCCTCAAAACTCCATCATCTCCGACTGTAACCTGCTTGGCAACCCCGTGCCGCACCGTGTCCCTAAGGACAAACAAATGAGGATCATCATACTGCCGATCTCAGATACGCTCAAATAATGAAGAACGAGCAACTGTGCAAGCTAGCACACGACGGGGCTCAGAAACATCCAACCTCACGAACTGATTGGCTAACACCTGAACATCCAAAGCAAGCGCTCTCGCACCGACCGGAATATACGCAAGACTGCCCATACTGGCTGACTTCCTACTCAAAGCATCAGCCACTACATTGGCCTTCCCCGGATGATACAAGATGGTGATATCATAGTCTTTCAATAGCTCCAACCACCTCCTCTGCCTCAAATTTAGCTCCTTCTGCTTGAACAAGTATTGCAAACTCTTGTGATCCGTGAACACCTCACATGACACACCATATAAGTAATTCCTCCAAATCTTCAGCGCGTGAGCAATGGTTGCTAGCTCCAAATCATGAACTGGAAAATTCTTCTCGTGGATCTTCAACTGTCACGAAGCATATGCTATAACATTGCCATTCTGCATCAACACCGCACCAAGTCCAATACGAGATGCGTCACAATATACTGTATATGGCCCTGAACCTGTAGGCAATACCAACAATGGCACCGTAGTCAAAGTTGTCTTGAGCCTCTGAAAGCTCTCCTCACACTCGTCCGACCACCTGAACAAGGCACCCTTCTGGGTCAACCTGGTCATCGGGGCTGTAATAGATGAAAACCCCTCCACAAACCGACGGTAATAGCCCGCCAAACCCAAGAAACTCTGAATCTGTGTAGCTGATGTGGGTCTAGGCCAGTCCTTGACTGCCGCAATCTTCTTAGGATCCACCTGAAATACCCTCTACTGATACAACATGACCCAAGAATGCAACCGAACTCAACCAAAACTCACACTTCGAAAACTTAGCATATAACTGATTGTCCCTCAAAGTCTGGAGAACGACTCGAAGATGCTGCTCATGCTCCTCCCGGATGCGGGAATAGATTAAAATATCATCAATGAAGACAATCACGAAGGAATCCAAGTCGGGCTTGAACACTCGGTTCATCAAATCCATGAAAGATGCTGGGGCATTTGTCAACCCAAATGACATCACTAAGAACTCATAATGTCTGTACCGAGTGCGAAAAGCTGTCTTAGGGACATCGGATGCCCTAATCCTCAATTGATGGTAGCCGGATCTTAAATCAATCTTCGAAAACACTTTGGCACCCTGAAGCTAATCAAACAAATTATCAATCCTCGGCAATGGATACTTATTCTTGATGGTGACCTTGTTCAACTGTCGATAATCTATACACATCCTCATCGACCCATCCTTCTTCTTGACGAACAACAACGGCGCACCCCAAGGCGAGACACTAGGCCTAATAAAGCCTTTATCAAGCAAGTCCTGCAACTGTTCTTTCAATTCTTTCAACTCTGGAGGGGCCATACGATATGACGGGATAGAAATGGGCTGAGTGCCCGGAGCCAAATCAATGCAAAAGTCAATGTCCCTGTCGGGTGGCATCCCTGGCAGGTCTGAAGGGAATACCTCTGGAAACTCACGAACAACGGGCACAGAATCCATAGAAGGAACCTCAGCACTAGAATCACGAACATACGCCAAATAGGCCAAACACCCTTTTTCAACCATACGCCGAGCCATTATATAAGAAACAACCCTACTGACAGAATTATTGGGAGTCCCTCTCCACTCCAATCGAGGAAAACCCGGCAAGGCTAAGGTCACGGTCTTGGCGTGACAGTACAATACAGCATGATAAGGGGATAACCAATCCATCCTCAAAATGACATCAAAGTCTACCATATCGAGAAGTAGGAGATCCACACGGGTCTCAAGACCCCCAATAATAACCACACACGAGCGATAGACTCGATCTACCATAATAGAATCACCTACCGGTATAGACATATATACAGGAGCACTCAAAGAGTCACGAGGAATAACCAAATAAGGGGTAAAATAAGATGACACATAGGAATATGTAGACCCCGGATCAAATAGAACTGAAGCATCTCTACTGCAAACTGAAACCGTACCTGTGACAACTGCATCGGAGGCCTCAGTCTCAAGTCTGGCTGAAATAGCATAACATCGGGGCTAGGCCCCACCACTCTGAACTACATCTCGAGGACGGCCTCCTGCTGGCTGGCCTCCACCTCTAGCCGCCTGACCTGCACCTCTAACGACCTGACCTGCACCTCTAACGGCCTGACCTCCACCTCTAACTCCTCGACCCCTACCTCTAGCTGGCTGAGCGGGCGGTGGAACACTCGGTGCCTGAACCATGGCACGGGAACCCTGATGTTGAGAGCTGCTCGGTGCTCGAGGGTAAATCTAGCAATATGCCTCGTATCGCCACAAGTATAACATGCCCTCAGCTGCTGGGACTGCTGACCCTGAAACTGGCCTTGACGGCCTGAGTAACCACCCTGAAAACTCTAGAACGGCGGTGCACTGATAGGAGCTGGTGGTGCACTGTAGGGCAACTGATCAGAATACTGCATATGAGAACCACGGCCACCTGGAGCACCATGAGAAGCCTGAAGTGCTGAATGAAATGGCCTGGGAGGATGGCCCCTACCAAAATAATCCCTGCCTCCAGACGAGGCACCACTGAATCTGCCCAAATGACGAGGCCTCTTGTCAGACCCCTGACCACTCCCCTGCAATAGAACCATCTCAACTCGCCGGGCCACATTGGCCGCATCCTCAAAAGAAATCTCGCTCCCTGTCTCCTTAGCCATCTGCAATCGAATCGGCTGAGCGAGTCCCTCAATGAACCTCCTCACCCTCTCTCTCTCGGTAGGAAGTATAATAAGAGCATGACAGGCCAAGGCAACAAAATTGGTCTCGTACTGAGTGACGGTCATAGAACCCTGCTGGAGATGCTCAAACTGCCTCCTATAGTCCTCCCTCTGAGTGATAGGAAGAAACTTCTCCAGAAACAACTGAGAAAACTGATCCCAAGTCAAAGCCGGTGACCCAGCTGGTCTAGCCAAACAAAAATCTCTCCACCAAGTCTTGGCGGAACCTGAAAAACAAAAAGCAGCGAAGTCGACCCCATTGGTCTCCACTATCCCCATGTCCGAAGAACCTCGTGACAGCTGTCCAAATAGTCCTGGGGATCCTTTGAAGATGTACCACCATAAGTAGTAGTGAAGAGCTTGGTGAACCTGTCCAACCTCCACAAAGCATCAACAGACATAGCTGCTCCATCATCGGTCTGAGCCACAACACCTGGCTGAACTACCCCAACTGGCTGAGCTGCTGGAGTCTGAAACTGGGGAGCCATCTGCTCCGGAGTGCAAGTAGTGGGAGTCTGTGCTCCTCCCCCAGCCTGAGAGACGGTTGGTGCTACATGAAGTAAGCCTTACTGGGTGACACTCTCCATAAGGCCCACTAGATGGACCAGAGCATCTTGGAGTACCAGGGTAGCGATGAACCCCTCTGGGACCTGAGCTGGCCCTGCTGGAACGGTCTGGGCTGGAGCCTCCTCCTCAAACTGTACCTGAGGCTCCGCCGCTGGTGCTGCTGCTCTGGGCTGAGCCCTGCCCCTGCCTCGACCTCTAGCACGGCCTCGGCCTCGTCCTCTGCCCCGCATAGGAGCTGCCGCTGGAGGCTCGGGCTGCTGATCAGCGGATGAAGAAGCACGTGTTCTCTCCATCTCCAAAAGAATAGAGTAGAAGTTCAATTAGCATTGAGAAGTCAAATCGCATGACAGAGAAGAATAGATGTGAAGTTATTCCTAAACTCTATAGCCTCTGGGGATAAGCACAGACGTCTCCGTACCGATCTCTCAGACTCTGCCTAGCTTGTTCGTGAATTGTGAGACCTAAGCAACCTAGAGCTCTGATACCAACTTGTCACGACCCGGATTTCCCACCCTCGAGAGTCGTGATGGTGCCTACTCGTGAAAGCTAGGCAAGCCAACTATTATGATTTTAACACAATAACAATCAACCCAAAACAGATAAAAACGGTAACTAAAACTAAGCAGATATAAAACGCGGAAGAGTTATACCAAATTCAAATAAACCAATACATGTCTACCCACAGATCTGGTGTCACAAATTCACGAACGACTAAGATTTTTACTACAACCACAAGTCTGGAAAGAAGAATATAACTATTCTCGGAATGAAAGAGACAGCAGAAAAATAAAATAGGGAAGGGGACTTTAGGCTTTGCGGACGCCAACAGATCTACCTTGGTCTCCCTAGACTGGATGCAGCTACCTCAACTACTCATCGGGTCCGTTACCGAAATCTGCACAAAAGAGTGCAGAGTGTAGCATTAGTACAACCGACCCCATGTACTGAGTAAATATCGAGCCTAACCTCGGCGAAGTAGTGACGAGGCTAGGACACGACAACCATATAAACTTGTGCAGTTAAGTCATATACAAACAGAATCATAATAACAGGAATCAACAGAATAAGATGGGAAGGGGACATGCTGCGGGGAATATAAGATTCTAACAATAAACCAATAAAGAAGCATCAATAGGGAACCATAATGAACATCATATCTATATTAACATGAATAATGAAATGGTAACACGTGCACGGCATCACCCTTCGTGATTTTACTCTCGTCCTCACCATATGAAACAACAGAAACGGCACGGCATCACCCTTCGTGCATTACCTCACATTATCATGGCACGGCATCATCCTTCGTGCTTTATTCCTCACAATATCGGCACGGCATCACCCTTCGTGCATTAACACTCAAAGCATGGCACGACATCACCCTTCGTGCATTAACACTCATAATATCGGCACGACATCACCCTTCGTACATTAACACTCATAATATCGGCACAACATCACCCTTCGTGCATTACACTCTCTCACAACATCATGCACGGCATCACCCTTCGTGTTTTACACTCTTCCTCACCCAAACAATAGAAACAGCAACAATAACCTCCCGGCAAGGGAATCAACAACATTAACAATAATGTCCTGGCAAGGGAATCAATAATATCAACAATAACATCCTGACAAGGGATTCAGCTATAACTAATCTCGTTTTCAACAATTACTTTACAAGATGAAACTCAACTTGAGCCAATGCTCAACATTAGTCAATTACCAAGAAACTTTCATAAGCTTTGTTCAACATTAATAATCATCAATTTGAGCATGATCGATACATAATAGAGTCACAACAATCATGGAATAAGACTCACGGGCATGCTTGACACCAACGTATACATACTCGTCCCCACACCTATACGTCGTACTCGATACTAACACATAGCAAATAAGACCACAACTCCTATTCCCTCAAGCTAAGGTTAGGCCAAACACTTACCTCAATTCCACAGACAAAAATCAAGCCTCAACTACCGCTTTACCTCTCGGTTCCACTTCAAATCCGCTTGTATCTAGCCATAATTTACTTAATAACATAATAAATGCTAAATAAACCAATTCTAATGCATGAAAATAGATTTCCCAATGTTTTCCCCAAAAAGTCAAAAATCGACCCCGGGCCCGCTTGGTCAAAACCCGAAGTTCGAACCAAAACTCGGTCACCCATTCACTCACGAACTCAAATATGCAATTAGTTTTGAAATCGGATCTCAAATTGAGGTCCAAATCCCCAAAATTTGAAAATCCTAACTTCTACACAGAAACACCCAATTTCCCATGAAAACCTTAGATTTTGAAGTGAAATCATGTAAAAAGATGTTATAGATTGAAGAAAATAAGTTAGAAATCATTTACCTATGATTTGGGGAAGAACTCTATTCAAGAAAATCGCCTACGGGAGTTTAGGGTTTGAAAAATTGTAAAAGTGAAGAAGAACCCCATCAAAAATCCCACTTATCAAGTGCAGATGTCGCAATTGCGACCAGGGGTTCGCAATTGCGAACCCTTTAGAATCCTGCTACCTTCGCATTTGCGAAGACTATGTCGCATTTCCGACAGAGGGCCATCGCAATTCCCAGCCCAGGCTTCGCATTTGCGATGAGGGCCTGCCCAAGCTGGGTTCGCAATTGCGACACTTGGGTCGCATTTCCCAAACCTGAGCACTTCGCATTTGCGAAGCCTGATCTCGCAATTGTGAGATCAGAGGCCTGTTACACAGCTGCAACATACCAGCAATCTCTCTAAGTCCAAATTCACTCCGTGGCCTATCCAAAGCTCACCCGAGCCCTCGAGGCTCCAAACCAAAATGCACGCAAGTCTAAGAACATCATACGGACTTGCTCGTGCGATCAAATAATCAAAATAACATCAACAACTACGAATTTAACCTCAAATTCATGAAATTCCTTAAGAACATTGAAATTTCCATTTTCTCAACTAAAGGTCCGATTTATACCAAACCAATTCCGATTCTTACCAAATTTCACAGATTCAACTTAATTATTATTTTAAACCTGTACCGGACTTCAGAACCAACATACGGGCCTGATACCATCAAGAACACACATCATTTCATTTCAAAAAGCCTTTATATTTTCCAGCAAACAATTTTCTTTAAAAATTCTTTTCTCGGGCTTGGGACCTCGGAATTCGATTTCGGGCATACGCCCAAGTCCCATATTTTACGACGGACCCTACGGGACCGTCAAATCACGGGTCCGAGTGCGTTTACCAAGAATGTTGACCAAAGTCAACTTTAACCCATTTTAAAGGCCAAATTCATTATTTTTCTAAAATTTCACATAAAAGCTTTTCGGAAACGCGCCCAAACTGCGCACGCAAATCGAGGTGAGACAAAAAGAGGTTTTCAAGGCCTCGGGACGCAGATTTGACTTCTAAAACAAAAGATGACCTTTAGGGTCATCACAAGTTTGATAAGTATTTATCCACTAATTTTTTGGTGAAGCCTATAAGGATTGAGTAGTTGTTGTCTTGTTAACTTGAATTTGAACTGTTAGTACTATATTTTTGGACTTGTTAATTTTAAGGTGAAATTGCTACTACTTTGTATTATTATTAATGTATTTGGAAAATTGTTGTTGAAGAATTAATACTATTCCAGTTGTGGCCACTGGACAGAACACAGAAATGGGTAGTATACTATATGTGAATTCTTCTCTTTTTTGCTTATCTTCAGTGAATTGTCTTCTCTTTTTTGCTTAAATCTAGATTGAATTATCTTACCGGGTAAAATGATAACCGAACCAATAATGATCGATAACCGATTAGCCGACACCCGATAAATGATATCTTATCGGTTCGATTATCGGTTTATCAAATTTGTAAACCGATAACTGATATATTAAACCGATAATATCATAAGAGAACCGAACCAACCGATGCATACCCCTACCTAAGACGGACCACCGGTTATACTCAAATCGACACCTAGCCATGAGTCCACCTTAATCACAATGGAAAGGTCACCAGCCAATCTTCCCAACTCTGCGATACCAACCAAACATATGAACCCGCCTCATACCATAATTGAACGATTAGAAGATTTAACATTGCATCTGCTTCTAAGGCTAGACAACACATCGCGATGATAATCAAGCATCCATAGCTCGTCCATCTGCAGTATCAGCAATCGTCGGCACATAGCAGATACTGAGTGCACAACATCACATATGAGCGACCGAGAAGAGTCAAAGTCGTAGATTTCACCCTTCGTTCTTTTACTCTCAAATGATATGGTAAGACGTCACCCTTCATGCTTTTACTCTCAATAATGTGGCACGTCATCACCCTTCGTGCTTTTACTCTCAATAATGCGACACGGCATTACCCTTCGTGCTTTACACTCTTCCTTACCAAGCATATCTATATCATTGACAAACAAGGCAGGAAGCATAAATGACATCAAAGAGAGTGTTTTAACGGATATTCCAAACAAATCCCAATCATAACCTTCCAAGTCAACAATGATTCAACAACCCTCAAGAACCGTATAATTCAAATACATCCACAAATCTCCCAAATGATCCACAACACAATTATAGAGTCTAGTATCTCAAGAATATCGGCCGTAGTAATGTCGTAATGATTTCGCATAGATGATTGAATTAGACACATCAATGTATTCTCAGAACTTCCGTCAATTTTGATCAAGTTATAATAAGCTAAGTCTTGATTTCTATCATTTAATATTATGTTCTTAGTATCTAAGATTCAAGTAAGGCATGAAGCAGGAGGTCACGAAATTCTACAAACATAAATGTAACATAATCCACCCCCCGAGCAAGATTAACCCTGGCACATACATATACGCTCGTCACCTCATATATGTATCACCCCCCTCCCCATGTGGCAAATAATGACAAATAGGAGGAAAATTCCCTCAACAAAGTTAGGCAAAACACTTACCTCAATTCGGCTAACTCAACACTCGATTTAGCCTTTTTCCTTTACAAATTCACCTTCTCCCGGCTCAATCTAACCAACGACGACTTGAAAATATCACACAATGCAAGAGAAAATATTTTCAATCAATAAAGCTGTAATTTTTATTAGATTTCTAAAAAGTCAACAAAAGTCAAACCCCGGGCCCGCCCGGTCAAAACTCGGGTCCAAGGGTAGGTCTTCGCTACCCATAGCGTCACGAGTCCAAATACGTGTTTTGTTTTAAAAATGACTCTCAAATCCCAAATTTTCATTTTTCAAAACTTCGATAAAATCCCCAAATTTTTCAATGGATTTCTCATGAATTTTGATGTTAAATCTTGTATAAAATCATGAAATACAGCTGGAAATTGATTAGAGGCACTTACCCAACGATTTGGTATGAAAATCCCTTCACAAAATCGCCTCTAATAGAAGCTAGGGTTCATAATATTTGAAAATGAAGATAAGTCTGGGAATTCTCAGCACTTAACAGGCCGCAGATGTTGCATTCGTGCCATGGGGTTTGCATATGCGAACAACTTATCGCAAATGCAAAGATTTGGAATCTCTACTGCCTTCGCAAATGCGAGCACTGGTCCTTCGCAAAAGCGGAAAATTCTTCGCAATTGTGAATCTTTCTCCTATAGCCCAGCTTCGCAATTGCGAGGCTGCCTTCGCAAATGCGATTGCCGCATTTGCGACTAAAACATCGCAAATGCGACAAAACCAGAACCAGCACTCAAGAATTATGAAAAATCATTCCGAAACTCATTCGAAACTCACTCGAGCCCTCGGGGCTCTAAACCAAATATGCACACAAGTATAACGATATCATACGAACTCACTCGTGCAATCAAAACATTAAAATAACCTCTAAAACCATGAATTGGACACGAAAATGCATGAAGATTAACTTAAACTTCAAGAACTTCTAGACTTGCAACCGAGCGTCCGAACCATATCAAATCAACTCCGAATGGCGCCAAATTTTGCAGACAAGTTCTTTATGACAAAAAGAACCTACTCGAAGCTTCAAATCACACATAACAACCTCAAAATGACGAATCACACCTCAAGTCAAAATCAATGAACTTTGAAACTTCAACTTCTACAACCGATGTCAAAACCTATCAAATCACCTCCGATTGACCTCAAATTTTGCACACAAGTCATATTTTCCATTACGGACCTATTCCAGCTTTCAAAATTGTAATCCAACCCCGATATCAAAAATTCCATTCCTGGTCAAACTTCCCAAAAATCCAAGTTTCGCCGATTCAAGACTAATTCGACTACGGACCTCTAAATTACAATTCGGACGTGCTCCTAAGTCCAAAATCACCAAACGGAGCTAACAGAACTGAGGAAACTCCATTCTGAGGTCAAATGCTAAAAAGTCAAACTTGGTCAATTCTTCCAACTTAGAACTTAAATCTTGAAGTTCATTCTTCCAAATCGATTCCATATAACGTAAAAACCAACACCGACGATTTATGCAAGTCATAATACATCATATGGAGATACTCAAGCTCTCAAATCACCGAGTGAAGCGCAGATACTCAAAACGACCAGTCGGATCGTTATACCAGCCATTACTATAAAAGTTATTGAACATTAATAATATCGGAGCATGCCTCTCCATGAGAGTAATTAAGGTGTAATAAAATATTTATTGCGTTCCAAGTGGTTTTGTTATTGTTATTGACCTTGTTAAGGTTATTGCCTAAATGGTATTGTTGAACATTTAGTTAAAGTGCAAAGTAAAGGGGATTTTTTTTAATAGTTCTTATGTTTGAAAAAGTAGGAGCTTTAGATCCATGCATATATTATCATGCAAACACACTTAACATTCCATTATTAGTTCTTTTAGCAAACTAAATTTATTTTAAAATATTTCATATTATAAAAATCAAGAGAAAATTTTATCATATTTTTTCAAGTATGTCCTTACTTTTCTAATTAATGAAGTATTGATTAAGTGAGAGGTTTAGGAGAGATGAAGGATAATTCACATAAATACTCTTATGATCAAAGTTATAAATATTTCTCCTAAGAATGTGCAAAAACTTTAAAAGACAAACAATATGGATCAGAGGGAATTTCATATACTCTCTCAATGCATTTTATATGTATTTTTCTTCCTTTTTTTTTGGTTGGGTTAAAGGGTGCATTTCAAACATTCATTATAAGTTCTACCTGTTTGGGTAGAGCATAATAGCATTGTTGCTAGGGGTATACTAATTCCCCCTCGCTATGAGCATAGTTAGAACTATCACAATCCAAAACTTATCTTGAGAAAGAAGTTCCTGCGATGTCTGCCTAAAAAATATGTGTAGCAAACACAGGAGGAACTGCTGTTACAAAAAGATTATCAAAAAAATCCTTTTTGGCACCCTCCTTTGCTAGTATGTCAGAAACTTTGTTCGTCTCCCTGTAGCTATGTTTCACCACCACGTCTCCTAGTCATTGGACAATTGACCTGCATTCAAAGATAAGTGAGTCAAAAACAAGGTTTCCGTTGTTAAGCATTCTAATTACCTCTGTGGAGTCTGTGTTGATTTCTAGAGGCGTTAACTGCCTTTCTTCAGCAATTTGCAATCCTCTCAGCACTGTCAGTAGCTCTGCATGTGTTGGTAGTGTGTTGTATACTTCCCATGAAGCCTAGCACCCATTTCCCGCTTGCATTTCTGAAGACTCCTCCCACTCCTCCCTTTCCCGGGTTCCCAACTGCAGCCCCGTCCGTGTTGAGTTTATATGTGTTGTTTAGAGGGGGTGTCCATTTGACCCAGATAGTTTTCTCCTTTGTGGGTGTTCTGTCCACCAATATGGTGATATATTCAGTTGCTTTTGCCGAAGCAGCTTTTGTATTAACGATATCTTTCCTATTGTTGAATATGTTATTGTTTCTGGTAAGCCAAATCTGCCAAAAGCAGAAAGGGAGTAGGTCTTCCCAATTGATGACATTGTTGAATGGTCTCTTTTTTAGGGAGGCCCATGTGATGGGCCAATCCCAACTAGTGAAAGAGATGATCTGGCTTGGAGTTGGATTGCTACTTTCTGAGACTAGGTTTCCCTAGAATAATTTTGTGTTGGGGCAATCGAAGAAGATGTGAGCAGATGTCTCAATCGCCTGATTAGTGAAGCAGCATTTAGGATCCAAATGTATCCCAATATGGTGAAGGAAAGCTCCAGTGGGGATCCTATAGTGGAAGAGGAGCCAAAAGAAAGATTTGATCTTGTTTGGTACTTTCAGTTTCTAGATCTAATAGTAATTATTACTTGTGTCTGCACAGTCTTGTTGGGCAAGGTTTTTCAAGAGGGAGTAGGCTGACTTTGAGGTGAAGATGCCATTGGTGGTGATTCCCCAGATCATTTTGTCCTCTTTTATAGGATTGGATGGTATGAATGTGTTTAGAATGGTGTTTTTAATACTGGGGGGAATGCTTAGGGAAATGGTAGAGATATCCCAATTCGCACTGTTATGGACTGATGCCACTGTAGTGGAAAGATCCTCTTGTGTAAGAGGGCCTTCGATCATAGATCTGATCGAAGGGTGATTTGGGATCCAAGGGTTGTTGATGAAGCTGACTCTGTTCCCTAAGTGGACAACCCATCTTTTGGCTTGTATGCATGTTTCCCACCCTTTGAGGATGCATTGCCAGGTGCTTGATTTTGATTTTTTTGGAGGGTGCCTCCAGTTATAGTGCTTGGCAATGAGTGTTTTTTCCTAGAGGGAGGATGGGTTCTGGTAGAGCCTCCATGCTAATCCTTAATGGATGGCTTTGTTTTTCAGATCTGCTTTTTGGATTCCTAGGCCTGCCTGTGCCTTAGGCTTTGTGATTGTATCCCAAGAAACAAGATGCATCTTTTATTTGATTGGGGTGGTACCCTAGATGAAATTCCTTTGCATTCAATCAATCTCTTTGGATATTTTGGAGGGGAGTTTGATGTATCGCATGACATGGTTAGGGAAAGTGTTTAGTGAGGCTTTTGCTGGAGTAGTCCTCCCAGGAATATTTAGCATGTTTGTTTTCCACCCAGCCAATTTTGTGTGTAGGTTGTGTATGATGATTGGAAATCATTGTGGGTGGGCCTCTTGTGGAAAATAGGGAACCCTAGGTATTTGCCTGTCAGGATCCTAAACCCGGACCCGGTCGTGATGGCGCCTCTCGTGAAGACAAGGCCAGTCGACACACTCCCACTTCATTCTTAAGCAATTAAATAATAGAACTAAGTCTAAATCATAATAATAGATCCCAAAATAAGGTAGATAATACTATTGCGGAATAGACATAGCCCGACATCGGGGTGTCACAAGTCACGAGTATCTACTAAGGTCTAGATACAACGGAAAATTCTAAAAATGCACTAAATACAGTCTAATGGAATCAGGAGGGAGAAAAGCAGTGTTGCGGAGGTCGGGCAGATACCTTGCTAAACTCCGATGACTCTGCTTTTGAACAACCAATACCCGCTACCGGGTTCAAAAATACCTGAATCTGCACACAATGTGCAGGGAGTAAAGTGAGTACTTCCAACTCAGTGAGTAATAAAAATAAATGAAGACTGAGCGATATAAAATCACGTTAAACACAACATTAAGCTATAAGAGGCATAACAAAATCAGTAAATATAATTAAGCAATGAAATCTTATAAACACCTTTTAACAGTCAAACAATATACAGGAAAGACAACTAAAAAAGGTAAACACATAAGAATTGCCCCTAAGGCACAATAACAATAGAATCAGCCCCTCGGGCAATATCACAGAACAATACCAGCCCCTCGGGCTATATCTCATATCACAATGGGTACCCGCGCTCACTAGGGGTGTGCAGACTCCAAGAGGGGCCCCTTACGGCCCAAGCGCAATATCAAGCCATCTTGTGGCATCATAAACAGGCTCTCGGCCTCATATCAATATCAAGCCACCTCGTGGGGCACAATCTCAGGCCTTCGGCCTCATTATCATAATTAGTGTACCACTGTTGCGGCGTGCAGCCCGACCCAAAAGTATCCTCACAATACAGGCCCTCGGCCTTACTCAGTCAGAATCTCATAAGCCCTTCGGGCAATAGTAAAAATATGCAGCTCAGCTCAAAATATCAATAAAACATCATTTAAGGTTTCTAAAACAGATTAACATAGCTGAGTTTTGAAAATAGTGAAAATATAGCATGACTGAGCACCAGTATGAAATTAATCAGTGAAGAAAATATCATTTAAAATCCCCTAAGGGTTCAAACAGTCGGCACGAAGCCCAAATATGGCATTTAGCCCAAAATATAATGATATCAAACAATTAGCTATTGAATACACAGTAAAATAGTCATACGGGATGGACCAAGTCACAATCCCCAACGGTGCATGACCCCACGCTCGTCATCTAGCATGTGTCTCACCTCAACATAGCCGAACGCTGTGAAATTCCGGGGTTTCATACCCTCAGGGCAGCATTTAAAATCATTACTCACCTCGAACTAGCCCGAAAAGCTACTCTGCAACACGCTTGCCTCTCGAACCAACTTTCGAGTGCTCCAAATCTACCAAGTTCAGATTTTTATCATCAAATTATGCTAAACAAATGAATTCCAATTGAAAAATATCGATTTTAAGCACAAAACCCGAAATCAGTCAAAACCCGACCCCCGGACCTGCGTCCCGGAACTGGACAAACTTTATACCAAAACGTTCTTCATCATCTCACGAATCCGTACATATAAAGAACTCGAAAATCGGAGTTTGTTTGACCCCTCAAATCATCCCTAGAAGGCCTCATAATCTCATGCACTAACTCCACCTTTTTCTACTGATTTTCATGAATTAAACACTGATATTTTGTTCCTTAATCACAAATAATAGAGTTTTAGGGTCCTAAATCTTTACCTCAATGAAGAATAATGATTTCCTCTCTTCAAAATCGCCTCAAAGCTCTTTTCCCGTTCAAAAATGGTGGAAGTTAGGTTCAAAGTCGCGGAATAGCCTTTTTAAAACATTCTGCCCAGGCCTTAAAATCCTTCTTCGCGAACGCGGTCAAAGCCTCGCGTTCGCGAAGAACAAAATACCATTGACCAAAATTTCTCTTACGCGAATGCGACCACCCCATCGCGAACGCGATGCTTCTGCCGCTCGAACCTTCGCGAACGCGTTCACCCCATCGCGAACGCGATGCACTATGACCCAGCCCTTCGCAAACGCGGGACCTCCCTTGCGAACGCGAAGGCCAAATCTTCCGCTTCACACCTTAGCCCTTCGCGAACGCGAAGGTGAAAAACCTACAACACCAACAGCAGAAATTCTGCAATTTTTCACAACATGAAATGGTCCGATTGACCACCCGAAACTCACCCGAGGCTCCCGGGACCTCAACCAAAAGCACTAACATATCCCATAACCTTATTCAAACTTATACCAATCTTCAAAACGCCTCAAACAACATCAAAACCACCAAAACACATCAAATTCAAGCCTACGGTTCTAAAATCTTCCGCATTCCGCTTTTGATCAAAAAGTATACCAAACCACGTCCGGATGACCTGAAATTTCGCATACACATCCCAAATGACATAACGAAGCTACTGCAACTTCCGGAATTCCATTCTGGCCCCTATATAAAAATCTCACCTATCAACCGGAAAACGCCAAAAACTCAATTTCGCCAATTCAAGCCTAAATCTACTCCGGACCTCCAAAGCACATTTCGATCATGCTCCTAGGTCCCAAATCACCTAACAGAGCTAACCAAATCATAAAAACTCCGATCCGAGATCATATACAAACAAGTCAAATCTTGGTCAAGCCTTTCAAATTTCAAGCTTCAAACTGAGAACTGATCTTTCAAATTTATTTCGATTATCCTGAAAACCAAAACCGATGATTTACATAAGTCATAGTACATTACACGGGGCTAGTCATGCCCGAGAACTAGCGAGCAAAGTGCAAAAGCTCAAAACGACCGGTCGGGTCGTTACATCCTCCCCCACTTAAACATGCGTTCGTCCTCGAAGTCACTATGCTCAAAATCGACCACCACGCGCAATTTGATTTCCAGAACCAAAGCAAATCATCATAACCACGGCAAAGCAGTCGATATAACATTACACAAACCCGAAAGGACACAACCGATATACCATCCGCCGAGCAATACCCAATACTCTTCCCGCTCGAATTCCACTGAGAGACCCCAATAACACCGCACCACATGTGCCTATACCCATCAAATTCCAATGCCTCACAACACGGAAAATTAACTCATAGATTGCCTCGGAACACTAACAGCTCAATAACAACCGAATCAACACATTCCTCGACAGTAGCAACTCGAAGTCAACCAAGCCGACTCAAGTTTGAACACACATCCACATTGGCCTGCCAATGAACCCCTTATCAAGGAATCCCTGAAGATGTTCCTTAAATTCCTTTAACTCCGCCTGTGCCATACGATACGGTGCCCGACACCAAATCAATACCGAAATCAGCAACCCTGTCAGGCGACATGCCCGGCAGCAGGAGACATATCCGAAAAACCCCTCATCACCGGAACTGAATCGATGGAAGAAGTCTCTGCCCCTGACACCCATCACGAAGGCCAAATAAGAAAGATAACCCTTCAGAACCATCCGCCGGGTCTTCAAAATGAAATCACCTTGCTGTGAACATAATCCGTCGAACCTCGCCACTCAAACCGTGGCATTCCCGGCATAGCTATCGTCGCCGCCTTAGCGCAACAGCCCAGCATAACACAACATTGAGACTACCAGTCTATACCCAATATCACATCCAAAATCTAACATACCAAGCGACAAAGATCCACTCGGGTCTCCAAACCCCCAATAGTTACCACACAAGACCGATACACGCGACCCACAACCACAACATAACCTGTTTATGAGAACTCCCAGTCTCCAACTCCATATAGCACACGAATCACCATATCTGATCCCAATTCCGCCGTCCGAACACATGTCACACCTCTAATACCCAACCTTCCACGAGGTATACTTCGAGGATTCTTCCGTGCCACCAAGCAAACTCTAATATCGGTTGTCGATCCAACAAGAGAGTGCTGCAATACTAATGAAGTATCATTAACTCAATCACATTGCCCTTTTTTTTAAGTGCATACCCTCATTAAGCTACACCATTTAGTAATATCTTTTCCCTAGTTATCTGGGGCTGCTCGTACTGCCTAAGAATTTTATGACCATCCTTTCAGAATTGAACCGTGACCTTACACATGCAAATCTCAGTCCTACACAACATACCACATATTATACCACCCTAGGATAACCATGAGAACTTCATATCAATTCCGAGCCACAACAACTACGTACTCAACTAGCCAAGATCCATTGATTCCATCTAGAAGGAAATCACTATACATTCCATGCTCCTCACGCTCGTAGAGAATATACATCTCTATCTGTGGTAGAAACCATCAAGAACTCTCTCAATTCCATTTGCACAAAACTAAACCGTCAAGACTGAATCCTTCTAATACAACCAAGCTACGCAAGCCACTAAAACCCAAGAGCATTACCGCGAAACACTTGCAGAAACTCATTACCTCATAAGCATCCAAAGAACTAATCATATCCTTACCATACCGATTCGGCCTACCACCAAGCTACCCCATCTATCCGAGTTTCCTTCTAATTTACCCTCAACTTGATACTCCCCCTTGCTATAACACCACAATTTCTCAACCCAGACTCACCACATGAGACCCAAGCATAAAACCACACCGTCTAAGGCTCATAAGCCGCTGAATAATCTCTTAAATATTCCCAAAAGGACCACATTCAAAATACCTACCCTGAAAGGACTTCCTGCGAATCCAAAGCCATTACCTTTACCTTCCTGATGTTGATATATAGAATCACATAATGATATAGAAATACCACGAGTCTTGACACCCTCCAATACAAACCTCAGTTCCTAGCCAAATATACTTCAATTATTACATGTAAAATCTTGAACCCATTAGAACCATTCTCAAGAGTCATCCACCCTAATCAATCCACAGTTAGACCGATTCAAACGGATCGGGCGACCAGTGCTCCAAAAGTACTCCAACACCGCAGAGTGTAACCTCACCTTAATGCAACCAAGCAATTTCCTGTTCTATGCACCGGGCATCCTTTACCAATCAACCCACGTCATTCCGTGATTCTCATACACCTATAAAGCATAACATAACCTTTATTGAAATTTCCTCTACTCGAGCCATCCTCGGTCTCAACCTCCGTAAGCCATAACCGATTCACCAGTACGCCTCCAACTGGAACCATCGTAGCACATAACCGTGCCATCAACTAATCAATAGCAGAATCCCCCACTTGGCTCGAAGCCATAGATCAAAACACACAATAACTTATAATGAACATACTCTATTACTGCCATAATACCATAGTGAGATTAAACTAAATCCCTCATAAGCTCGTGCAACACAGCCCATCTAGTACTTCAAATCTTCTGCAAATCTCGCATTCACCCTCGTAACATTCAAGCCCACTCTCTGAAGCGGTCAAAATGTAAATTGAAACACATATATTCACTGGTACAAGAGGTCTTCCAACAAACAACATAAGATGACACAGACTTCAGAACACTCCGCAGGAGATAACCCACCTGCTTCGCCTCAAACTAACATTTTTTATACCCTTCCACCGCCATAAACATTATGCAGTCACTTAATCTTCCTGAGTCTGAACTCATATCGCAACGTGAAATCTACCTCACTTCCCAACTAGGCAACCTGATAAGGTCCTTCAATCATGCCCACAACTCGGGCCATACATCAACTCACGATGGAAATCACGCACCGGATAGTTCTTACTACCTCGAAACAGACCCTTCTCGTCTTATTCAAATTATTTGAACACATCTCGCATACTCATCACGTAACTATCCAGTCATCACCTCCCTTAATAGGGACACAATCAAACATATAGATCCAAAAACACGCGTTCGTGCAATCAACAGCTCAGAGCTCAAGCTATAGGCAAAATCCAGCCTCAAGTCCTCCAGACTGGCCTAACATCAACACACAGAGATCACATCTCGCCCTTCGATCAGGGAATCACAAGCCATCGACGCATATCTGATACTGAGCGCTCATACTCGCACACGAACGTGTAGAAGGAATTCAAAGAGTTACATTTCAAGCCGAATCAAGGACGCACGATAAGAGTTCAAGAATGTGAAGTTTTTCCTAAAGGTTCTGCAGCCCCTCGAGGATAAATACAGACATCTCCGTACCGATACGCGAGACTCTACTAAACCTGCTCATGACTCGTGAGACCTATGTAACCTAGGCTCTGATACCAACTTGTCACGACCCTAAACTCGAACCCGGTCGTGATGGCACCTCTTGTGAAGACAAGGCCAGCCGACACACTCCCACTTCATTCTTAAGCAATTAAATAATAGAACTAAGTCTAAATCATAATAATAAATCCCAAAATAAGGTAGATAATACTATTGCGGAATAGACATAGCCCGGTATCGGGGTGTCACAAGTCACGAGCATCTACTAAGGTCTAGATACAACGGAAAATTCTGAAAATGCACTAAATACAGTCTAATGGAATCAGGAGGGAGAAAAGCAGTGCTGCTGACGTCGGGCAGATACCTTGCTAAACTCCGATGACTCTGCCTCTGAACAACCAATACCCGTTACCGGGTTCAGAAATACCTGAATCTGCACATAAGGTGCAGGGAGTAAAGTGAGTACTTCCAACTCAGTGAGCAATAAAAATAAATGAAGACTGAGCGATATAAAATCACGTTAAACATAACATAAGCTATAAGAGGCATAACAAAATCAGTAAATATAATTAACCAATGAAATCTCATAAACACCTTCTAACAGTCAAACAATATACAGGAAAGACAACTACAAAAGGTAAACACATAAGAACTTCCCCTCGGGCACAATAACAACAGAATCAGCCCCTCGGGTAATATCACAGAACAATACCGCCCCATCGGGCTATATCTCATATCACAATGGGCAACCGCACTCACTGGGGGTGTGCAGACTCCGGGAGGGGACCCTTACGGCCCAAGCGCAATATCAAGCCATCTCGTGGCATCATAAACAGGCTTTCGGCCTCATATCAATATCAAGCCACCTCGTGGCGTACAATCTCAAGCCCTTGGCCTCATTATCATAATTGGTGTATCACTGCTGCGGCGTGCAGCCCGACCCAAAAGTATCCTCACAATACAGGCCCTAGGTCTTAGTCAGTCAGAATCTCATAAGCCCTTTGGGCAATAGGAAAAATATGCAGCTCAGCTCAAAATATCTTTAAAACATCATTTAAGGTTTCTAAAACAGATTAACATAGCTGAGTTTTGAAAATAGTGAAAATATAGCATGACTGAGCACCAGTATGAAATCAATCAGTAAGGAAAATATCATTTAAAATCTCCTAAGGGTTCAAACAGTCGGCACGAAGCCCAAATATGGCATTTAGCCCAAAATATAATGATATCAAACAATTAGCTATTAAATACACAGTAAAATAGTCATACGGGATGGACTACGTCACAATCTCCAATGGTGCACGACCCCACGCTCGTCATCTAGCGTGTGTCTCACCTCAACATAGCCGAACGCTGCGAAATTCCGGGGTTTCATACCCTCAGGGCAGCATTTAAAATCATTACTCACCTCGAACTAGCCCGAAAAGCTACTCTGCAACACGCTTGCCTCTCGAACCAACTTCCGAGTGCTCCAAATCTACCAAGTTCAGATTTTTATCATCAAATTATGCTAAACGAATGAATTTCAATTGAAAAATATCGATTTTAAGCACAAAACCCGAAATCAGTCAAAACTTGACCCGCGTCCTGGAACTGGACAAACTTTATACCAAAACGTTCTTCATCATCTCACGAGTCCGTACATACAAAGAACTCGAAAATCGGAGTTCGTTTGACCCCTCAAATCATCCCTAGAAGGCCTTATAATCTCAAACCCTAACACCACCTTCTTCTACTGATTTTTTCATGAATTAAACACTGATATTTTGTTCCTTAATCACAAATAATCGAGTTTTAGGGTCCAAAATCCTTAACTCAATGAAGAACAATGATTTCCTCTCTTCAAAATCGCCTCAAAGCTCTTTTCCCGTTCAAACATGGTGGAAGTTAGGTTCAAAGTCATGGAATAGCCTTTTTAAAACATTCTGCCCAGGCCTTAAAATCCTTTTTCGCGAACACGGTCAAAGCCTCGCGTTCGCGAAGCAAAAAATACCATTGACCAAAATTTCTCTTACGCGAACGCGACCACCCCATCGCGAACGTGATGCTTCTGCCGCTTGAACCTTCGCGAACGCGTTCACCCCATCGCGAACGCGATGCACTATGACCCAGCCCTTCGCGAACGCGGGACCTCCCTTGCGAACGCGAAGGCCAAATCTTCCGCTTCACACCTTAACCCTTTGCGAATGCGTTACACGCATCGCGAACACGAAGGTCAAAAACTTGCAACACCAACATCAGAAATTCTGGAATTTTTCACAACATGAAATGGTCCGATTGACCACCCGAAACTCACCCGAGGCCCCCCGGGACCTCAACCAAAAGCACTAACATATCCCATAACCTTATTCAAACTTATACCAATTTTCAAAACACCTCAAACAACATCAAAACCACCAAAACACATCAAATTCAAGCCTACAATTCTAAAATCTTCCGCATTCCGCTTTTGATCAAAAAGTATACCAAACCACGTCCGGATGACCTGAAATTTTGCACACACATTGAAAATGACATAATGAAGCTACTGCAACTTTCGGAATTCTATTCCGACCCCTATATCAAAATCTCACCTATCAACCGGAAAATACCAAAAACTCAATTTCGCCAATTCAAGTCTAAATCTACTCCGGACCTCCAAAGCACATTTCGATCACGCTCATAAGTCCCAAATCACCTAACGGAGCTAACCAAATCATAAAAACTCTGATCCGAGATCATATACAAACAAGTCAAATCTTGGTCAAACCTTTCAAATTTGAAGCTTCAAACTGAGAACGGATCTTTCAAATTTATTCTGATTATCCTGAAAACCCAAACCAACGATTTACATAAGTCATAGTACATTACACGGGGCTAGTCATGCCCGAGAACTGGCGAGCAAAGTGCAAAAGCTCAAAACGACCGGTCGGGTCGTTACATTGCCAAAGCTGGATGTTGCCTGAATGGCAAGACTGTTGGAGATGGACTCCATGTGGTGGGGTTGGCAGTTAGCACTGAAAAAGACTCTAGACTTGATAAGATTGATCTTCTGACCTGAAGCCTGATTGAAGGAATTAAGGGTATTGAGGATTGTGGTACAGTTTTTCTGATTAGCTGTAGCAAACAGAGTTAGATCATCAGCAAAGAACAAATGGGATATCTTAGGACCAAATCTACTAATGCTAATGGGGGACCACTCTTTTTGTTGGACATTCCTCTCAATGGCCCTGGAGAGCCTTTCCATACATAGTATGAAGAGATAGGGTGACAAAGGATCACCCTGTCTGATGCCTCTGGTGGGCTTAAAGGATTTTGTCTGTTCCCCATTTACTAGGACAGAGATGGAGGATGAGCTAACACAAGACATAATGAGGTTGATGGTGGCAGTGGGAAAGTTGAAGGCATGGAGGGTTTCCTTAATGAAGGACCATTCTAATCTGTCAAAGGCATTTCCAGGTTGATCTTAAGGATCATGTGAGGTGATTTGCCTCTCATCTTTCCAAAGTGGGTGATATATTCTTGGACTATGATAGCATTATCAGATGCTCTGCTGTTGGAGAGGAAGCTTGCCTGACTAGGACCTATGATGTGGGACAGGTAAGGTTTAATTCTGTTTACTGGGATTTTGGTCACTATTTTGTAAACAGTGTTGCATAAACCTATCGCCCTGTAGTTTTAAATCATGGATGCCTGGGGACATTTTGGAATTAAACACAGGAGGGTCTCATTCATCGATGGGTGCATTGTTGCTGTTGAGAAGCAATTTTTGCAGAATTGAATGACATCCTTCCCCACTATGTCCCAGTATTTTTGGTAGAAGAAAGGATGCATGCCATGATGGCCTGGAGCTTTGAAGGGTTTAAAGGAGAAGATATCACTTCTGATTTCACTATCTCTGAGAGGCATGGCAGTGGTGGATTCTTAATGTTGGATGGTGAAGGCCTATGAGGGCTATGTGTGGTAGTGTGTATTGGTGATTGAGAGTGGGATGTGGAGTCGAGCTCTTGGAAGAACTTAGCTATTGATTCTTTGATTTCCAGGGGCTCATACTGCTAGTTTCTTGATTCATCTTTGAGGGAGAGAATTTTGTTTCTCCTTCTTCTGTTAAGAGTTGATGTGTGGAAGAATCTAGTGTTGGCATCACCATCAGAGAGCCAGTTGATTCTTGCTTTCAGCTTCCAGAAATCTTCCTCATTTTTCAGGACTGGGTCAAGTTCCTCAATAAGAGTGTTCTCTATATTTTGGAGGAAATTGCTAGAATGATAGCTAGGGAATTTTTGTATCCCAGCTATCCTAGCAACCAATTTTTTGTTGTTGTGTGGAATATGTTGCTAAAGGTGAGTTTGTTCCAATTGATTGCATTTTCTTTAAACCTAGTGGAGGAAGGAATTAGGGTGGAGTGGATTGGGAATGAGTCCCTGATGAGAGCTTGGAATGTTGGATGGCTGCACCACATGGATTCGAACCTAAAGGGCTTGACAGACACCACTTGTGTGCTATTTTTTAGTTTGACAAGCAAGGGATAGTGGTCAGAGTGGGCCCTAGCAAGGTGAGAACATTTTCCTCTGGGTATTCATTTACCCAAATGTTATTAGCAAAGCACCTATCAATTCTCTCTAGGATAAGGTAGGACCTATTCTTGTAACGCTTGCTGGACCAAGTGTACTTACTTCCTTTGAATCCTAGGTCTACTAATTTGCAATTTGTTTATACAATTCCAAAATAGGTTGCTCCTATTTGTGTTAATGTGGTTGCCCCAAATTTGTCTCTAGGTTTCAAGACTTCATTGAAGTCCCCACCCACAAACCAACTACCCTTAAAGTTTTTGGAAATATCGATCAAGTTATCCCAGAGGGTCTTTCTAACCTCTATATAATTACTAGCATAGATTGCAGAAAGTAACCAAGGGGGGTTTGATGGGAGTACCTTGGCCATTGCATGGATACCCTTGGTGTTACTGCTACTTCATCTACCTGAAGGAAGGACTCTTTCCACATAATGACTATACCTCCTGAATGGCCTACTGCTGGGAACTGAATATGCAGATCATAATGCAGTTCCTCTGCGAGCTTTTTATGGTCTGCCATCTTGGTTTCCAACAGCACTAGTATTGCAGGTTTGTGCATCTTCACCATTTCTGAGCAGTGTCTCCTGAACTCGGTATTGTTTTGCCCCCTAACATTCCATATGATGAAATTCATTGGGAGGGGGGGAGGGTTTGGTGGGAGGTTGCTCATCGATGCTCTGTCCCTTCCCTGGGTTGGCATCGCATCCTTTCCCCCTGGATGGAGATGGCTTGGTCCTCATCACTGGAGTTAGGGTCAGGAGTGGCTTCAGTACACCTTGGCTTTGATGGGAGGATATGATCAGTCCACATCTTGCTAGATTCTTCGGGCATAGTAGGATCAGAGTCTCGTTGTGGTCCACACTGAACTCCACCGCTCGTACTACTTCTAGCCATAGAGAGTCTATCCTCGATGGGCTGCACGTTGACAGCGTCTCCTTTCCCATGGGTGTTTCGTGGTTCATCAGAATCTCTAAGGCTTTGGATATCTCTTTCGAGATATTCTCCCGTGGCGGTGAGGGTTGCTTCTCTTGCGTTGAAGATGAAAGGTCCTGTTGTGGCCACTGTTGAAGGACTTTGAACTGCGGAGTCGCAAAAGGGTCTGTTACTGCCGGATCTGGGAAGAATGGAATGGTGTTGAAGATTTGATGCATCATGTTGTGGACTGAAAGTGGGTCGTTGGTCTGCTGCAGAGGGTTGAGGTTGCTCTATAGCACCATCGATTGCCATAGTTGAGCGCCAAACGTCGCCAAACCCTTGTTTAGCGCTTCTGTAGTGACTCTGGCTAAATGGGCCGGATTTTGGATGATAAGGGAGATTGGCTGGTTTCCCAGCTGAAAATTGTAGCACAGTGCCTGGCCATGGAGAGCAATCTCCAGCCAGGACGGCGGTGTGTGGTCCTGCGGTGGTGGGATGGAGGTCAGAATGATTGGGGGTTTGGGAGGGGATTCCATTTTTGGGTTTTTTCTGCTTAGCCTTTTTTGGACTACATTAATGAGGAGTTATTGGGGTAATCAAGGGTCTTGGCTGATGATGGAGGTGGATCGACACCTATGGTAGTTGCTTCATAACTGTGTCTAATACACAGGTTGTGGGATTACGGGAAAATCCGGTTGAGTTGATGGCTGTTATCAAATCAGTTGCAATTTTTGGATTTCTAAGATTTAGCTCTTGAGTTTCCATGGAAGGATTTAGCACATAGTGTGTTTTTAGGGGAGATGTAGAACAATAGGGATCATCATTTGGGTCTACTAGAGTGTTATTGGGTTTGGGGATGGTGTGGGGCTCTGTCTGGCTATTGGGTTTAAGAATGCAAAGAAAATTTTGATATCTAATGGTTTTAAATAAATTAAAGGTGTACATTATATATCAAAAATACTATTTAAATCTTATTGTTTTAATATGAGGCCGTTTGGACATAAGAAATTTTTTCCTTTTTTTTGAAATTTTTTCACTTTTTTTCGAAATGACTCTAGTTCATAAAATTTTTAATTTTCACTTGAAGATGCATTTTGAAATTTTTCGAAAATTTGAAAAACTCAAAAAAACTGTTTTTCAAAATTTTCACTCAGATCACTCACAAAACTTTAAAAACAACCCAAAATTTTATTCATGTCCAAACACAACTCTAATTTTCAAATACCATTTTTACTTGAAAACTTTTTTCACTATTTTTTGGAATTTTACGATTCTTATGCCCAAACGCCCACTATGTCATTTCTAATCATGACTATAAAAAAGCGTAATTAAGAATAAAATAAAAATATCATAATTAAAAACTTACTGAAATATGTGAATCTTGTTAAAATTAGGGGTGTTCATAAAAACCCGAAAAACCGAACCAAACCGAAAACCAAACCAAACCGCCGAAAAAATCGATACTTTTTGGTTTGGTTTGGTTTTTGTTTTGAATTTTAAAAACCGATCAAATTTGATTTGGTTTTGGTTTTAATCAAAAAAAAACCGAACCAAACCGACTATAGGATTAGCTATTTCAAATTTATTATTACACCTATATATATGTATATTGTTATACAAAGTTTCAAAAAATTATGGTAAATATTAATAGTTTGCACTTTTAATATAGTTCTTTACCTTTACATTCTAGTTTGATTGGTAGTTTTCTTTTGTTTAGTGTAAGAATCCATTTCGTGTTAAAAATAACATATTTTTAATTGAGTCCTTAAATTATTCATCACTATTTGATTCAATTATCATCAATATATTTTGGTAAATAATAGATTTCTCAAAGGGCAATTGATTTGATAGTGTTACATTGAAAATATGGTCGCCGGAATATGTGTTTGGTAGTGTCTGTCTTATATTTAAGAAAAACCGAAAATAACTGAAAAAACCGACATAAACCGAATCGAGAAAAACCGACTTAATTGGTTTGGTTTGGTTCTAATATTTGAAAAACCGACATACTTGGTTTGGTTTCTTTTTAGGGAAAAACCGATCCAAACCGAACCTGAACACCCCTAGTTAAAATATATGTAAACGGAAAACAAGACACATAAATTAAAATTGAGGGGTAGTAAACCCACCAGTCGTACCCGTATGATGCAAACCAAACGATTCCTACGAAGTAGGGTGAGGAGTAAAAATATCAAAGCTTTAAAAAGAGGAATCCAATTCTAAATGCAATGTTGTCCTTTGGTTGATATTTACTGGAAATGTAAGAAGTGGCCCTTTAAATCAAGTGTTAGGCCTATACAAGTGTACCGCTACCGCCGACTCATTCTCTCTACTAAAGGATCACTCAGTTAGAGCACACTGTATTCAGTATACTTAACCAAAAAAAAAAAAAAAAAAAAAAAACCATTTTGATACCACAACTAGCAGAATTCATTCATTGCTTAAACACTTGCTACTGCACTGTAACAAAAGAAGAAGAAGAAGAAGAGAGAAAAAGGTGAAAATCCCATATCCCTTTTCCCTTTTCACTGTCTTTGTTCTAACCAGATCTCTTTATCCACTTTCTAAGTTCTTTTAGGCTGTTCTTTCAAGTAATTACTACTTAGGCTGCTCTTCTTCTTAGACTACTTTTTTTTTGTGATTAGTTATTTTTGCTGGTATCTTGAATTTTTGTTTCTCTGGATTTTTTTGGTTCTTTACCTCTTGTTATTTTTGGTGGAAATCTGTTCATGAATGGAAAGCTTTTGTTCTGTGATTAATTCTTGTTGTTTCCTGTTTTAAACCAGTTATAATATGATGGGTAGCTGTTGATTTGGAGAAAAGTTGAGACCCTTTATGGTTCTTTCTTGCAATGGAGACACAGAATAATATATCAGAAACCCTAGAGGAGGGTTCTGTGGAGTGCAAGCCATTTCAAAATGAAAACCTAGATGGTAAAACCCTAGAAGAGGTTTCTGCTCTCTCTAGATTAAGTGAGAGTTGTGCTGGTTCTAAGTTGGTCACCGATATACCGTTGAGTGAATGTGTTGATGTGCTCAAGAAGTTAGCAAATGAGGGCGATAATGTTGAGTTAGAGGGAGTGGAGTTTGAGCAGAAGGTACTTGATGGACGTGATAACGCTGATTTGGAGGGAGTTAAGAGTGAGAAGAAGCTTGAAAATGTGGATGATTACAACGATTTAGAGGGAGTTGAGGTTGAGAAGAAGTTTGCAGATGGGGATGAAAATTATGCGGGAGTTGATTCTAAGGAGAAGCTAGTGGATGGGCAGGGCGGAGTTAAGAGTGAGAAGAATCTTGAAAATGTGGACAATTATAACGCTCTAGAGGGGGTTGAGCTCGAGAACAATTTCGGAGATGTAGATGATGCTATTGACTTAGAGGCTCTTGGCCTGGAGAATGAGGGTGTTGCTTTTGAGAATCTGATGGAAGGAGACACTTTGAAACATGAAACTCAGGCGTTGGGGTCGATAATTCCGGAGACTAACAAAACAAAAGATGGTGATGTACTGGGTGCTGAATTTAATGAGTCTCTGCTTAATGGGGGTGAGGAGGTTGATATGGTTGATGCTGCAGAAACAAATTCAAATGCGCATGCAAATGGTTCTCCGAGAGAGGTACAATTCTCTGGAGATGGTATTTCTCTGACCGTGGATGTATTTGGTCCATTGGATGGTTTTTACCCAGTCCATAATTTGGATGGACAAGTGCTGGGCGATAGCGGTTCAGATTCCATGGTTTCCATGAAAAATGACAGCCCTATGGCTGTCAATGGAAATGAAGCAGAAGTAGATGCCAGTGAAAATCAAGAACACAATTTTGCTATGGGTGACTTGGTATGGGTAAAACTCAAGACTGACTTGTGGTGGCCCGGAATGATTTGTGATCCATCTACATCGAAGGATGCTGGGAAGTGTGATAATAGGGGCTTTTTCTTTGTTAAGTATTTTGGCAACACTACTTCTGGTTTGTGCCAGCCGTTCCAGTTGAAGCCCTTTCTAGATTATTTTGAACACATGTCTCGCCAGAATAAGTCTAGAAGCTTTTATGGTGCAATAGAGAAGGCTTTAGGTGAGATTGGTAGGCGTGTAAAACAGAAGATGACCTGTTTTTGTTTTTCAAAAGAAAATCAAGTTGCTGCTCAAAATCTTTCAAAAGAAAAACATAGTGTTTTTTCGGCATCTCAATTTGAGCCTGCAAACCTTCTCAACTTCATTAGATTACGTGCTTTGGATCTATGTAGCCCAGGTAGTATTGAGTTTACAGTCAATGAGAGTTACCTATCAGCCTTTAACTGTTCAATGGGTCATAAGCAATTGCCTGTCTATAAACTCAGACCAACAAATATTGCCAAAGATATCAGTAATGGCCAGCTTTGTAGTGGTGATAGTGTCCTTAAGAGCTGTAAAAGTGATTCTGATGATCGTAAAACAACTGAGGTGGAGATGTCTGGCTCATTAGAATCTCCTAGAGGTATGGGGAGCATGATATCCTGTTCAGAAACTGCAAACGGAAGTGCTGGAGGAAAATCTGAAAAAGGATTTGAGTCGAGAGAACGGAAGAAGAGCAAGTACCTATCATATCCTTATGTGAACAGCTGGAGCCGTAAGAATTCACTTGGTCAGGAAGAAGATGAAACTGAAGATCATGAGGGAATTTCTCTTGGTGGAATAAAGAGCTCTTCTGGTCCATCTATGGTCGCCACTCCAATTGGTAAATGCAGTAACTCACTAAGGAAACCAAGAAAATCTGTTAATTTCAATGGCATTTGCCATAGCAATGTTGGGTTTGCCGCTGCTTCTTCAGCAGAAGTGCTCCAAGAGCTCCGTCTGACAGCTCTTGATTGCTTCTCTCCTAGTCAAAGTACGTTTTCCATTCCAATTAAGGAATTTTATTTAAGTTTTAGAATATTCAGAAATCCTGAAGTTGAAGTTCAGATGGATGATATAAATGAAGCGACTTTAGGGTGTCAGGAAACTTTCGAGTCTCCACTGGGTACAAATGTATCTGATAATCAAGTAAAAGAACACCTTCCTTCTAGTGCTTTCCCCAAGAAGAGAGGTAGAAAGAAAATTGAAGATATAAATGCAACTGCCCTTATTGGTTCTGTAGAGACGGGAGCCGATTCACTCAAAAAAGGAATAGTTGGCAGAAAGAAAAAGAAGACGGCAACTGCAGCTGTGGTTCATCATGAGATTGGGGTTTTGGGTGGACTACCAGACTTGAATGGAAATAATGCTGGCTTGTCAGTTGAAAATATGCAGGTTATAGGTCCTGCCCCTACTCAAGGTAAACTTGAACCTAAGAGGAGGAAGAGGAAGAAGGAAGAGTTGGTTTCTGAGATTGGTGTATTGGGTGGACTACCAGATTTGAATGGACAAGTCACCGATCCCAACTTGAAGGGAAAGGACTTTGCAGAATTGAGTTCAGTCACAGTTCAAGATAAACCCAAGCGTAAGAGGAGGAGAACCACTAAATCTGCCATCGGGATACCCAATCCTAATGGAGATCATAATACCCTTCTGCTTAACTTTGGATTGGGTTCCTCAGTGCCTTCTAAAGAATATATCACTGCTACATTTTCCAGGTTTGGTTCATTAGTGGAATCCAAAACGCAGTTTCTAGATGATTCCACTGCCCAGGTTGTCTTTGTAAATGATTGTGATGCTATAGAAGCCTTACAGAATTTACAAAGCAGAAACCCGTTTGGACCTGCCCTTGTCAGTTATCGCCTCCGACATGTTTCAACTTCTAATAACACACACAAGTCACTGCTGCCCGCGGATGTACTCAAGCCCCTAGCTGCACTTTCTGGAGCTTTACCTTCAAATGGAGAAGGACCTGATCTTGTCGTCATAAAACAGAATCTGGAGGCAATGACAACAATGCTTGAGAAGGCTGGTGATAATATTTCCCCTGAGATGAGAGCCAAGTTGGAAAGCGAGGTGAAAGGCTTCTTGAAAAAGGTAAGCTCCATGGTTGGTTCTTCCTCGTCTTAGCTGATAATAAATGTAGTAGTTGTATCTAATTAATTAGGATTTTTATGTGATGCTAGCGACTACTGTTGAGAACATTGTTTGGTATTTCCCATGTTTTTATCTTCTTCCTTCACTACTGTTGATTCTCAGTAGAACTTACTGGACGTTCCCGTTACTGTGTTGTAATGTGGAGTTGTATGTACTTGTAACTTTCAACCAAGCACTTTTTAGTAATCAAGACGGAGCATGACGCCACTCTATGCTCCTCAGATAGCCTTACCCTGGTTACTGTCCTAATCTGGAGGCAAGCTGTTACTTTTTTTAATTGAATGGTTGTTTTACAACTTTGAAGCCTAATTTTTTTCTCAATTTGCATGGACAAAGTATATGCAAGTATAAACTAGCAAAAATAGATTTATAGCAATTAATCAAACCATATCTGAATTCGGAAGTAGTTGGGAATTATATGAACCATCTATATATATATCCATTCTCCTCTATGCTTGTTATATCCCATTGAATTCAATGATATTGTAGTACAGTGTACTTTTACGGTGGTTGTCAACTTATTCTTGTTTATTTTGGCATTGAAGCCGTCTATGCTAGTTGTGGCCCTCACATATGCGAAGCTAGCAGACCTTCAAAACCTACAAATTCGCTTTTCACCAGCGTGTTTAGGCTTTGTCGAAAAGTTGGTGGTCCTTTAAACCTCTGTTTTAAAGAGCAGAATTGGGGCTCGCCCCGGGGCGCAGCACTTGTAAAACGTCCCTGGGCTTATGTGTGGCGCTTAGTTCCGTGAGACTTACGCCTCGGCCATCGGGGCTTACGCCCCGGACACGCCCAACGCCCAGCGTACTGGGCTCGCCTAATAGAACTTTATGCAATTTTATGTAACTAACCTTGTAAATCCTCAAATTTTTTTAAAAAATCGTGGACTTTCAAAATTATTTTTTTCTTAATCATAAAGTATTAATTTGAGAGTATTTTATATCATAATTAAAATAAAAATTATTGCACGTTATCCACTAAGACTGCTATGAAAGTTAATTTTAAATAAATCTTTCATTTAAAAAGTTTTTATTTATTAACTTTTGTTTGTCTTTACTATATAATAGTCCGTAATTTTTCTAAATATTATTTTTTCACGTTTACGAGATACAATACTTATTAATTTAATAGCTCAGTATTAGCTAGTAACTATTTACAAATAATTAGTTATCATGGTATTGTATGGTGAATTATGTGTCACTTTATTAACTTGTTCAAACTTAAAAATAAATGATGCTAGAGAATCATATTTAAATTGTGAATTATGTTTTTATATAAATTCTCTTTCAAATAGAAAGCATATTAAATAAAAGGAGTATTTTAAGAAAAATATCAAATTATAATATCGAAATTCTTTCAAGATTTATTATCCTTAAGAGATACATATAAGATTTTGTATCAATTACATTACTTTTTATGTTTGAGTTGTAACGACGTCGCAGCTAATTTGCGATATACTTTTCATAAATTATAAATATTTAAATAGACTATTTATTATGATTTTATGATTGTAATATAATTTTTATAATTATTTTTTATTTTATACTATCTTAAAATTAGTAAAATTTAATGATCCATGGGACTTACGCCCCATGTCTCAGGGCTTACGCCTCGCCTCGTCAGAGGTAAAACGCCTCGCCTCACGCCCCCACCTTTTAAAACATTGGCTCAAACACATAGGGGGATATGGGGAATGGGATTCATTGCAAGACATAAGCAAGATATAAGCACATTATACAAAGGTTAAATTCTACAGGCAGTAAAGTAAGCATGGAGAGGAGAATTGGTAAGTAAACACATTAGAGTTGATGCTGGAATTAAAACTAGGACATACCAGTTTCAGAAAGAGACAACCAAAAGAAAGCAGAAGTCTTGCAAATAGGCCACAGTACAAGCAACAAGAGAGAATACGTTTTGAGTGTGAGTGTGGGTTCAGAATACTACGAATGTTGGTGTGTTGTGTTAATAAAAGAGCATGTATTTATAGTTTGAAAACAGGCAAGGAATAAGGCAAAGAAATAACCATGTACCAATTAGAATCAATCAGTAGAAGAACTTCCTTTAATTAAGGAGTTCAAACTTAAACGGTAATGAACAAAAGAGTATTTAAGGAAATAGATCAAGTAAGCATCTTGTGCAAAGTAGGCAATTAGGGGTAAATACATAGAAGTTTAATTAAGGGAAGAAATTTTGAAATACACGGTTAAAAAAATAAGGTAAGAACCAATCAGTACCCAATAAATCAAGGAATCAGAGATTTGCAACTATTGGTTCATGAATAACCAAGTCAGAAAGGCTAAGGAAAAGGTTTTACTTAAGAAGAATCAGTAGCAATCAATTAACCCCAAAAAAAAAGGATTCTGATTCGAACACAAGTTGGAAAACCTTTTGAAGAAAGATTTAAACACATATAAAAGGGGTTGTCATGCTAATCAGAGGAGTCTAGTATAGAAGAATTCATACACAAAAGGATTCAAACTCAGTACATGGACCCCAAGTGAGTTTGAGAGAGTCCAGGGCTCAAATAGAACCCTAGTCCAAACACACAAGACCAAACTCGCCAAAAACCCCAAATCCTAGGGTTTTCGACTTGAAGCAAATGCAAAGAAGAGGAAACAAGCAGATACAGTAGAAGGTTTAATGCAAACAGAGTCATGGAATTAATTCGAACCACAATGAGAGTAGAAGAAACAGTAGAGGAAAATATGCTTAAGCAGGCATAGTAAGAACACTTAATGAACATGGTAGAAAAATACAGTAGGCGAAGCATATCAAGTCGTAATGGAAGGCAAGTAGCAGAACATAGCATGTGAAAACATAGCATGTTAAAACATAGCACGGAAACATAGTAGAAGGAAGAACAAAATATAGCAAACATAGTAGAAGAACATGTGGAAAAAAAAAGAGAAAACATAAGAACATGGTAAAGACAAACATACACGAGAAAGGGAGAAGAAAGATCGGAAAACACATAAGCATTTTTTTCAGAAACCCTAAATCAGAAAGAAGTGACTTTGGAAAAAGAATTTTATAAAGGAAAGTTGGGGAAACCTTTTAAAAACTCAAAGTAAAGCATGAATACACACAGATCTGAAGAGAATTGGAGAAAAACCTCGAACAGCTAGGGTTTCAGGTGAACCCTAGAACGAGAAAGGCTTCGAAAAATGTCCGATCTAAGTCGGATAAGACTGGAAACAGGCTCAGGAGGCTAAGATATGCCGGAGCCAAGCCGGAGATGGCCGGAACCCTCAAGTCGGCGGAGATCTGGGTGGAGACCTTTGAGGTCTAGCCTCAAACCTTCAAATACCAAGCGCACAAGAGCGATAGGAGGTGAGTATGAGGGTTTCACGGCCTGAGAAGCCATGGAAACCGGCGAGAATCGAAGGGATTAGGGTTAGCTTGGGTGGCGGCGACTAGGGCTTGCAGAGAGAATGGGAGAGGAAGGGAATTCAAGGGAGGCGGGTAGAGGGAAATGAATTAGGGTTGGGGGGGTTTGGTAAATTAAAAAGGAAAGGGTGTATTTGGGTCGTTGACCTTTTAGATCAACGGCTATGATTAGAAGGGGTNTATCAATTACATTACTTTTTATGTTTGAGTTGTAACGACGTTGCAGCTAATTTGCGATATACTTTTCATAAATTATAAATATTTAAATAGACTATTTATTACAATTTTATAATTTTAATATAATTTTTATAATTATTTTTTATTTTTTACTATCTTAAAATTAGTAAAATTTAAAGATACATGAGACTTACGCCTCATGTCTCAGGGCTCACGCCCCGCCTAATGCCCCCGCCTTTTAAAACATTGCTTTAAACTGTGAACTTAAGGTCATACAATTATTTTTTCTTTCTCAATCGTGGACCTCCTTTTTCAGAAAGTGTATTTTGACCTGGACAACTTATGGATTTGTTTTTAAATAAAGAGCATTTGCTGTTTGCATTCGTTGAAAATCCTGGAAGCATGCACCTTCATTATAATGTATTGTTAGGATTTTGACCTGAATTCCTTATGTATTAAGACTCTCTTTCTTGTAAAAATTAAATCTCTTTTGTATGTCTTATCATTTTCTTGGAAGAGAAGTTTTGTACTTCTATAAATTGAGGACTCTGTTACTCACAACAACTATATCCACAATGTAGTCATTAAAGAGACTTGTTTAGGGCGAGATTCCTCTCAATAGTTTTTATATGTAGGTTAATTGACCAAACTTCATTCTAATATCCTATTTTGGTATAACTCTTTTGTCGTCGTCCATCGAGTTTTCCTTTATCAGCTTTCGCATGATGCCATGCTTTTTCAATCCCAACAATATTACCATTTAATACTACTCCCTAACGATGATGAAGCAAATAATGACAACTAGATACAGATAGATTCCAAGTCTTGGATTGACACAGATAACCGCTAAAATTATGGTTCCAGAAATTAACTCAACCTGTAACTAATAGAATAAAAGATCAAGTTGAGGTATTTGAAGCTCACAGAAGAAGTTAAGAAGCCATAGAATAGAGATAAATAGAGTTTCTATTTTCAGCCTGAATTATGAAAGCAATGGCAAGTAGTTTCATAAGAGGAATGTTATCCAGATACTAAAGTGAGCATTTGGACGTAAGAATTGTAAAAATTCCGGAAAAAAGTGAAAGAAAAAAAAAATCAAGTGAAAATAGTATTAGAAAATTAGAGTTGTGTTTGGACATGAACACTATTTTGGACTGTTTCGAATTTTTGTGAGTGATCTGAAGTGAAAATTTTGAAAAATAATTTTTTGGAGTATTTTACGTTATGTTCGTGAATCATAATTCATATAGAAGACGGAAATTCGCAACAAAAACAGGATAACACAAACGTTGTTAAAGATGAACATGGTCCGCAACAGCAAGGAGAAAGTGTTCTCTTTCAACAAATCTACTTTGATCAATTAGCCAAGATTTTGACAGAATCACTTGTGATCTACTGGTAATTTTGAAATTCTATGTGAAGATATTATTACTTTGGAAAACAAATTCCGTCTGTATGCTATATGACTGTTTCTGGAGAAGTATTTCTAAGGAAATTTTTGTATCAATGTGTTTGAATAGTTCTACTCTTTCTAAATTTTTGTTACTCCCTACTGTGCTTTTTATTTTTTGTTGTCACACCCATTAATTCAGAAAATTATTTAATAGCATTAGTCATAAGGAATATTTTATTATATTATCTTTATTTTTATTTTTTTAAGTGAGTAATAAATCACTATATGCTTTCTTGAAGTAGTAAAGGTGAAACTGTAAAAAGTTTATTAATGCCTTTTAGATTTTCTGAAGTGTTAATATTTGGACCTTTTTTTAGCTCATACAGAGGACCGGAGGAGTAGTATTTTCTTAGAGCTTGTTTGGAAAGCCACCTTGAAATTGAATTTAGGTGTAATTATATAGTTTGACATGTTTGTCTGGTTAAGTAATTACTAGCATGGAATTGGTTGTAATTAGAGAGGTGTAATTACACTCT